>NW_028270187.1:24031034-24387802 GCF_037043375.1 Chiloscyllium plagiosum | reverse complement strand
TAACCAGAGGTCCCGGTAAAAGCCAGCCCTCCTCCCCAGAGAGAGGAGATTAACCTCGAGGTCATACACAGACAAAACTCACCTGGGCCCCACAGGCTGCAGCCTGTCAAACAGGCCTCAGGACTGCGTTCCCCGCTCTGGAGGAAGCTCTTGTTTGAAGGTTTCCTGCTCCCAAACACACACTTATCAAATCCTCAAGTGGCCAGGAAGATCCCTTTGGGAGGAAAGAGGCAGCATTAATGGGAAGGCTGAGCAGGAAAATCTTTCATAGGGAGATAGCACAGGAAGATCCCAGCTTTTCCCCTCTCAGTGAGACAGACAATTTCTCAGCAATATCCAAACGCAAACACGTCGGGTGATGAGTTGAGTTTTCATGTTGAAAAGTTTTTGAAATGACGGGGTAGCTGATTAAAACCACTCACTGCCTGCAACGATGGCAATAGGGCAATTGACGCACAGCAAGATCCCACAAATTGACAGTGCTGCAGAAGCTCGATAATCTGATCATTTTTATTTCGAGTTTAATTATTTCCTGTCACCCCAGAATCAAATATTGCAGCTATTTCACAATCTCACACTGCCTCTCTCTCTCTCTCCTGTTTCTCTTGCTATTACCATTTTCCATTTCTTTCTCTCACTCTCTTTCTCTCCGTGTCGAATTCGATCATCCTGCCCTCTCTATGACCCACTTTCCTCTGATAGTGTGACAATTCTTTCCAGAGGGTCAGATATTTTGGGTTAGAGTTCCCTCCTGAGGGAGTCCCGTCTCCCAGATCCTGGGGGTTTCACCTGTTTGTGTCACCAATGCCCCAGTTACTTTAACCCCAGGCTTCAAACCCGTGATCTGATAGGTCACAGTTAACCAGAGGTCCCGCTCCCACCCCCACCCCACCCCCAGAGGAGATGAAACCTCGGGGGAAGAAATAGACTCCCACTCACCTGGGCGTCACGGGCTGTAGCCTGGCCAACAGGCCTAAGGCCTGTTCTCCCCCCTTCTGGATGTTGTTGTTCTTGTCCAAGGCTTTCCTGGCACTCAGGCATTTTGGATCTTCACTTTCCTGCTTTCCCAACAAAAGTTTATCGGGATAAAACAAAGAAGAGATGAGTTAGCGGTGGGGGGGGGGGGGGGGGGGGGGGGGGGGGAGGGGGTGGGAGCGAGAGCAGTGTGATGCAAAATTACACAAGTGCCCAGTTTAAATACAATCCCACCACTCCCTTTTCCCATCCCCAATGCATTTCATAACCTCACAGCAACATCAAAATACAAACAAATCATAAGAAAGCAATTAACCAGAGGCTGGAAACATTATTAAACACACACACACACACACACTGTCACACAGTTACAACCAGACAGGGGGGGCTGTTCACTCTCCATACAGAGAGAGAACAGGGTTGGATATTGAATCTGACCAATTCCTTGCGCACATTTATTCTGGGTGAAGGGTTAATGGAGCCCACCCCTGCCCTCTCTTACCCGTTGCATCGTCTGTTAGTCTGCTCCCTGGGGAGGGCTCTGTCTGATTGACATGATAATTCCCAGGTCAGGAGCCTGGTGGGATCTTGCTGCCCACTGAGATGTTAATTCTGGGGCAACAAAGTGTCATCTTTCCCATTTGCTACAATTCCCTCTTTTATTGAAGCCTTATTAGTTGTGTCAGTGCAGTTTGAAAATATTAAATATTACTCCCACACTAGCGTCTCAGAGCCTGACTGTAGGTAGGCACCCTGCGACACACACACGCTGGGAATGGAGAGGGGGATATTTCCTGAGGTTTTCTTGGGATTTTCCTGCTGAATGTGTGATTCTTAGAATTAATCTCTGTCTCTGTCCCTGTCTGTCTGTCTCTGTGTGTCTCTCTCTCTGTCTCTGTCCCCCTCTCTGTCTCTTTGTCTCTGTTCCTGTGTGTGTGTCTCTCTCTCTTTATCTCTGACCCTGTGTGTCCCACTCTCTGTATCTCTCTCTCTCTCTGTCTTCTCTCTCTGTCCCTGTGTCTCTCTCTTCTCTGTGTCTCTGTCTCTCTCTTTCTGTCTCTGTATGTCTCTCTCTCTATCTCTATCTCTCCCTGCCCTGCTCTACATCCAGCCATTTCTAACTTGATTTTGAGTCTTTGATTTCCTTTCCCTTTTTCCAAAATATTGGCAGAGTTTGGGAATTTAACAAAGATCACGTGCATGCCCCTCAACACCCACATTTCACAGTCACAGCTTCTCTGCCTTCACCACCCCCCATACACACAGAGACACACACACCCCGACACACACACACAGACACATACACACACAGACACACACACAGACACACACAGACACACACACTGACACACAGACACAGACACACACTTACACACAGACACACACACAGACACACACACACACATACAGAGACAGATCGACATACACACACACATACAGACACCGACTCAAACAGACACACCCCAACACAGGACATGGGCACTATGCACAGATTTAGTCTGGGTGGGAGAGTCAGTGTCCAGTATCATCACAGAAATGTCTCTGTGTGAGAGAGATAGTGAGACCATGCCTCGTGTGTGTGTGTGTGTGTGTGAGAGAGAGAGAGATAGTGAGACCATACCTCTGTGTGTGAGAGAGAGAGTGAGACCATCCCTCTATGTGTGTGTGTGTGTGTGTGTGTGTGTGTGTGTGTGACCGTGTGTGTGTTTCCATCGGAGTGCCCTGTTTCCGTGTCAGTGCTGTCCCTCCATAATGTAACTGTGAATAAACCATGTGTTTATGTCCCTGTCCCAGTAATGATCCACAAACCATACACTGAACCTCACTCTCATGTACTCACACTCTCACACGTGTACACACATACCCTCACACACCACATTCAGTCCCTCACACAAATGTCCTTTCACATAGTTGCAGACATCCACACTGACATGCACACACACACGCAGTCACTCACAAATGCACACTCAAACATTTTCACACGCACTATCACAATCTCTCTCACACACACAAACATACACACACGCACACTCTCTCTCTGTCTCTCTGACATACACACACTTTAACTCACTCATTCTCTCTCTCTACACTCTCTCTCACACACTCGCTTCCACATACTCTTTCAGTTACACACACTCTTACACACACACACTCTCATACACACTTTCTGACACACGCACCCCCACACACTCACATTCACCATCTCATATATGCTCACTTTCACACACTCACTCTCTCTCTGTCCAAAACTCTGTCTCTCTCACACACACTTGCAAAGTCTCTCACACAGGCCCTCTCTCTCACGTGCACACTCACTCTCGTTCACTTGTATACACACTCTCTCTCACATGCACACACACACTCCCATGCACTCACTCTTTCACGTACACACATACTTCCTCTCTCTCTCTTTAACACTTTCTTTCTCGCACTCTCACACACTCTCATGCATGAGCACACCATATCACACACACGCTCATTCTCTTTCGCACTCACATGTGCACATTTTCTCTCTCATGCGCACACACTATCTCTATCAAGCACTCTCGCACACACGCATTCTTTCTCTCACACACACACGAATTCTCTCTCTCACACACACGCATTCTCTCTCTCACGCATGCATTCTCTCTCACACACACTCATTCTCTCTCATGCCCGCATTCTCTCTCTTGCACACTCATTCTCTCTCTCACGCACGCATTCACTCTCTCTCCCACACTCATTCTCTCTCTCACGCACGCATTCTCTCTCTCGCACACTCATTCTCTCTCTCACTTACGCGTTCTCTCTCACACACTCATTCTCACTCTCTCGCACACGCATTCTCTCTCACACGCATTCTCTCTCTCACACACACACTCATTCTCTCTCACACACATACACATTCTCTCGCACACACGCATTCTCTCTCTTGCACACTCATTCTCTATCTCACACATGAATTTTCTCTCTCACACAGGCATTCTCTCTCATGCACACTCATTCTCTCTCTCACACATGCATTTTCTCTCTCGCACGCATGCATTCTCTCTCACGCATATGCATTCTCTCTCACATGCATTTTCTCTCTCACACACACTTATTCTCTCTCTCATGCACGCATTCTCTCTTGCACACTCATTCTCTCTCTCATGCACGCATTTGCTCTCTCTCTCCTACACTCATTCTCCCTCTCAGGCACACATTGTCTCTCTCGCACACTCATTCTCTCTCTCTCATGCACACATTGTCTCTCTCGCACACTCATTCTCTCTCTCTCACGCACGCATTCACTCTCTTGCACACTCATTCTTTCTCTCACTTACGCGTTCTCTCTCTCTCACACTCATTCTCACTCTCTCGCACACGCATTCTCTCTCACACGCATTCTCTCTCTCACACACACACTCATTCTCTCTCACACACATACACATTCTCTCGCACACACGCATTCTCTCTTGCACACTCATTCTCTCTCATGCACACTCATTCTCTATCTCACACATGCATTTTCTCTCTCACACAGGCATTCTCTCTCATGCACACTCATTCTCTCTCTCACACATGCATTCTCATCTCTCGCACACACATTCTCTCTGTCACGCACGCATTCTCTCTTGCACACTCATTCTCTCTCTCACGCACGCATTCGCCCTCTCTCCCACACTCATTCTCTCCCTCACGCACGCATTCTCTCTCTCGCAAACTCATTCTCACTCTCTCGCACATGCATGCTCTCTCTCTCACACGCATTCTCACTCTGTCTCGCACACGCATTCTCTCTCACATGCATTCTCTCACACTCATTCTCTCTCACACGCATGCATTCGCTCTCTCTCCCACACTCATTCTCTCTCAGGCATGCATTCTCTCTCTTGCACACTCATTCTCTCTCACACACACGCATTCTCTCTCTTACACTCATTCTCTCTCATGCACACTCATTCTCTATCTCACACATGCATTTTCTCTCTCACACACACATTCTCTCTCATGCACACTCATTCTCTCTCTCATAAATGCATTTTCTCTCTCGCACACATGCATTATCTCTCTCGCGCACACGCATTCTTGCTCTCTCTTGCACATGCATTCTCTCTCTCACTCACGCATTCTCTCACTCTCTCACACATTCTCTCTCTCTCTCACACACACACATTCTCTCTCACGCACACACCTTCTCTCTCTCACACACACACACATTCTCTCTCTCACGCACACACACATTCTCTCTCTCTCTCTCACGTATTCTCTCTCACACACACACTCATTCTCTCTCTCACGCACACTCATTCTCTCTCTCTCGCACACTCATTCTCTCTCTCACTGACACACATTCTCTCTCTCACACACGCATTCTCTCTCACACATACACATTCTTTCTCTCACACACATTCTCTCTCTCACATACATTCTCTCACACACACACATATTCTTTCCCTCACACACGTGTTCTCTCTCTCACACACACTCATTCTCTCTCTCACACACATTCTCTCTCTCACACACGCATTCTCTCTCACACGCACGCATTCTCTCTCACACGCACGTATCCTCTCTCACACACACACGTATTCTCTCTCACACGCACACGCATTCTCCCTCACATGCACACGCATTCTCTCTCACACACGCATTTTCTCTCTCACACGCATTCTCTCACACACACGCATTCTCTCTCTCACATACACATTCTCTCTCTCACGCAGACGCATTCTCTCTCTCACACACACGCATTCTCTCTCTCACACACACTCATTCTCTCTCTCACACACATTCTCTCTCTCACACACGCATTTTCTCTCTCACACGCATTCTCTCACACACACGCATTCTCTCTCTCACATACACATTCTCTCTCTCACGCAGATGCATTCTCTCTCTCACACACACGCATTCTCTCTCTCACACACACGTATTCTCTCTTTCCCACACATTCTCTCTCACACGCACACACATTCACTCTCTCACACACGTATTCTCTCTCTCACATACGTATTCGCCCTCTCTCACACACATTCTCTCTCACACACACACTCGTTCTCTCTCATACACGCATTCTTTCTCTCTCACACACACACATTCCCTCTCTCTTTCTCTGTCCCTCTCTCTCTCTGTGTCCCTCACTCTCTCTGTGTCCCTCTCTCTCTCTCTCTGTCCTTCCCTCTTTCTGTGTCCCTTTCTCTCTGTTTCTCTTTCTCTCTGTTTCTCTCTCCCTCTGTCTCTCCATCTGTCCCCCCTCTGTCTCGGTCCCACACTCTCTCTGTGTCCCACACTCTATCTGTGTCCCTCTCTCTCTCGTTCTGTGTCTCTCACTCTCTCTGTGTCCCTCTCTCTGTGTCCCTCACTCTCTCTCTCTCTATCCCTCTCGCTCTGTCCATCTCTCTCTGTATCCCACACTCTGTGTCCCTCGCTCTCTGGGTCACTCTCTCTCTCTTTCTCTCTCTATCAATCTCTCTCTCTCTCTGTCCCTCTATCTCTCTCTGTGTCCCTCTCTCTCTGTGTCCCTCTCTCTGTGTTCCTCTCTCTCTGTGTCCCTCATTCTCTCTGCGTCTCTCTCTCCATCTCTCTCTCTCTGTCTCCCTCTCTCTCTCTCTGTCCCACACTCTGTCCCTCTCTCTCTGTCCCTCTCTCCCTCTCTGAGTCCCTCTCTCTCTGTCTTTCTCTCTCTCTATCCCTTTCCCTCACTCTCTCCCTGTCCCTCACTCCCTCCCTGTCCCTCACTGTCCCCGTGTGTCTCTCTCTCCGTGTCCCTCTGTCTCTCTCCCTGTCCCTCTCTCTCTCCCTGTCCCTCACTGTCTCCGTGTCCCTCTCTCTCCCTGTCTCTCTTTCTCTCTCTCTGTCCCTCTCTCTCCCTGTCCCTCTCTCTCTCCCTGTCTTTCTCTCTCTCTGTCCCTCTCTCTCTCTCCCTGTCTTTCTCTCTCTCTCCCTGTCTCTCTCTCTCCCTGTCCCTCTCTCTCTCTCCCTGTCCTTCTCTCTCCCTGTCTATCTCTCTCTCTCTCTCCGTGTCCCTCTCTCTCTCCCTGCCTCTCTCTCTCCATGTCTCTCTCTCTCCCTGTCCCTCTCTCTCTCTGTGTCCCTCTGTCTCTCTCCATGCCCCTCTGTCTCTCTCCCTGTTCCCCTCTCTCTACCTGCCCCTCTCTCTCCCTGTCTCTCTTTCTCTCTCTCTGACCTTCTCTCTCCATTTCCCTCTCTCTCACCCTGTCTTTCTCTCTCTCTCCCTGTCTCTCTCTCTCTCCGTGTCCGATTCTCTCTCCCTGCCTCTCTCTCTCCATGTCTCTCTCTCTCTCCCTGTCCCTCTCTCTCTCTGTGTCCCTCTGTCTCTCTCCGTGTGCGTCTCTCTGTGTGTGTGTCGTGTCTGTCTGTCTCTGTGGGTGTCCATGTCCCTCTGTCTCTCTCCCTGTCCCTCTCTCTCTCCGTGTCCCTCTGTCTCTCTCCGTGTCCCTCTGTCTCTCCCTTTCCCTATGTATCTCTCCCTGTCCCTATATCTCTCCCTATCTCTCACTCTCCCTGTCTCTCTCTCCCTGTCTCTCTCTCTCCGTGTCCCTCTCTCTCTCCCTGTGTCTCTCTCTCTGCCTGTCCCTCTCTCTCTCTGTGTCCGTGTCCCTCCCTCTCTCTGTGTCCGTGTCCCTCTCTCTCTCTCTATGTCCGTGTCCCTCTGTCTCTCTCCTGTCCCTCTCTCTCTCCCTATCTCTCTCTCTCCCTGTCTCTCTCTCCCTGTCTCTCTCTCTCCACGTGTCCTTCTCTCTCTCTACGTGTCCTTCTCTCTCTCCATGTCCCTCTCTCTCCCTGTCCCTCTCTCTCGCCCTGTCCGTCTCTCTCTCCCTGTCCCTCTCTCTCTCCCTGTCCCTCTCTCTCTCTGTCCCTCTATCTCTCTATGTCCCTCTCTCTCCCTGTCCCTCTCTCTCCCCCTGTCCCTCTATCTCTCTATGTCCCTCTCTCTCCCTGTCCCTCTCTCTCTCCCTGTCCCTCTCTCTCTCTGTGTCACCCCTCTCTGCCCCTGTCCCTCTCTCTCTCCCTGTCCCTCTCACTCTGTCTCTCTCTGTCCATGTTCGTCTCTCTCTCCATGTCCCTCTCTCTCTCTCTCTGTGTCCGTGTCCCTCCCTCTCTCAGTGTCCGTGTCCCTCTCTCTCTCTCTCTCTCTCTGTGTCCGTGTCCCTCTGTCTCTCTCCCTGTCCCTCTCTCTCTCCGTGTCCCTCTGTTTCTCTCCGTGTCCCTCTGTCTCTCCCTGTCCCTCTGTCCCTCTCCCTGTCCCCTCTCTCTCCCTATCTCTCTCTCCCTGTCTCTCTCTCCCTGTCTTTCTCTCTCCCTGTCCATCTCTCTGTGTGTCCCTCTGTCTCTCTCCATGCCACTCTGTCTCTCTCTCCCTGTCCCTCTCTCTCTCTCTCTGTGTCCGTGTCCCTCCCTCTCTCTGTGTCCGTGTCCCTCTCTCTCTCTCTCTGTCTGTGTGTCCCTCTGTCCCTCTCCATGTCAGTCTGTCTCTCTCCCTGTCCCTCTCTCTCTGTATGTCCGTGTCCCTCCCTCTCTCTGTGTCCGCGTCCCTCTCTCTCTCTCTTTGTGTGTCCGTGTCCCTCTGTCTCTCTCCCTGTCCCTCTCTCCGTGTCCCTCTGTTTCTCTCCGTGTCCCTCTGTCTCTCCCTGTCCCTCTGTCTCTCTCCCTGTCCCTCTCTCTCTCCATCTCTCTCTCTCTCTCTGTCTCTCCCGTCTCTCTCTCACCGTGTCCTTCTCTCTCTCCCTGTCCCTCTCTCTCTCCCTGTATCTCTCTCTCTCCCTGTCCCTCTCTCTCTCCCTGTCCCTCTATCTCTCTATGTCCCTCACTCTCCCTGTCCCTCTCTCTCCCCCGTCCCTCTCTCTCCCCGTGTCTCTCTCTCTCCCTGTCCCTCTATCTCTCTATGTCCCTCGGTCTCCGTGTCTCTCTCTCTCCGTGTCCCTCTCTCTCTGTCCATCTCTCTCTGTGCGTCTCTCTCTCTCCGTGTCCCCTTCTCTCTGTATCCTTCTCTCTGTCCCTCTCTCTTCGTGTCCCTCTCCCTCACTCTGTCCCTCTCTCTGTATCCCTCTCTCTCTCTCTCTCTCGATCTCTCTCTGTCCCTATCCCTCTCTCTCTGTCTATTTCTCTGTCCCTCTCGCTTTCTGTGTCCTTCTCTCTCTCTATCCCTAGCTCTCTCTTTCTGTCACTCTCTCTGTGTCCCTCTCTCTGTCTGTCTGTCTGTCTCTCTCTCTCTCTCTGTCCGTCACACACTCTGAGTCTCGTTCTCTGTCCCTCTCTCTCTCTGTGTGTCCCTCTCTCTCTCTGTCCCTAGCTCTCTCTCTCTGTCACTCTCTCTGTGTCCCTCTATCACTCTGTGTGTGTGTGTCTCTCTGTGTCCCTCTCTCTCTCTCTGTCCCTCTCTCGCTCTCTGTGTCCCTCACTCTCTCTTTCTCTCTCTATCTCTCTCTCTCTGTCCCTCGGTCTCTCTGTCCCCCTCTCTCTGTGTCCCTCACTCTCTGCATCCCTCTCTCTCTCTCTGTCCATCTCTATGTCTCGCTCTCTGTCCCTCACTCTCTCTCTGTCCCACACTCTCTCTCTGTCCCTCTCTCTCTCTGTGTCCCTCTCTCCCTGTGTCCCTCTCTCTCTCTCAGTGTCCCTCTCTTTCTGTCCGTGCCCCTCACTCCCTGTGTCCCTCTCTCTGTCTGTCACTCTCTCTGTGTTCCTCTCACTCTCTATGTATCCCTCTCTCTCTCTCTCTCTCTCGATCTCTCTCTCTGTTCCTGTCCCTTTCTCTCTCTGTCTCTGTCCCACTCTCACTGTCCCTCTCTCTGTGTCCCCCTCTCTCTCTGTTTCCCGCACTCTCTCTGTCCCTCACTCTCTCTCTGTCCCTCACTCTCTCTCGAACTCTCTCTGATCCTGTCCTCTCTCTCCCTCCTGTTCCTCTCTCTCTCTCCATGTCCCACTCTCTCGTTCCCTAACTCTCTCTCTGTCCCTCTCTCCCTATGTCTTTCTCTCACTGTGTCCCACTCTCTCTGTGTCCCGCTCTCTCTGTGTCCCACACTCTCTCTGTCCCTCTCCTTCTCTATCTCTGTGTCCCCCTCTCTCTCTGTCTGTCACTCTCTCTGTGTTCCTCTCTCTCTCTCTATGTATCCCTCTCTCTCTCTCGACCTCTCTCTTTCCTGTCCCCCTCTCTCTCTGTCTCTGTCCCACTCTCACTGTCCCTCTCTCTTGGCCCTCTCTCTCTATCCCTCACTCTCTCTCTGTCCCCCCTCTCTCTCTCTGTGTCCCTCCCTCTTTCTCTGTGTCCCTCCCTCTCTCTGTGTGTCCATCCCCGTCTCTCTGTCCCTCTCGCTCTCTGTCCCTCTCTGTCCGTGTCGCTCTCTCTCTCTCTCTCTGTGTCTCTCACACTCTTTCCGAGTGTCCCTCTCTCTCTCGATCTGTGTCCCACTCTCTCTGTTGCTCTCTTTCTCTGTCTCTTTCTCTGTCCCTCTCTCTGTGTGTCCGTCTCTCCCTCTGTCCCTAGCTTTCTCTCTCTGCCACTCTCTCGGTGTCCCTCTCTCTCTCTCTGTCTCTCTTTCTCTCTGTGTACCTCACTCTATCTGTGTCCCCCTCTCCGTGTCCCCCTCTCTCTCTCTGTCCCTCTCTCTCTCTCTCTCTGTCCCTCACACTCTCTTTCTCTCTCTATCCCTCTCTCTCTTTCCCTCTATATCTCTCTCTTTCCCTCTCTCTGGGTCCCTCTCTCTGTGTCCCACTCTCTGTGTCCCTCACTCTCTCTTTCTCTCTCTATCCCTCTCTCTCCCTCTCTGTCCCACTCCCTCTCTGTGCCCGACACTCTGTGTCCCTCTCTCTGTGTCCCTCACTCTCTCTTTCTCTCTCCATCTCTCTCTCTCTGTCCCTCTCTCTCTGTGTCCCACACTCTCTGTCCCTCTCTCTCTGTGTCCCTCTCTCGCCGTGTCCCTCACTCTCTCTATCTCTCTCTCTCCCTGTCCCGCTATCTCTCTATGTCCCTCGCTCTCCGTGTCCCTCTCTCTCCGTGTCCCTCTCTCTCTCCGTGTTCCTCTCTCTCTCTGTCCCTCTCTCTCTCTCTGCGTCTCTCTCTCCATGTCCATTTCTCTCTTTGTCCCTATCTCTCTGTATCCTTTTCTCTCTCCGTCCCACTTTCTTTGTGTCCCTCTCTCTCTGTCCCTTTCTCTCTGTATCTCTCTCTCTCTCGATCTCTCTCTGTCCCTATCCCTCTCTCTCTCTCTGTCTATTTCTCTGGCCCTCTCTCTGTGTCCTTCTCTCTCTCTGTCCCTAGCTCTCTCTTGCTGTCACTCTCTCTGTGTCCCTCTCTCTCTGTCTCTCTCTCTCTCTCTCTCTCTCTCTCTGTCCGTCACACACTCTGTGTCTCTTTCTCTGTCCCTCTCTCTCTCTCTCTCTGTTCGTCTTCTCTCTCTGTCCCTCTCTCTCTCTCTATGTCACTCTCTCCGTGTTCCTCTATATCTCAGTGTCTCTCTCTCTCTGTCCCTTTCTCTCTCTGTGTGTCCCTCACTCTCTTTCACACTCTCTCCCTCTCACTCTGTCTCTGTCCCTCTCTCTCTGTCCCTCTCTCCCTCTCTGAGTCCCTCTCTCTCTGTCTTTCTCTCTCTCTATCCCTTTCCCTCACTCTCTCCCTGTCCCTCACTCTCTCCCTGTCCCTCACTGTCCCCGTGTCTCTCTCTCTCCGTGTCCCTCTGTCTCTCTCCCTGTCCCTCTCTCTCTCCCTGTCCCTCACTGTCTCCGTGTCCCTCTCTCTCCCTGTCTCTCTTTCTCTCTCTCTGTCCCTCTCTCTCCCTGTCCCTCTCTCTCTCCCTGTCTTTCTCTCTCTCTCTGTCCCTCTCTCTCTCCCTGTCTTTCTCTCTCTCCCTGTCTCTCTCTCCCTGTCCCTCTCTCTCTCCCTGTCCTTCTCTCTCCCTGTCTATCTCTCTCCGTGCCCCTCTCTCTCTCCCTGCCTCTCTCTCTCCATGTCTCTCTCTCCCTGTCTCTCTTTCTCTCTCTCTGACCCTCTCTCTTCATTTCCCTCTCTCTCACCCTGTCTTTCTCTCTCTCTCCCTGTCTCTCTCTCTCTCCGTGTCCCATTCTCTCTCCGTGTCCCATTCTCTCTCCGTGCCTCTCTCTCTCTCCCTGTCTCTCTCTCTCTCCCTGTCCCTCTCTCTCTCTGTGTCCCTCTGTCTCTCTCCGTGTCCGTCTCTCTCTCTCTGTGTGTCCGTGTCCCTCTCTCTCTCTGTGTGTCCGTGTCCCTCTGTCTCTCTCCCTGTCCCTCTCTCTCTCCGTGTCCCTCTGTTTCTCTCCGTGTCCCTCTGTCTCTCCCGGTCCCTCTGTCCCTCTCCCTGTCCCCTCTCTCTCCCTATCTCTCTCTCTCCCTGTTTCTCTCTCCCTGTCTTTCTCTCTCCCTGTCCCTCTCTCTGTGTGTCCCTCTGTCTCTCTCCATGCCACTCTGTCTCTCTCTCCCTGTCCCTCTCTCTCTCTGTGTGTGTCCGTGTCCCTCCCTCTCTCTGTGTCCGTGTCCCTCTCTCTCTCTCTGTCTGTGTCTCCCTCTGTCCCTCTCCATGTCAGTCTGTCTCTCTCCCTGTCCCTCTCTCTCTCTGTATGTCCGTGTCCCTCCCTCTCTCTGTGTCCGCGTCCCTCTCTCTCTCTCTTTGTGTGTCCGTGTCCCTCTGTCTCTTTCCCTGTCCCTCTCTCCGTGTCCCTCTGTTTCTCTCCGTGTCCCTCTGTCTCTCCCTGTCCCTCTGTCTCTCTCCCTGTCCCTCTCTCTCCAACTCTCTCTCTCTCTCTGTCTCTCCCGTCTCTCTCTCACCGTGTCCTTCTCTCTCTCCCTGTCCCTCTCTCTCTCCCTGTATCTCTCTCTCTCCCTGTCCCTCTCTCTCTCCCTGTCCCTCTATCTCTCTATGTCCCTCACTCTCCCTGTCCCTCTCTCTCCCCCGTCCCTCTCTCTCCCCGTGTCCCTCTCTCTCCCTGTCCCTCTATGTCCCTCGGTCTCCGTGTCTCTCTCTCTCCGTGTCCCTCTCTCTCTGTCCATCTCTCTCTCTGCGTCTCTCTCTCTCCGTGTCCCTTTCTCTCTGTATCCTTCTCTCTCTGTCCCTCTCTCTTCGTGTCCCTCTCTCTCTCTCTGTCCCTCTCTCTGTATCCCTCTCTCTCTCTCTCGATCTCTCTCTGGTGGCAGGGGTACTAACTGCCCTCGGGTGTTGCATCATTCCCTGCGCCAGGGGGTTAACTCAGCGACTGATCGAAACCGCCCTTACTAAGAGGGATGTTCCTTATGGGCAGGTCGAAAGGATGAACCTCGAGATAGAACAGTCTGAATCCCACTTGGGCGGGGGTAGCATTAGAGACGGGCAGCTTGATAAACAAGCTCGGGAGCTATTGGACGCCCTGGAGAAGAAACTCCTAGTTTAAAAATTACAAACCGTAAGAAAAGACACGGGGGATTTGTAGGGGGTGGTGTAATTTTTAAATCATTAACTGCTGTAGTAAGCACATAGTAAGTACAAAGCCACCATTTTAGTCTTCTCGACCTTGTAGTAAGCAGAGCAGACACTCCCCCAGATTTTCATGAATGGAACAATGGAAACAGCTTTCCTCGTGGCTGAGGGACCGCCCACAACCACGGCTGTACGTCATCATCCATATAAGGGAGAAGCGGGGAACTCGAACACTGATTGGCTGGGTGAATAACCAAATAATCTCATCCATCAGGAGGACAGTGGGGAACTTTAACACTGATTGGCTGAGACAGTAGAAGGCCCCGCCCACTCCTACATGTATATAACGTGCGGGGATTACAATCTGTGTGTGTGCCTCGTGGGAAGCCATTGAGGTAACACCCGGTTCTGCAGAATTGAATAAATAGTTTTGGACGAACTCCTCCGTGTCTTTGTTCTTGGGAAGGGAAGCAGAGTGCCTGATGGGGGGTCGCAGAGTCCCCTATCCTGCACACCTCCTCTCTCTGTCCCTCTCACTCTGTCCCCCTCTCGCTGCATCCCCACTCTGGTCCCCCCCCTCCCCCCTCTGTCCTCTCTCTCTCTGTCCCCCTCTCTCTCTATCCCTCTCTCTCTCGGACCCCCTCTCTCTGCCCCCTCGCTCTGTGCCCCCATCTCTATCGCCCTCTCTTTGTTCCCCCCTGTCACCGTCTCTCTGCCCCCTCTCAGTCACTGTCTCTCTGTTCCCCCCGTCCACCCCCGTCCACCCCTCTCTGTCGCCCGCTCTCTGCCCCCTCTCTGTCACAGTTTCTCTGTCCCCCCTTTCTCTGTCCCCCTCGTCCCCCCCTCTCTCTGTCCCCCCCTCACGGTCCCCTCTCTTTTTTGGCCTCTCTCTGCCACGTCTCTCTGCCCCTTCTCTCTCTGGCCCCCCTCTTTCTGCCCCGTCTCTCTGTCCCCCTCTCTCTGTTCCCTCTCTGGTCCCCCCTCTGCCCCCCTCTCTGTTCCCCTCTCTCTCTGTACACCCTCTCTCTCTGACCCCTCTCTCTCTGACCCCCTCTCTCTCTGACCCCCCCTCTCTCTGTACCCCATCTCTCTGACCCCCTCTATCTCTGCCCCCCCCGTCCCCCCATCTCTGTCCCCCCTCTCTGTCTCCCTCTCTCTGCCCCCTCTCTCTGTCACCGTCTCTCTATCCCCCTTCTCTCTGTCCCACCTTTCTCTGTTCCCCCTCTCTTTGTCCCTCCCTCTCTCTGACCCCATCTCTCTCTGTCCCCCTCTCTCTGTCCCCCTCTCTCTGTCCCCCTCTCTCTGTCCCCCTCTCTCTGTCCCCCTCTCTCTGTCCCCCTCTCTCTGTCCCCCCTCTCTGCCCCCTCTCTCTGTCACCGTCTCTCTATCCCCCTTCTCTCTGTCCCACCTTTCTCTGTACCCCCTCTATGTCGCCCGCTCTCTCTGTCCCCCCTCTCTCTCTCTCTGTCCACCACTCTCTCAGTCCCGCTCTCTCTGTTCCCCCATCTCTGTCTCCCTCTCTCTCTGTCTCCCCCCTCTCTCTGTCTCCCCCCTCTCTCTGTCTCCCCCCTCTCTCTGTCTCCCCCCTCTCTCTGTCTCCCCCCCCTCTCTGTCTCCCCCCCTCTCTGTCTCCCCCCCCTCTCTGTCTCCCCCCCCTCTCTGTCTCCCCCCCCTCTCTGTCTCCCCCCCTCTCTGTCTCCCCCCCTCTCTGTCTCCCCCCCGTCTCTGTCTCCCCCCCGTCTCTGTCTCCCCCCCGTCTCTGTCTCCCCCCCGTCTCTGTCTCCCCCCTGTCTCTGTCTCCCCCCTGTCTCTGTCTCCCCCCTGTCTCTGTCTCCCCCCTGTCTCTGTCTCCCCCCTGTCTCTGTCTCCCCCCTCTCTCTGTCTCCCCCCTCTCTCTGTCTCCCCCCTGTCTCTGTCTCCCCCCTGTCTCTGTCTCCCCCCTCTCTCTGTCTCCCCCCTCTCTCTGTCTCCCCCCTCTCTCTGTCTCCCCTCTCTCTCTATCCCCCTTCTCTCTGTCCCACATTTCTCTGTTCTCCCTCTCTTTGTCCCGCCCTCTCTCTGCCCCCCTCTCTCTCTGTTCCCCTCTCTCCCTGTCGCCCCTCTCTCTGTCCCACACTCTCTGCCCACCCGGCCGCTCTCTCTGTCCCCTCTCTCTCTGTTCCCCTCTCTCTATCCCCCTTTCTCTGTCCCCTCTCTCTCTCCCCTGCTCTTTGACACCCCTCCGTCTCCCTCTCTCTCACTGTCCCCTCTCTCTCTCTCCCGCTCTCTGACCCCCTCTCTGTCATCCTCTCTTTCTGCCCCCTCTCTCTGCCCCCTCTCTCTCTGCCCCCCCCCTCTCTCTGCCCCCCTCACTCTGACCCCCGTCCCCCTCTCTTTGTGTCCTCTCTCTCTCCCCGCTCTCTGACCCCCTCTCTGTCGCCCGCTCTCTCTATCCCCCTCTCTCTCTGTCGCCCGCTCTCTCTATCCCCCTCTCTCTCTGTACCCCCCTCTCTGTTGTCCCCCTCTCTGTTGTCCCCCTCTCTCTCTGTCCCCCTCTCTCTCTGTCCCCCTCTCTCTCTGTCCCCCTCTCTCTCTGTCCCCCTCTGTCTCTGTCCCCCTCTGTCTCTGTCCCCCCTCTCTCTGTCCCCCCTCTCTCTGTCCCCCCTCTCTCTGTCCCCCCTCTCTGTGTCCCCCCTCTCTGTGTCCCCCCTCTCTGTGTCCCCCCTCTCTCTCTGTCCCCTCTCTCTCTGTGTCCCCTCTCTCTCTGTGTCCCCTCTCTCTCTGTGTCCCCTCTCTCTCTGTGTCCCCTCTCTCTGTGTCCCCCTCTCGCTGTCCCCCTCTCGCTGTCCCCCTCTCGCTGTCCCCCTCTCTCTCTGTCCCCCTCTCTCTCTGTCCCCCTCTCTCTCTGTCCCCCTCTCTCTCTGTCCCCCTCTCTCTCTGTCCCCCTCTCTCTCTGTCCCCCTCTCTCTCTGTCCCCTCTCTCTGTGTCCCCTCTCTCTGTGTCCTCTCTCTCTGTGTCCTCTCTCTCTGTGTCCTCTCTCTCTCCCCGCTCTATGACCCCCTCTCTCTCTGTCCCCTCTCTCTCACTCTCTGTCCCCCACTCTCTCAGTCCCGCTCTCTCTGTCCCCCCCTCTCTCTGTCCCCACCTCTCTCTGTCCCCCCTCTCTATGTCTCCCCCTCTCTCTGTCTCCCCCTCTCTCTGTCTCCCCCCCTCTCTCTGTCTCCCCCCTCTCTCTGTCTCCCCCCTCTCTCTGTCTCCCCCCCTCTCTCTGTCTCCCCCCCTCTCTCTGTCTCCCCCCCTCTCTCTGTCTCCCCCCCTCTCTCTGTCTCCCCCCTCTCTCTGTCTCCCCCCTCTCTCTGTCTCCCCCCTCTCTCTTTCTCCCCCCTCTCTCTTTCTCCCCCCTCTCTCTGTCTCCCCCCTCTCTCTGTCTCCCCCCTCTCTCTGTCTCCCCCCTCTCTCTGTCTCCCCTCTCTCTCTGTCTCCCCTCTCTCTCTGTCTCCCCTCTCTCTCTGTCTCCCCACTCTCTCTGTCTCCCCTCTCTCTCTTTCTCCCTCTCTCTCTGTCTCCTCTCTCTCTCTGTCTCCCCTCTCTCTCTGTCTCCCCTCTCTCTCTGTCTCCCCTCTCTCTCTGTCTCCCCTCTCTCTCTGTCTCCCCTCTCTCTCTGTCTCCCCTCTCTCTCTGTCTCCCCTCTCTCTCTGTCTCCCCTCTCTCTCTGTCTCCCCTCTCTCTCTGTCTCCCCTCTCTCTCTGTCTCCCTCTCTCTCTGTCCCCCTCTCTCTCTGTCCCCCTCTCTCTCTGTCCCCCTCTCTCTCTGTCCCCCTCTCTCTCTGTCCCCCCTCTCTCTGTCCCCACTCTCTGTCCCCCGCTCTCTCTGTCCCCCGCTCTCTCTGTCCCCCGCTCTCTCTGTCCTCCTCTCTCTGTCCCTCTCTCTCTGCCCCCCTCACTCTGTCCCCCTCTGTCTACCCCCATCGCTCTCTACCCCTCTCTCTCTATCTCCCCCACTCTCTGTTCCCCTCTCTCTCTGCCCCCCTGTCTTTGTCGCCTCTTTCTGCCCCCTCTCTTTCTGTCCCCCTTCTCTCTGACCCCCCTCTCTCTATCCCCCCTCTCTCTATCCCCCCTCTCTCTATCCCCCCTCTCTCTATCCCCCCTCTCTCTATCCCCCCTCTCTCTGTCCCCCCTCTCTCTGTCCCCCTCTCTCTGTCCCCCTCTCTCTGTCCCCCTCTCTCTGTCCCCCTCTCTCTGTCCCCCTCTCTCTCTGTCCCCCTCTCTCTCTGTCCCCCTCTCTCTCTGTCCCCCTCTCTCTCTGTCCCCCTCTCTCTCTGTCCCCCCCTCTCTCTGTCCCCCTCTCTCTGTCCCCCTCTCTCTGTCTCCTCTATCTCTCCCTCTCTCGCTCTGCCCCCTCTCTGTTCCCCTCTCTCTCTGTCCGCCACTCTCTCCATCCACCCACTCTCTGTCCCCCTCTCTCTGACACCCCGTCTCTCACCCCCCTGTCTCCCTCACTTTGTACCCCTCTCTATGTTCTCACTCTCTGACCAACTCTCTGTCCCCCTCTCTCTGTCCCCCTCTCTCTGTCCCCCTCTCTCTGTCCCCCTCTCTCTGTCCCCCTCTCTCTGTCCCCCTCTCTCTGTCCCCCTCTCTCTGCCCCCCTCTCTCTGTCCCACTCTCTCTGCCCCCCTCTCTCTGTCCCCCTCTCTCTGCCCCCCTCTCCCTGCCCCCTCACTCTGTCCACCTCTGTCTGCCCCTATCCCTCTCTGCCCCTCTCTCTCTGCCCCTCTCTCTCTGCCCCCCTCTCTCTGTCCCCCTCTCTCTGTCCCCCTCTCTCTGTCCCCCTCTCTCTGTCCCCCTCTCTCGGTCCCCCTCTCTCGGTCCCCCTCTCTCGGTCTCCCTCTCTCGGTCCCCCTCTCTCGGTCCCCCTCTCTCTCTGCCCCCCTCACTCTGTCCCCCTCTATCTGCGCCCCTCTGTCTACCCCCATCGCTCTCTGCCCTCTCTCTCTATCTCCCGCACTCTCTGTCCCCCCCCTCTCTCTGCCCCTCTCTCTCTGCCCCCCTGTCTCTGTCGCCTCTTTCTGCCCCTCTCTCTCTGTCACCCTCTCTCTGTCTCCTCTATCTCTCCCTCTCTCGCTCTGCCCCCTCTCTGTACCCCTCTCTCTCTGTCCCCCACTCTCTCCATCCATCCTCTCTCTGTCCCCCTCTCTCTCTCTGACCGCTCTCTGTCTGTCCCCCTCTCTCTGACCCCTTCTCTCTCTGTCCTCCTCTCTCTCTGTCCCCCCCCCCGTCCCCCTCCTCTCTCTGTCCCCCCTCTGTCCCCCTCCTCTTTCTGCCCCCTTCTCTCTCTGTCCCCCTCTCTCTCACTGACCCCCTCTCTCTCTGACCCCCTCTATCTCCCCCACTCTCTGTCCCCCTCTCTCTCTCGCCGTCTCTCTCTCCCCCTCTCTCTCTGTCCACTCTCTCACTGTCCCCCTCTATCTGTCCCCTCTCTCTCCCACCCTCTCTGACCACCTCTCTCCCCCTCTCTCTGACCCCCTCTCTGTTGCCCTCTCTCTGCCCCCGCTCTCTCTGCCCCCCCCGACCCCTCTCTCTGTCCCCCTCTCTCTGTCCCCCTCTCTCTGTCCCCCTCTCTCTGTCCCCCTCTCTCTGTCCCCCTCTCTCTGTCCCCCTCTCTCTGTCCCCCTCTCTCTAACCCCTCTCTCTGTTCCCCTCTCTCTAACCCCTCTCTCTGTTCCCCTCTCTCTCTGTTCCCCTCTCTCTGACCCCTCTCTCTTTTCCCCTCACTCCTGTCCCCCTCACTCTGTCCCCTCTCTCTCCCCGCTCTTTGACCCCCTCTCTGTCGCCCTCTCTCTCTGCCCCTCTCTCTCTTGCCCCCCTCTCTCTGTCCCCCTCTCTCTATTCCCCTCTCACTGCCCCCTCTCTCTCTATCCTGCTCACTGACCCCCTCTCTGTCTCCCTTTCTCTCTGCCCCCTCTCTTTCTGCTCCCACTCTCTCTGCCCCCCTCTCTGTCCCCCCCACTCTCTGACCCCCTCTCTCTGACCCCCTCTCTCTCCCCCACTCTGTACCCCTCTCTCTGTCTCCCTCTCTCTGCCCCCCCTCTCTGTCACCGTCTTTCTATCCCCCTTCTCTCTGTTCCCCCTCTCTCTGTCCCCTCTCTCTGTCCCCCCTCTCTCTGTCCCCCCTCTCTCTGTCCCCCCTCTCTCTGTCCCCCCTCTCTCTGTCCCCCCTCTCTCTGTCCCCCCTCTCTCTGTCCCCCCTCTCTCTGTCCCCCATCTCTCTGTCCCCCATCTCTCTGTCCCCCATCTCTCTGTCCCCCCTCTCTCTGTCCCCCCTCTCTCTGTCCCCCCTCTCTCTGTCCCCCCTCTCTCTCTGACCCCCTCTATCTCCCCCACTCTCTGTCCCCTGCTCTCCGTCGCCCTCTCTCTGACCCCCACTCTCTCTGTCCCTCCTCTCTCTCTGACCACCTATCTCTTTGACCCCCTCTATCTCCCCCGCTCTCTTTCCCTCTCTCGCTGTCGCCCTCTCTCGCTGTCGCCCTCTCTCGCTGTCGCCCTCTCTCGCTGTCGCCCTCTCTCGCTGTCGCCCTCTCTCGCTGTCGCCCTCTCTCTGTCGCCCTCTCTCTGTCGCCCTCTCTCTGACCCCCTCTCTCTTTGTCCCCCTCTCTCTGTACCCTCTATCTCTCCCTGTCTCTCTGCCCTCTCTCTGTCCCCCACTCTCTCCATCTCCCCACTCACTGTACCCCTCTCTCTGTTCCCACTCTCTGACCACCTCTAACTCCCCAAATCCCTGTCACCCTCTCTCTGCCTCTCTCTCTTTCCCCTCTCTCTCTGCCCCTCTCTCTGTCCTCCTCTCTCTGTCCCTCTCTCTCTGCCCCCCTCACTCTGTCCCCCTCTGTCTGCGCCCCTCTGTCAACCCCCATCGCTCTCTGCCCTCTCTCTCTATCTCCCCCACTCTCTGTTCCCCCCTCTCTCTGCCCCTCTCTCTCTGCCCCCCTGTCGCTGTCGCCTCTTTCTGCCCCCTTTCTCTCTGTCCCCCCTATCTCTGACCCCCTCTATCTGTCCCCTCTCTCTCCCACCCTCTCTGACCACCTCTCTCCCCCTCGCACTGACCCCCTCTCTGTTGCCCTCTCTCTGCCCCCGCTCTCTCTGCCCCCCCGACACCTCTCTCTGTCCCCCTCTCTCTGTCCCCCTCTCTCTGTCCCCCTCTCTCTGTCCCCCTCTCTCTGTCCCCCTCTCTCTGTCCCCCTCTCTCTGCCCCCCCTCTCTGTCACCGTCTTTCTATCCCCCCTTCTCTCTGTTCCCCCTCTCTCTGTCCCCCTCTCTCTGTCCCCCTCTCTCTGTCCCCCTCTCTCTGTCCCCCTTCTCTCTGTCCCCCTTCTCTCTGTCCCCCTTCTCTCTGTCCCCCTTCTCTCTGTCCCCCTCTCTCTGTCCCCCTTCTCTCTGTCCCCCTTCTCTCTGTCCCCCTTCTCTCTGTCCCCCTTCTCTCTGTCCCCCTTCTCTCTGTCCCCCCTCTCTCTGTCCCCCCTCTCTCTGTCCCCCCTCTCTCTGTCCCCCCTCTCTCTGTCCCCCTTCTCTCTGTCCCCCTTCTCTCTGTCCCCCTTCTCTCTGTCCCCCTTCTCTCTGTCCCCCTTCTCTCTGTCCCCCTTCTCTCTGTCCCCCCTCTCTCTCTGACCCCCTCTATCTCCCCCACTCTCTGTCACCTGCTCTCCGTCGCCCTCTCTCTGACACCCACTCTCTCTGTCCCCCCTCTCTCTCTGACCACCTCTCTCTTTGACCCCCTCTATCTCCCCCGCTCTCTGTCCCCACCTCTCTGTTGCCCTCTCTCGCTGTCGCCCTCTCTCTGTCACCCTCTCTCTGACCCCCTCTCTCTTTGTCCCCCTCTCTCTGTACCCTCTATCTCTCCCTGTCTCTCTGCCCTCTCTCTGTCCCCCCCTCTCTGTTGCCCTCTCTCGCTGTCGCCCTCTCTCTGTCACCCTCTCTCTGACCCCCTCTCTCTTTGTCCCCCTCTCTCTGTACCCTCTATCTCTCCCTGTCTCTCTGCCCTCTCTCTGTCCCCCACTCTCTCCATCACCCCACTCACTGTACACCTCTCTCTGTTCCCACTCTCTGACCACCTCTAACTCCCCAAATCTCTGTCAGCCTCTCTCTGCCTCTCTCTCTTTCCCCTCTCTCTCGGCCCCTCTCTCTGTCCTCCTCTCTCTGTCCCTCTCTCTCTGCCCCCCTCACTCTGTCCCCCTGTGTCTGCGCCCCTCTGTCAACCCCATCGCTCTCTGCCCTCTCTCTCTATCTCCCCCACTCTCTGTTCCCCCCTCTCTCTGCCCCTCTCTCTCTGCCCCCCGATCTCTGTCGCCTCTTTCTGCCCCCTCTCTCTCTGTCCCCCCTCTCTCTGACCCCCTCTCTCTGTCCCCCTCTCTCTGTCTCCTCTATCTCTCCCTCTCTCGCTCTGCCCCCTCTCTGAACCCCTCTCTCTCTGTCCCCCACTCTCTCCATCCACCCACTCTCTGTCCCCCTCTCTCTGACGCCCCGTCTCTGACCCCCGCTGTCTCCCTCACTCTGTACCCCTCTCTCTGTTCTCACTCTCTGACCAACTCTATCTCCCCAACTCTCTGTCACCCTCTCTCTGCCCCTCTCTCTTTCCCCTCTCTATCTGCCCCCCTCTCTATGTCCCCATCTCCCTGTCCCACTCTCTCCCTGTCCCCCTCTCTCCCTGTCCCCCTCTCTCCCTGTCCCATTCTCTCCCTGTCCCTCTCTCTCTCTCTGTCCCCCTCTCTCTCTGTCCCCCTCTCTCTCTGTCCCCCTCTCTCTCTGTCCCCCTCTCTCTGTCCCCCTCCTCTCTCTGTCCCCCTCCTCTCTCTGTCCCCCTCCTCTCTCTGTCCCCCCCCTCTCTCTGTCCCCCCCCTCTCTCTGTCCCCTTCTCTCTCTGTCCCCCTCTCTCTCACTGACCCCCTCTCTCTCTCTGACGCCCTCTATCTCCCTCACTCTCTGTCCCCCTCTCTCTGTCGCCGTCTCTCTGTCCCCCTCTCTCTCTGTCCCCTCTCTCTCCGTCCCCCTCTATCTGTCCCTTCTCTCTCCCACCCTCTCTGACCCCCTCTGTGGCCCGCTCTCTGACGCCCTCTCTGTTCTCACTCTCTGCCCCCGCGCTCTCTGCACCCCCGACCCCTCTCTCTGTCCCCCTCTCTCTGTCCCCCTCTCTCTGTCCCCCTCTCTCTGTCCCCCTCTCTCTGTCCCCCTCTCTCTGTCCCCCTCTCTCTGTTCCCCTCTCTCTGTTCCCCTCTCTCTGTTCCGCTCTCTCTGTTTCCCTCTCTCTGTTCCCCTCTCTCTTTTCCCCTCACTCCTGTCCCCCTCATTCTGTCCACACTCTCTCCCCCGCTCTTTGACCCCCTCTCTGTCGCCCTCTCTCTCTGCCCCTCTCTCTCTGCCCCTCTCTCTCTGCCCCCCTCTCTCTGTCCCCCTCTCTCTATCCCCCTCTCACTGCCCCCTCTCTCTCTCTCCCGCTCTCTGTCCCCCTCTCTCTCACCCTTTCTCTCTGCCCCCTCTCTCTGACCCCCTCTCTCTCCCCCACTCTGTCCCCCCCTCTCTCTGTCCCCCTCTCTCTGACCCCCTCTCTCTCCCCCACTCTGTACCCCTCTCTCTCTGCCACCTCTCTCTGCCCGCCCTCTCTGTCACCGTCTTTCTATCCCCCCTTCTCTCTGTTCCCCCTCTCTCTGTCCCCCTCTCTCTGTCCCCCTCTCTCTGTCCCCCCCTCTCTCTGTCCCCCCTCTCTCTGTCCCCCTCTCTCTGTCCCCCTCTCTCTGTCCCCCTCTCTCTGTCCCCCTCTCTCTGTCCCCCTCTCTCTGTCCCCCTCTCTCTGTCCCCCTCTCTCTGTTTCCCTCTCTCTGTTCCCCTCTCTCTTTTCCCCTCACTCCTGTCCCCCTCATTCTGTCCACACTCTCTCCCCCGCTCTTTGACCCCCTCTCTGTCGCCCTCTCTCTCTGCCCCTCTCTCTCTGCCCCCGTCTCTCTGTCCCCCTCTCTCTATCCCCCTCTCACTGCCCCCTCTCTCTCTCTCCCGCTCTCTGTCCCCCTCTCTCTCACCCTTTCTCTCTGCCCCCTCTCTCTCTGCTCGCACTCTCTCTGCCCCCCTCTCTGTCCCCCCCTCTCTCTGTCCCCCTCTCTCTGACCCCCTCTCTCTCCCCCACTCTGTACCCCTCTCTCTCTGCCACCTCTCTCTGCCCGCCCTCTCTGTCACCGTCTTTCTATCCCCCCTTCTCTCTGTTCTCCCTCTCTCTGTCCCCCTCTCTCTGTCCCCCCCTCTCTCTGTCCCCCCCTCTCTCTGTCCCCCCCTCTCTCTGTCCCCCCCTCTCTCTGTCCCCCCCTCTCTCTGTCCCCCCCTCTCTCTGTCCCCCCTCTCTCTGTCCCCCCCTCTCTCTGTCCCCCCCTCTCTCTGTCCCCCCTCTCTCTGTCCCCCCCTCTCTCTGTCCCCCCTCTCTCTCCCCCACTCTCTGTCCCCTGCTCAACGTCGCCCTCTCTCTGACCCCCACTCTCTCTGTCCCCCCTCTCTCTCTGACCCCCTCTCTCTCTGACCCCCTCTCTCTCTGATCCCCTCTCTCTCCCCCACTCTGTACCCCTCTCTCTGTCTCCCTCTCTCTGCCCCCCCTCTGTCACCGTCTTTCTATCCCCCTCTCTCTGTTCCCCCTCTCTCTGTTCCCCCTCTCTCTGTTCCCCCTCTCTCTGTCCCCCTCTCTCTGTCCCCCTCTCTCTGTCCCCCTCTCTCTGTCCCCCATCTCTCTGTCCCCCATCTCTCTGTCCCCCCTCTCTCTGTCCCCCCTCTCTCTCTGACCCACTCTATCTCCCCCACTCTCTGTCCCCTGCTCTCCGTCGCCCTCTCTCGCTGTCGCCCTCTCGCTGTCGCCCTCTCTCTGTCGCCCTCTCCCTGTCGCCCTCTCTCTGACCCCCTCTCTCTTTGTCCCCCTCTCTCTGTACCCTCTATCTCTCCCTGTCTCTCTGCCCTCTCTCTGTCCCCCACTCTCTCCATCACCCCACTCACTGTACACCTCTCTCTGTTCCCACTCTCTGACCACCTCTAACTCCCCAAATCTCTGTCAGCCTCTCTCTGCCTCTCTCTCTTTCCCCTCTCTCTCTGCCCCTCTCTCTGTCCTCCTCTCTCTGTCCCTCTCTCTCTGCCCCCCTCACTCTGTCCCCCTGTGTCTGCGCCCCTCTGTCAACCCCCATCGCTCTCTGCCCTCTCTCTCTATCTCCCCCACTCTCTGTTCCCCCCTCTCTCTGCCCCTCTCTCTCTGCCCCCCGATCTCTGTCGCCTCTTTCTGCCCCCTCTCTCTCTGTCCCCCCTCTCTCTGACCCCCTCTCTCTGTCCCCCTCTCTCTGTCTCCTCTATCTCTCCCTCTCTCGCTCTGCCCCCTCTCTGAACCCCTCTCTCTCTGTCCCCCACTCTCTCCATCCACCCACTCTCTGTCCCCCTCTCTCTGACGCCCCGTCTCTGACCCCCGCTGTCTCCCTCACTCTGTACCCCTCTCTCTGTTCTCACTCTCTGACCAACTCTATCTCCCCAACTCTCTGTCACCCTCTCTCTGCCCCTCTCTCTTTCCCCTCTCTATCTGCCCCCCTCTCTATGTCCCCATCTCCCTGTCCCTCTCTCTCCCTGTCCCTCTCTCTCCCTGTCCCCCTCTCTCCCTGTCCCCCTCTCTCCCTGTCCCCCTCTCTCCCTGTCCCCCTCTCTCCCTGTCCCCCTCTCTCTCTGTCCCCCTCTCTCTCTGTCCCCCTCTCTCTCTGTCCCCCTCTCTCTCTGTCCCCCTCTCTCTCTGTCCCCCTCTCTCTGCACCCCTCTCTCTGCCCCACTCCTCTCTCTGTCCCCCTCCTCTCTCTGTCCCCCCCCTCTCTCTGTCCCCCTCTCTCTGCCCCCTTCTCTCTCTGTCCCCCTCTCTCTCACTGACCCCCTCTCTCTCTCTGACGCCCTCTATCTCCCTCACTCTCTGTCCCCCTCTCTCTGTCGCCGTCTCTCTGTCCCCCTCTCTCTCTGTCCCCTCTCTCTCCGTCCCCCTCTATCTGTCCCTTCTCTCTCCCACCCTCTCTGACCCCCTCTGTCGCCCGCTCTCTGACGCCCTCTCTGTTCTCACTCTCTGCCCCCGCTCTCTCTGCACCCCCGACCCCTCTCTCTGTCCCCCTCTCTCTGTCCCCCTCTCTCTGTCCCCCTCTCTCTGTCCCCCTCTCTCTGTCCCCCTCTCTCTGTCCCCCTCTCTCTGTTTCCCTCTCTCTGTTTCCCTCTCTCTGTTTCCCTCTCTCTGTTCCCCTCTCTCTTTTCCCCTCACTCCTGTCCCCCTCATTCTGTCCACACTCTCTCCCCCGCTCTTTGACCCCCTCTCTGTCGCCCTCTCTCTCTGCCCCCCTCTCTCAGCCCCCCTCTCTCTGTCCCCCTCTCTCTATCCCCCTCTCACTGCCCCCTCTCTCTCTCTCCCGCTCTCTGTCCCCCTCTCTCTCACCCTTTCTCTCTGCCCCCTCTCTCTCTGCTCGCACTCTCTCTGCCCCCCTCTCTGTCCCCCCCTCTCTCTGTCCCCCTCTCTCTGACCCCCTCTCTCTCCCCCACTCTGTACCCCTCTCTCTCTGCCACCTCTCTCTGCCCGCCCTCTCTGTCACCGTCTTTCTATCCCCCCTTCTCTCTGTTCCCCCTCTCTCTGACCCCCTCTCTCTGTCCCCCCCCTCTCTCTGTCCCCCCCTCTCTCTGTCCCCCCTCTCTCTGTCCCCCCTCTCTCTGTCCCCCCTCTCTCTGTCCCCCTCTCTCTGTCCCCCTCTCTCTGTCCCCCTCTCTCTGTCCCCCTCTCTCTGTCCCCCTCTCTCTGTCCCCCTCTCTCTGTCCCCCTCTCTCTGTTCCCCTCTCTCTGTTTCCCTCTCTCTGTTCCCCTCTCTCTTTTCCCCTCACTCCTGTCCCCCTCATTCTGTCCACACTCTCTCCCCCGCTCTTTGACCCCCTCTCTGTCGCCCTCTCTCTCTGCCCCTCTCTCTCTCTGCCCCCGTCTCTCTGTCCCCCTCTCTCTATCCCCCTCTCACTGCCCCCTCTCTCTCTCTCCCGCTCTCTGTCCCCCTCTCTCTCACCCTTTCTCTCTGCCCCCTCTCTCTCTGCTCGCACTCTCTCTGCCCCCCTCTCTGTCCCCCCCTCTCTCTGTCCCCCTCTCTCTGACCCCCTCTCTCTCCCCCACTCTGTACCCCTCTCTCTCTGCCACCTCTCTCTGCCCGCCCTCTCTGTCACCGTCTTTCTATCCCCCCTTCTCTCTGTTCTCCCTCTCTCTGTCCCCCTCTCTCTGTCCCCCCCTCTCTCTGTCCCCCCCTCTCTCTGTCCCCCCCTCTCTCTGTCCCCCCCTCTCTCTGTCCCCCCCTCTCTCTGTCCCCCCTCTCTCTGTCCCCCCCTCTCTCTGTCCCCCCCTCTCTCTGTCCCCCCCCTCTCTCCCCCACTCTCTGTCCCCTGCTCAACGTCGCCCTCTCTCTGACCCCCACTCTCTCTGTCCCCCCTCTCTCTCTGACCCCCTCTCTCTCTGACCCCCTCTCTCTCTGACCCCCTCTCTCTCCCCCACTCTGTACCCCTCTCTCTGTCTCCCTCTCTCTGCCCCCCCTCTGTCACCGTCTTTCTATCCCCCTCTCTCTGTTCCCCCTCTCTCTGTCCCCCTCTCTCTGTCCCCCTCTCTCTGTCCCCCTCTCTCTGTCCCCCTCTCTCTGTCCCCCATCTCTCTGTCCCCCCTCTCTCTGTCCCCCCTCTCTCTCTGACCCCCTCTATCTCCCCCACTCTCTGTCCCCTGCTCTCCGTCGCCCTCTCTCGCTGTCGCCCTCTCTCTGTCGCCCTCTCTCTGTCGCCCTCTCTCTGTCGCCCTCTCTCTGTCGCCCTCTCTCTGTCGCCCTCTCTCTGACCCCCTCTCTCTGACCCCCTCTCTCTGACCCCCTCTCTCTTTGTCCCCCTCTCTCTGTACCCTCTATCTCTCCCTGTCTCTCTGCCCTCTCTCTGTCCCCCACTCTCTCCATCCTCCCCACTCACTGTACCCCTCTCTCTGTTCCCACTCTCTGACCACCTCTAACTCCCCAAATCCCTGTCACCCTCTCTCTGCCTCTCTCTCTTTCCCCTATCTCTCTGCCCCTCTCTCTGTCCTCCTCTCTCTGTCCCTCTCTCTCTGCCCCCTCACTCTGTCCCCCTCTGTCTGCGCCCCTCTGTCAACCACCATCGCTCTCTGCCCTCTCTCTCTATCTCCCCCACTCTCTGATCCCCCCCTCTCTCTGCCCCTCTCTCTCTGCCCCCCTGTCTCTGTCGCCTCTTTCTGCCCCCTCTCTGTCTGTCCCCCCTCTCTCTGACCCCCTCTCTCTCTATCCCCCTCTCTCTCTGTCCCCCTCTCTCTCTGTCCCCCTCTCTCTGCCCCCTCTCTCTGTCCCCCTCTCTCTGTCTCCTCTATCTCTCCCTCTCTCGCTCTGCCCCCTCTCTGTACCCCTCTCTCTCTATCCCCCTCTCTCTCTGTCCCCCTCTCTCTGTCCCCCGCTCTCTCTGTCCCCCGCTCTCTCTGTCCCCCTCTCTCTCTGTCCCCCTCTCTCTCTGTCCCCCTCTCTCTCTGTCCCCCCCTCTCTCTGTCCCCCCCTCTCTCTGTCCCCCCCTCTCTCTGTCCCCCCCCTCTCTCTGTCCCCCTCTCTCTCTGTCCCGTCTATCTCTCCCTGTCTCTCTGCCCTCTCTCTGTCCCCCACTCTCTCCATCCCCCCACTCTCTCTATCCCCCCACTCTCTGTACCCCTCTCTCTGTTCCCACTCTCTGACCACCTCTACCTCCCCAAATCCCTGTCACCCTCTCTCTGTCCCTCTCTGTTTCCCCTCTCTCTCTGCCCCTCTCTCTGTCCTCCTCTCTCTGTCCCTCACTCTCTGCCCCCCTCACTCTGTCCCCCTCTATCTGCGCCCTTCTGTCTCCCCCCATCGCTCTCTGCCCTCTCTCTCTATCTCCCCCACTCTCTGTTCCCCCCCCTCTCTGCCCCTCTCTCTCTGCCCCTCTGTCTCTGTCGCCTCTCTCTGTCCCCCCTCTCTCTGTCCCCCCTCTCTCTGTCCCCCCTCTCTCTGTCCCCCCTCTCTCTGTCCCCCCTCTCTCTGTCCCCCTCTCTCTGTCCCCTCTCTCTCTATCCCCCTCTCTCTCTGTCCCCCTCTCTCTGCCCCCTCTCTCTGCCCCCTCTCTCTGTCCCCCTCTCTCTGCCCCCTCTCTCTGTCCCCCTCTCTCAGTCTCCTCTATCTCTCCCTCTCTCGCTCTGCCCCCTCTCTGTACCCCTCTCTCTCTGTCCCCCACTCTCTCTGTCCCCCCTCTCTCTGACCCCTCTTTCTCTGACCCCTCTCTCTCTGACCCCTCTCTCTCTGACCCCCTCTCTCTCTGTCCCCCTCTCTCTCTGTCCCCCTCTCTCTCTGTCCCCCTCTCTCTCTGTCCCCCTCTCTCTCTGTCCCCCTCTCTCTCTGTCCCCCTCTCTCTGTCCCCCTCTCTCTGTGTCCTCACTCTTTCCCCGCTCTCTGACCCGCTCTCTGTCGCCCGCACTCTCTGTCCCCCCTCTCACTCTCTCTGACCCCCACTCTCTCAGTCCCGCTCTCTCTGTTCCCCCATCTCTGTCTCCCTCTCTCTCTGTCCCCCCCTCTCTGTCCCCCCCCCTCTGTCCCCCCCACTCTCTGTACCCCCCCTCTCTGTCCCCCCCCCTCTGTGCCCCCCCCCTCTGTCCCCCCCCTCTCTGTCCCCCCCCTCTCTGTCCCCCCCCTCTCTGTCCCCCCCCCTCTGTCCCCCTCTCTCTGTCCCCCCCTCTCTGTCCCCCCCCCTCTCTGTCCCCCCCCTCTCTGTCCCCCCCCCTCTCTGTCCCCCCCCTCTCTGTCCCCCCCCCTCTCTGTCCCCCCCCTCTCTCTGTCCCCCCCTCTCTCTGTCCCCCCCTCTCTCTGTCCCCCCCTCTCTCTGTCCCCCCCTCTCTCTGTCCCCCCCTCTCTCTGTCCCCCTCTCTCTCTGTCCCCCCTATCTCTCCCTGTCTCTCTGCCCTCTCTCTGTCCCCCAATCTCTCCATCCCCCCACTCTCTGTACCCCTCTCTCTGTTCCCACTCTCTAACCACCTCTATCTCCCCAAATCCCTGTCACCCTCTCTCTGTCCCTCTCTGTTTCCCCTCTCTCTCTGCCCCTCTCTCTGTCCTCCTCTCTCTGTCCCTCTCTCTCTGCCCCCCTCACTCTGTCCCCCTCTATCTGCGCCCCTCTGTCTACCCCATCGCTCTCTGCCCTCTCTCTCTATCTCCCGCACTCTCTGTTCCCCCCCTCTCTCTGCCCCTCTCTCTCTGCCCCACTGTCTCTGTCGCCTCTTTCTGCCCCTCTCTCTCTCTGTCACCCCTCTCTCTGACCCCCTCTCTCTCTATCCCCCTCTCTCTGACCCCTCTCTCTGCCCCTCTCTCTCTGTCCCCCTCTCTCTGTCTCCTCTATCTCTCCCTCTCTCGCTCTGCCCCCTCTCTGTACCCCTCTCTCTCTGTCCCCCACTCTCTCCATCCACCCTCTCTCTGTCCCCCTCTCTCTCTCTGACCGCTCTCTCTCTGTCCCCCTCTCTCTGACCCCTTCTCTGTTGCCCTCTCTCTGCCCCCGCTCTCTCTGCCCCCCCCGACCCCTCTCTCTGTCCCCCTCTCTCTGTCCCCCTCTCTCTGTCCCCCTCTCTCTGTCCCCCTCTCTCTGTCCCCCTCTCTCTGTCCCCCTCTCTCTGTCCCCCTCTCTCTGTTTCCCTCTCTCTGTTCCCCTCTCTCTCTGTTCCCCTCTCTCTGACCCCTCTCTCTTTTCCCCTCACTCCTGTCCCCCTCACTCTGTCCCCTCTCTCTCCCCGCTCTTTGACCCCCTCTCTGTCGCCCTCTCTCTCTGCCCCTCTCTCTCTGCCCCCTCTCTCTGTCCCCCTCTCTCTATTCCCCTCTCACTGCCCCCCTCTCTCTATCCTGCTCACTGACCCCCTCTCTGTCTCCCTTTCTCTCTGCCCCCTCTCTTTCTGCTCCCACTCTCTCTGCCCCCCTCTCTGTCCCCCCCACTCTCTGACCCCCTCTCTCTGACTCCCTCTCTCTCCCCCACTCTGTACCCCTCTCTCTGTCTCCCTCTCTCTGCCCCCCCTCTCTGTCACCGTCTTTCTATCCCCCTTCTCTCTGTTCCCCCTCTCTCTGTCCCCCCTCTCTCTGTCCCCCCTCTCTCTGTCCCCCCTCTCTCTGTCCCCCCTCTCTCTGTCCCCCCTCTCTCTGTCCCCCCTCTCTCTGTCCCCCATCTCTCTGTCCCCATCTCTCTGTCCCCCATCTCTCTGTCCCCCCTCTCTCTGTCCCCCCTCTCTCTGTCCCCCCTCTCTCTGTCCCCCCTCTCTCTGTCCCCCCTCTCTCTCTGACCCCCTCTCTCTCCCCCTCTCACTGTCCCCCCTCTCTCTGTCCCCCCTCTCTCTGTCCCCCCTCTCTCTGTCCCCCCTCTCTCTGTCCCCCCTCTCTCTGTCCCCCCTCTCTCTGTCCCCCATCTCTCTGTCCCCCCTCTCTCTCTGACCCCCTCTATCTCCCCCACTCTCTGTCCCCTGCTCTCCGTCGCCCTCTCTCTGACCCCCACTCTCTCTGTCCCTACTCTCTCTCTGACCACCTATCTCTTTGACCCCCTCTATCTCCCCCGCTCTCTTTCCCTCTCTCGCTGTCGCCCTCTCTCGCTGTCGCCCTCTCTCTCTGTCGCCCTCTCTCTGACCCCCTCTCTCTTTGTCCCCCTCTCTCTGTACCCTCTATCTCTCCCTGTCTCTCTGCCCTCTCTCTGTCCCCCACTCTCTCCATCTCCCCACTCACTGTACCCCTCTCTCTGTTCCCACTCTCTGACCACCTCTAACTCCCCAAATCCCTGTCACCCTCTCTCTGCCTCTCTCTCTTTCCCCTCTCTCTCTGCCCCTCTCTCTGTCCTCCTCTCTCTGTCCCTCTCTCTCTGCCCCCCTCACTCTGTCCCCCTCTGTCTGCGCCCCTCTGTCAACCCCCATCGCTCTCTGCCCTCTCTCTCTATCTCCCCCACTCTCTGTTCCCCCCCTCTCTCTGCCCCTCTCTCTCTGCCCCCCTGTCTCTGTCGCCTCTTTCTGCCCCCTCTCTCTCTGTCCCCCCTCTCTCTGACCCCCTCTATCTGTCCCCTCTCTCTCCCACCCTCTCTGACCACCTCTCTCCCCCTCGCACTGACCCCCTCTCTGTTGCCCTCTCTCTGCCCCCGCTCTCTCTGCCCCCCCGACACCTCTCTCTGTCCCCCACACTCTGTCCCCCACACTCTGTCCCCCACACTCTGTCCCCCTCTCCCTGTCCCCCTCTCTCTGTCCCCCTCTCTCTGTCCCCCTCTCTCTGTCCCCCTCTCTCTGTCCCCCACACTCTGTCCCCCTCTCTCTGACCCCCTCTCTCTCCCCCTCTCTCTCTCCCCCACTCTGTACCCCTCTCTCTGTCTCCCTCTCTCTGCCCCCCCTCTCTGTCACCATCTTTCTATCCCCCCTTCTCTCTGTTCCCCCTCTCTCTGTCCCCCTCTCTCTGTCCCCCTCTCTCTGTCCCCCTCTCTCTGTCCCCCTCTCTCTGTCCCCCTCTCTCTGTCCCCCTTCTCTCTGTCCCCCTCTCTCTGACGCCCCGTCTCTGACCCCCGCTGTCTCCCTCACTCTGTACCCCTCTCTCTGTTCTCACTCTCTGACCAACTCTATCTCCCCAACTCTCTGTCACCCTCTCTCTGCCCCTCTCCCTTTCCACTCTCTATCTGCCCCCCTCTCTATGTCCCCATCTCCCTGTCCCTCTCTCTCCCTGTCCCCCTCTCTCCCTGTCCCCCTCTCTCCCTGTCCCATTCTCTCCCTGTCCCCCTCTCTCTCTCTGTCCCCCTCTCTCTCTGTCCCCCTCTCTCTCTGTCCCCCTCTCTCTCTGTCCCCCTCTCTCTGCACCCCTCTCTCTGTCCCCCTCCTCTCTCTGTCCCCCTCCTCTCTCTGTCCCCCTCCTCTCTCTGTCCCCCCCTCTCTCTGTCCCCCCCCTCTCTCTGTCCCCTTCTCTCTCTGTCCCCCTCTCTCTCACTGACCCCCTCTCTCTCTCTGACGCCCTCTATCTCCCTCACTCTCTGTCCCCCTCTCTCTGTCGCCGTCTCTCAGTCCCCCTCTCTCTCTGTCCCCTCTCTCTCCGTCCCCCTCTATCTGTCCCTTCTCTCTCCCACCCTCTCTGACCCCCTCTGTCGCCCGCTCTCTGACGCCCTCTCTGTTCTCACTCTCTGCCCCCGCTCTCTCTGCACCCCCGACCCCTCTCTCTGTCCCCCTCTCTCTGTCCCCCTCTCTCTGTCCCCCTCTCTCTGTCCCCCTCTCTCTGTCCCCCTCTCTCTGTCCCCCTCTCTCTGTCCCCCTCTCTCTGTTTCCCTCTCTCTGTTCCCCTCTCTCTTTTCCCCTCACTCCTGTCCCCCTCATTCTGTCCACACTCTCTCCCCCGCTCTTTGACCCCCTCTCTGTCGCCCTCTCTCTCTGTCCCCCTCTCTCTGTCCCCCCTCTCTCTGTCCCCCTCTCTCTGTCCCCCTCTCTCTGTCCCCCCTCTCTCTGTCCCCCCTCTCTCTGTCCCCCCTCTCTCTGTCCCCCCTCTCTCTGTCCCCCTCTCTCTGCCCCTCTCTCTCTGCCCCCCTCTCTCTGTCCCCCTCTCTCTATCCCCCTCTCACTGCCCCCTCTCTCTCTCTCCCGCTCTCTGTCCCCCTCTCTCTCACCCTTTCTCTCTGCCCCCTCTCTCTCTGCTCGCACTCTCTCTGCCCCCTCTCTGTCCCCCCCTCTCTCTGTCCCCCTCTCTCTGACCCCCTCTCTCTCCCCCACTCTGTACCCCTCTCTCTCTGCCACCTCTCTCTGCCCGCCCTCTCTGTCACCGTCTTTCTATCCCCCCTTCACTCTGTTCCCCCTCTCTCTGTCCCCCTCTCTCTGTCCCCCCCCTCTCTCTGTCCCCCCCCTCTCTCTGTCCCCCCCCTCTCTCTGTCCCCCCCTCTCTCTGTCCCCCCTCTCTCTGTCCCCCTCTCTCTGTCACCCTCTCTCTGTCCCCCTCTCTCTGTCCCCCTCTCTCTGTCCCCCTCTCTCTGTCCCCCTCTCTCTGTTCCCCTCTCTCTGTTCCCCTCTCTCTGTTCCCCTCTCTCTGTTCCCCTCTCTCTGTCCCCCTCTCTCTGTCCCCCTCTCTCTGTTCCCCTCTCTCTGTTTCCCTCTCTCTGTTCCCCTCTCTCTTTTCCCCTCACTCCTGTCCCCCTCATTCTGTCCACACTCTCTCCCCCGCTCTTTGACCCCCTCTCTGTCGCCCTCTCTCTCTGCCCCTCTCTCTCTGCCCCCGTCTCTCTGTCCCCCTCTCTCTATCCCCCTCTCACTGCCCCCTCTCTCTCTCTCCCGCTCTCTGTCCCTCTCTCTCTCACCCTTTCTCTCTGCCCCCTCTCTCTCTGCTCGCACTCTCTCTGCCCCCCTCTCTGTCCCCCCCTCTCTCTGTCCCCCTCTCTCTGACCCCCTCTCTCTCCCCCACTCTGTACCCCTCTCTCTCTGCCACCTCTCTCTGCCCGCCCTCTCTGTCACCGTCTTTCTATCCCCCCTTCTCTCTGTTCTCCCTCTCTCTGTCCCCCTCTCTCTGTCCCCCCTCTCTCTGTCCCCCCCTCTCTCTGTCCCCCCTCTCTCTGTCCCCCCCTCTCTCTGTCCCCCCCTCTCTCTGTCCCCCCCTCTCTCTGTCCCCCCCTCTCTCTGTCCCCCCTCTCTCTCCCCCACTCTCTGTCCCCTGCTCAACGTCGCCCTCTCTCTGACCCCCACTCTCTCTGTCCCCCTCTCTCTCTGACCCCCTCTCTCTCTGACCCCCTCTCTCTCTGACCCCCTCTCTCTTCCCCACTCTGTACCCCTCTCTCTGTCTCCCTCTCTCTGCCCCCCCCTCTGTCACCGTCTTTCTATCCCCCTCTCTCTGTTCCCCCTCTCTCTGTTCCCCCTCTCTCTGTTCCCCCTCTCTCTGTCCCCCTCTCTCTGTCCCCCTCTCTCTGTCCCCCTCTCTCTGTCCCCCTCTCTCTCTGCCACCTCTCTCTGCCCGCCCTCTCTGTCACCGTCTTTCTATCCCCCCTTCTCTCTGTTCTCCCTCTCTCTGTCCCCCTCTCTCTGTCCCCCCCTCTCTCTGTCCCCCTTCTCTCTGTCCCCCCCCTCTCTCTGTCCCCCCCTCTCTCTGTCCCCCCCTCTCTCTGTCCCCCCCTCTCTCTGTCCCCCCCTCTCTCTGTCCCCCCCTCTCTCTGTACCCCCCTCTCTCTGTCCCCCCTCTCTCTGTCCCCCCCTCTCTCTGTCCCCCCCTCTCTCTGTCCCCCCTCTCTCTCTGACCCCCTCTCTCTCTGACCCCCTCTCTCTCTGACCCCCTCTCTCTCTGACCCCCTCTCTCTCCCCCACTCTGTACCCCTCTCTCTGTCTCCCTCTCTCTGCCCCCCCTCTGTCACCGTCTTTCTATTCCCCTCTCTCTGTTCCCCCTCTCTCTGTTCCCCGTCTCTCTGTCCCCCTCTCTCTGTCCCCCTCTCTCTGTCCCCCTCTCTCTGTCCCCCTCTCTCTGTCCCCCATCTCTCTGTCCCCCCTCTCTCTGTCCCCCCTCTCTCTCTGACCCACTCTATCTCCCCCACTCTCTGTCCCCTGCTCTCCGTCGCCCTCTCTCGCTGTCGCCCTCTCTCGCTGTCGCCCTCTCTCGCTGTCGCCCTCTCTCTGTCGCCCTCTCTCTGTCGCCCTCTCTCTGTCGCCCTCTCTCTGTCGCCCTCTCTCTGTCGCCCTCTCTCTGACCCCCTCTCTCTTTGTCCCCCTCTCTCTGTACCCTCTATCTCTCCCTGTCTCTCTGCCCTCTCTCTGTCCCCCACTCTCTCCATCACCCCACTCACTGTACACCTCTCTCTGTTCCCACTCTCTGACCACCTCTAACTCCCCAAATCTCTGTCAGCCTCTCTCTGCCTCTCTCTCTTTCCCCTCTCTCTCGGCCCCTCTCTCTGTCCTCCTCTCTCTGTCCCTCTCTCTCTGCCCCCCTCACTCTGTCCCCCTGTGTCTGCGCCCCTCTGTCAACCCCCATCGCTCTCTGCCCTCTCTCTCTATCTCCCCCACTCTCTGTTCCCCCCTCTCTCTGCCCCTCTCTCTCTGCCCCCCGATCTCTGTCGCCTCTTTCTGCCCCCTCTCTCTCTGTCCCCCCTCTCTCTGTCCCCCTCTCTCTGTCCCCCATCTCTCTGTCCCCCCTCTCTCTGTCCCCCCTCTCTCTCTGACCCACTCTATCTCCCCCACTCTCTGTCCCCTGCTCTCCGTCGCCCTCTCTCGCTGTCGCCCTCTCTCGCTGTCGCCCTCTCTCTGTCGCCCTCTCTCTGTCGCCCTCTCTCTGTCGCCCTCTCTCTGTCGCCCTCTCTCTGACCCCCTCTCTCTTTGTCCCCCTCTCTCTGTACCCTCTATCTCTCCCTGTCTCTCTGCCCTCTCTCTGTCCCCCACTCTCTCCATCACCCCACTCACTGTACACCTCTCTCTGTTCCCACTCTCTGACCACCTCTAACTCCCCAAATCTCTGTCAGCCTCTCTCTGCCTCTCTCTCTTTCCCCTCTCTCTCGGCCCCTCTCTCTGTCCTCCTCTCTCTGCCCCTCTCTCTCTGCCCCCCTCACTCTGTCCCCCTGTGTCTGCGCCCCTCTGTCAACCCCCATCGCTCTCTGCCCTCTCTCTCTATCTCCCCCACTCTCTGTTCCCCCCTCTCTCTGCCCCTCTCTCTCTGCCCCCCGATCTCTGTCGCCTCTTTCTGCCCCCTCTCTCTCTGTCCCCCCTCTCTCTGACCCCCTCTCTCTGTCCCCCTCTCTCTGTCTCCTCTATCTCTCCCTCTCTCGCTCTGCCCCCTCTCTGAACCCCTCTCTCTCTGTCCCCCACTCTCTCCATCCACCCACTCTCTGTCCCCCTCTCTCTGACGCCCCGTCTCTGACCCCCGCTGTCTCCCTCACTCTGTACCCCTCTCTCTGTTCTCACTCTCTGACCAACTCTATCTCCCCAACTCTCTGTCACCCTCTCTCTGCCCCTCTCTCTTTCCCCTCTCTATCTGCCCCCCTCTCTATGTCCCCATCTCCCTGTCCCTCTCTCTCCCTGTCCCCCTCTCTCCCTGTCCCCCTCTCTCCCTGTCCCCCTCTCTCCCTGTCCCATTCTCTCCCTGTCCCCCCCTCTCTCTCTGTCCCCCTCTCTCTCTGTCCCCCTCTCTCTCTGTCCCCCTCTCTCTCTGTCCCCCTCTCTCTGCACCCCTCTCTCTGTCCCCCTCCTCTCTCTGTCCCCCTCCTCTCTCTGCCCCCTTCTCTCTCTGTCCCCCTCTCTCTCACTGACCCCCTCTCTCTCTCTGACGCCCTCTATCTCCCTCACTCTCTGTCCCCCTCTCTCTGTCGCCGTCTCTCAGTCCCCCTCTCTCTCTGTCCCCTCTCTCTCCGTCCCCCTCTATCTGTCCCTTCTCTCTCCCACCCTCTCTGACCCCCTCTGTCGCCCGCTCTCTGACGCCCTCTCTGTTCTCACTCTCTGCCCCCGCTCTCTCTGCACCCCCGACCCCTCTCTCTGTCCCCCTCTCTCTGTCCCCCTCTCTCTGTTCCCCTCTCTCTGTTTCCCTCTCTCTGTTCCCCTCTATCTTTTCCCCTCACTCCTGTCCCCCTCATTCTGTCCACACTCTCTCCCCCGCTCTTTGACCCCCTCTCTGTCGCCCTCTCTCTCTGCCCCTCTCTCTCTGCCCCCCTCTCTCTGTCCCCCTCTCTCTGTCCCCCTCTCTCTGTCCCCCCTCTCTCTGTCCCCCTCTCTCTGTCCCCCCTCTCTCTGTCCCCCCTCTCTCTGTCCCCCTCTCTCTGCCCCTCTCTCTCTGCCCCCCTCTCTCTGTCCCCCTCTCTCTATCCCCCTCTCACTGCCCCCTCTCTCTCTCTCCCGCTCTCTGTCCCCCTCTCTCTCACCCTTTCTCTCTGCCCCCTCTCTCTCTGCTCGCACTCTCTCTGCCCCGTCTCTGTCCCCCCCTCTCTCTGTCCCCCTCTCTCTGACCCCCTCTCTCTCCCCCACTCTGTACCCCTCTCTCTCTGCCACCTCTCTCTGCCCGCCCTCTCTGTCACCGTCTTTCTATCCCCCCTTCTCTCTGTTCCCCCTCTCTCTGTCCCCCTCTCTCTGTCCCCCCCCTCTCTCTGTCCCCCCTCTCTCTGTCCCCCCTCTCTTTGTCCCCCTCTCTCTGTCCCCCCTCTCTCTGTCCCCCTCTCTCTGTCCCCCTCTCTCTGTCCCCCTCTCTCTGTCCCCCTCTCTCTGTCCCCCTCTCTCTGTCCCCCTCTCTCTGTTCCCCTCTCTCTGTTTCCCTCTCTCTGTTCCCCTCTCTCTTTTCCCCTCACTCCTGTCCCCCTCATTCTGTCCACACTCTCTCCCCCGCTCTTTGACCCCCTCTCTGTCGCCCTCTCTCTCTGCCCCTCTCTCTCTGCCCCCGTCTCTCTGTCCCCCTCTCTCTATCCCCCTCTCACTGCCCCCTCTCTCTCTCTCCCGCTCTCTGTCCCCCTCTCTCTCACCCTTTCTCTCTGCCCCCTCTCTCTCTGCTCGCACTCTCTCTGCCCCCCTCTCTGTCCCCCCCTCTCTCTGTCCCCCTCTCTCTGACCCCCTCTCTCTCCCCCACTCTGTACCCCTCTCTCTCTGCCACCTCTCTCTGCCCGCCCTCTCTGTCCCCCTCTCTCTGTCCCCCCTCTCTCTGTCCCCCCCTCTCTCTGTCCCCCCTCTCTCTGTCCCCCCCTCTCTCTGTCCCCCCCTCTCTCTGTCCCCCCCTCTCTCTGTCCCCCCTCTCTCTCCCCCACTCTCTGTCCCCTGCTCAACGTCGCCCTCTCTCTGACCCCCACTCTCTCTGTCCCCCCTCTCTCTCTGACCCCCTCTCTCTCTGACCCCCTCTCTCTCTGACCCCCTCTCTCTCCCCCACTCTGTACCCCTCTCTCTGTCTCCCTCTCTCTGCCCCCCCTCTGTCACCGTCTTTCTATCCCCCTCTCTCTGTTCCCCCTCTCTCTGTTCCCCCTCTCTCTGTCCCCCTCTCTCTGTCCCCCTCTCTCTGTCCCCCTCTCTCTGTCCCCCTCTCTCTGTCCCCCTCTCTCTGTCCCCCATCTCTCTGTCCCCCCTCTCTCTGTCCCCCCTCTCTCTCTGACCCACTCTATCTCCCCCACTCTCTGTCCCCTGCTCTCCGTCGCCCTCTCTCGCTGTCGCCCTCTCGCTGTCGCCCTCTCTCTGTCGCCCTCTCTCTGTCGCCCTCTCTCTGTCGCCCTCTCTCTGTCGCCCTCTCTCTGACCCCCTCTCTCTTTGTCCCCCTCTCTCTGTACCCTCTATCTCTCCCTGTCTCTCTGCCCTCTCTCTGTCCCCCACTCTCTCCATCACCCCACTCACTGTACACCTCTCTCTGTTCCCACTCTCTGACCACCTCTAACTCCCCAAATCTCTGTCAGCCTCTCTCTGCCTCTCTCTCTTTCCCCTCTCTCTCGGCCCCTCTCTCTGTCCTCCTCTCTCTGTCCCTCTCTCTCTGCCCCCCTCACTCTGTCCCCCTGTGTCTGCGCCCCTCTGTCAACCCCCATCGCTCTCTGCCCTCTCTCTCTATCTCCCCCACTCTCTGTTCCCCCCTCTCTGCCCCTCTCTCTCTGCCCCCCGATCTCTGTCGCCTCTTTCTGCCCCCTCTCTCTCTGTCCCCCCTCTCTCTGACCCCCTCTCTCTGTCCCCCTCTCTCTGTCTCCTCTATCTCTCCCTCTCTCGCTCTGCCCCCTCTCTGAACCCCTCTCTCTCTGTCCCCCACTCTCTCCATCCACCCACTCTCTGTCCCCCTCTCTCTGACGCCCCGTCTCTGACCCCCGCTGTCTCCCTCACTCTGTACCCCTCTCTCTGTTCTCACTCTCTGACCAACTCTATCTCCCCAACTCTCTGTCACTCTCTCTCTGCCCCTCTCTCTTTCCCCTCTCTATCTGCCCCCCTCTCTATGTCCCCATCTCCCTGTCCCTCTCTCTCCCTGTCCCCCTAACTCCCTGTCCCCCTCTCTCCCTGTCCCCCTCTCTCCCTGTCCCCCTCTCTCTCTCTGTCCCCCTCTCTCTCTGTCCCCCTCTCTCTCTGTCCCCCTCTCTCTCTGTCCCCCTCTCTCTCTGTCCCCCTCCTCTCTCTGTCCCCCTCCTCTCTCTGTCCCCCCCCCCTCTCTCTGTCCCCCTCTCTCTGCCCCCTTCTCTCTCTGTCCCCCTCTCTCTCACTGACCCCCTCTCTCTCTCTGACGCCCTCTATCTCCCTCACTCTCTGTCCCCCTCTCTCTGTCGCCGTCTCTCTGTCCCCCTCTCTCTCTGTCCCCTCTCTCTCCGTCCCCCTCTATCTGTCCCTTCTCTCTCCCACCCTCTCTGACCCCCTCTGTCGCCCGCTCTCTGACGCCCTCTCTGTTCTCACTCTCTGCCCCCGCTCTCTCTGCACCCCCGACCCCTCTCTCTGTCCCCCTCTCTCTGTCCCCCTCTCTCTGTCCCCCTCTCTCTGTCCCCCTCTCTCTGTCCCCCTCTCTCTGTCCCCCTCTCTCTGTTCCCCTCTCTCTGTTTCCCTCTCTCTGTTCCCCTCTCTCTTTTCCCCTCACTCCTGTCCCCCTCATTCTGTCCACACTCTCTCCCCCGCTCTTTGACCCCCTCTCTGTCGCCCTCTCTCTCTGCCCCCCTCTCTCTGCCCCCCTCTCTCTGTCCCCCTCTCTCTATCCCCCTCTCACTGCCCCCTCTCTCTCTCTCCCGCTCTCTGTCCCCCTCTCTCTTTCACCCTTTCTCTCTGCCCCCTCTCTCTCTGCTCGCACTCTCTCTGCCCCCCTCTCTGTCCCCCCCTCTCTCTGTCCCCCTCTCTCTGACCCCCTCTCTCTCCCCCACTCTGTACCCCTCTCTCTCTGCCACCTCTCTCTGCCCGCCCTCTCTGTCACCGTCTTTCTATCCCCCCTTCTCTCTGTTCCCCCTCTCTCTGTCCCCCTCTCTCTGTCCCCCCCCTCTCTCTGTCCCCCCTCTCTCTGTCCCCCCTCTCTCTGTCCCCCTCTCTCTGTCCCCCTCTCTCTGTCCCCCTCTCTCTGTCCCCCTCTCTCTGTCCCCCTCTCTCTGTCCCCCTCTCTCTGTTTCCCTCTCTCTGTTCCCCTCTCTCTTTTCCCCTCACTCCTGTCCCCCTCATTCTGTCCACACTCTCTCCCCCGCTCTTTGACCCCCTCTCTGTCGCCCTCTCTCTCTGCCCCTCTCTCTCTCTGCCCCCGTCTCTCTGTCCCCCTCTCTCTATCCCCCTCTCACTGCCCCCTCTCTCTCTCTCCCGCTCTCTGTCCCCCTCTCTCTCACCCTTTCTCTCTGCCCCCTCTCTCTCTGCTCGCACTCTCTCTGCCCCCCTCTCTGTCCCCCCCTCTCTCTGTCCCCCTCTCTCTGACCCCCTCTCTCTCCCCCACTCTGTACCCCTCTCTCTCTGCCACCTCTCTCTGCCCGCCCTCTCTGTCACCGTCTTTCTATCCCCCCTTCTCTCTGTTCTCCCTCTCTCTGTCCCCCTCTCTCTGTCCCCCCCTCTCTCTGTCCCCCCTCTCACTGTCCCCCCCTCTCTCTGTCCCCCCCTCTCTCTGTCCCCCCTCTCTCTCCCCCACTCTCTGTCCCCTGCTCAACGTCGCCCTCTCTCTGACCCCCACTCTCTCTGTCCCCCCTCTCTCTCTGACCCCCTCTCTCTCTGACCCCCTCTCTCTCTGACCCCCTCTCTCTCTGACCCCCTCTCTCTCCCCCACTCTGTACCCCTCTCTCTGTCTCCCTCTCTCTGCCCCCCCTCTGTCACCGTCTTTCTATCCCCCTCTCTCTGTTCCCCCTCTCTCTGTCCCCCTCTCTCTGTCCCCCTCTCTCTGTCCCCCTCTCTCTGTCCCCATCTCTCTGTCCCCCATCTCTCTGTCCCCCCTCTCTCTGTCCCCCCTCTCTCTCTGACCCCCTCTATCTCCCCCACTCTCTGTCCCCTGCTCTCCGTCGCCCTCTCTCGCTGTCGCCCTCTCTCTGTCGCCCTCTCTCTGTCGCCCTCTCTCTGTCGCCCTCTCTCTGACCCCCTCTCTCTGACCCCCTCTCTCTTTGTCCCCCTCTCTCTGTACCCTCTATCTCTCCCTGTCTCTCTGCCCTCTCTCTGTCCCCCACTCTCTCCATCCTCCCCACTCACTGTACCCCTCTCTCTGTTCCCACTCTCTGACCACCTCTAACTCCCCAAATCCCTGTCACCCTCTCTCTGCCTCTCTCTCTTTCCCCTATCTCTCTGCCCCTTCTCTGTCCTCCTCTCTCTGTCCCTCTCTCTCTGCCCCCTCACTCTGTCCCCCTCTGTCTGCGCCCCTCTGTCAACCACCATCGCTCTCTGCCCTCTCTCTCTATCTCCCCCACTCTCTGATCCCCCCCCTCTCTCTGCCCCTCTCTCTCTGCCCCCCTGTCTCTGTCGCCTCTTTCTGCCCCCTCTCTGTCTGTCCCCCCTCTCTCTGACCCCCTCTCTCTCTATCCCCCTCTCTCTCTGTCCCCCTCTCTCTCTGTCCCCCTCTCTCTGCCCCCTCTCTCTGTCCCCCTCTCTCTGTCTCCTCTATCTCTCCCTCTCTCGCTCTGCCCCCTCTCTGTACCCCTCTCTCTCTGTCCCCCACTCTCTCCATCCACCCTCTCGCTGTCCCCCTCTCTCTCTGACCGCTCTCTCTCTGTCCCCCTCTCTCTGTCCCCCTCTCTCTGTCCCCCTCTCTCTGTCCCCCTCTCTCTGTCCCCCTCTCTCTGTCCCCCTCTCTCTGTTCCCCCCTCTCTGTCCCCCTCTCTCTGTCCCCTTCTCTCTCTGTCCTCCTCTCTCTCTGTCCCCCCCCTCTGTCCCCCTCCTCACTCTGTCCCCCCTCTCTCTGTCTCCTCTGTCTGCCCCCTTCTCTCTCTGTCCCCCTCTCTCTCACTGACCCCCTATCTCTCTGACCCCCTCTATCTCCCCCACTCTCTGTCCCCCTCTCTCTCTCTCGCCGTCTCTCTCTCCCCCTCTCTCTCTGTCCACTCTCTCACTGTCCCCCTCTATCTGTCCCCTCTCTCTCCCACCCTCTCTGACCACCTCTCTCCCCCTCGCTCTGACCCCCTCTCTGTTGCCCTCTCTCTGCCCCCCGACACCTCTCTCTGTCCCCCTCTCTCTGTCCCCCTCTCTCTGTCCCCCTCTCTCTGTCCCCCTCTCTCTGTCCCCCTCTCTCTGTCCCCCACACTCTGTCCCCCTCTCTCTGACCCCCTCTCTCTCCCCCACACTACCCCTCTCTCTGTCTCCCTCTCTCTGCCCCCCCCTCTCTGTCACCGTCTTTCTATCCCCCCTTCTCTCTGTTCCCCCTCTCTCTGTCCCCCTCTCTCTGTCCCCCTCTCTCTGTCCCCCTCTCTCTGTCCCCCTCTCTCTGTCCCCCCTCTCTCTGTCCCCCTCTCTCTGTCCCCCCTCTCTCTGTCCCCCTCTCTCTGTCCCCCCTCTCTCTGTCCCCCTCTCTCTGTCCCCCCTCTCTCTCTGACCCCCTCTATCTCCCCCACTCTCTGTCCCCTGCTCTCCGTCGCCCTCTCTCTGACCCCCACTCTCTCTGTCCCCCCTCTCTCTCTGACCACCTCTCTCTTTGACCCCCTCTATCTCCCCCGCTCTCTGTCCCCCCCTCTCTGTTGCCCTCTCTCGCTGTCGCCCTCTCTTTGTCCCCCTCTCTCTGTACCCTCTATCTCTCCCTGTCTCTCTGCCCTCTCTCTGTCCCCCACTCTCTCCATCTCCCCACTCACTGTACCCCTCTCTCTGTTCCCACTCTCTGACCACCTCTAACTCCCCAAATCCCTGTCACCCTCTCTCTGCCTCTCTCTCTTTCCCCTCTCTCTCTGCCCCTCTCTCTGTCCTCCTCTCTTTGTCCCTCTCTCTCTGCCCCCCTCACTCTGTCCCCCTGTGTCTGCGCCCCTCTGTCAACCCCCATCGCTCTGTGCCCTCTCTCTCTATCTCCCCCAATCTCTGTTCCCCCCTCTCTCTGCCCCTCTCTCTCTGCCCCCCGATCTCTGTCGCCTCTCTCTGTCCCCTCTCTCTCTGTCCCCCCTCTCTCTGACCCCCTCTCTCTGTCCCCCTCTCTCTGTCTCCTCTATCTCTCCCTCTCTCGCTCTGCCCCCTCTCTGAACCCCTCTCTCTCTGTCCCCCACTCTCTCCATCCACCCACTCTCTGTCCCCCTCTCTCTGACGCCCCGTCTCTGACCCCTCCTGTCTCCCTCACTCTGTACCCCTCTCTCTGTTCTCACTCTCTGACCAACTCTATCTCCCCAACTCTCTGTCACCCTCTCTCTGCCCCTCTCTCTGTCCCCCACTCTCTGTCCCCCTCTCTCTGTCCCTCTCTCTGTCCCCCCTCTCTCTGTCCCCCTCTCTCTCTCTGTCCCCCCCTCTCTCTGTCCCCCCCTCTCTCTCTCCCCCTCTCTCTCTGTCCCCCTCTCTCTCTGTCCCCCCCTCTCTCTGTCCCCCCCTCTCTCTGTCCCCCTCTCTCTGTGTCCCCCTCTCTCTGTGTCCCCCTCTCTCTCTGTCCCCCTCTCTCTCTGTCTCCCACTCTCTGCACCCCTCTCTCTATCCCCCTCCTCTCTCTGTCCCCCCCTCACTGTCCCCCTCTCTCTGCCCCCTTCTCTCTCTGTCCCCCTCTCTCTCACTTAACCCCCTCTCTCTCTCTGACGCCCGCTATCTCCCCCACTCTCTGTCCCCCTCTCTCTGTCGCCGTCTCTCTGTCCCCCTCTCTCTCTGTCCCCTCTCTCTCTGTCCCTTCTCTCTCCCACCTTCTCTGACCCCTTCTGTCGCCCGCTCTCTGACCCCCTCACTGTTGCCCTCTCTCTGCCCTCGCTCTCTCTGCACCCCCGACCCCTCTCTCTGTCCCCCTCTCTCTGTCCCCCTCTCTCTGTCCCCCTCTCTCTGTCCCCCTCTCTCTGTCCCCCTCTCTCTGTCCCCCTCTCTCTGTACCCCTCTCTCTTTTCCCCTCACTCCTGTCCCCCTCATTCTGTCCACACTCTCTCCCCCGCTCTTTGACCCCCTCTCTGTCGCCCTCTCTCTCTGCCCCTCTCTCTCTGCCCCCTCTCTCTGTCCCCCTCTCTCTATCCCCCTCTCACTGCCCCCCTCTCTCTCTCCCGCTCTCTGTCCCCCTCTCTCTCACCCTTTCTCTCTGCCCCCTCTCTCTCTGCTCGCACTCTCTCTGCCCCCCTCTCTGTCCCCCCCTCTCTCTGTCCCCCTCTCTCTGACCCCCTCTCTCTCCCCCACTCTGTACCCCTCTCTCTCTGCCACCTCTCTCCCTCTCTGTCAGCGTCTTTCTATCCCCCCTTCTCTCTGTTCCCCCTCTCTCTGTCCCCCTCTCTCTGTCCCCCCCTCTCTCTGTCCCCCCTCTCTCTGTCCCCACCTCTCTCTGTCCCCCCCCTCTCTCTGTCCCCCCCCTCTCTCTGTCCCCCCCTCTCTCTGTCCCCCCCTCTCTCTGTCCCCCCCTCTCTCTGCCCCCCTTCTCTCTGTCCCCCCTCTCTCTCCCCCACTCTCTGTCCCCTGCTCTCCGTCGCCCTCTCTCTGACCCCCACTCTCTCTGTCCCCCCTCTCTCTCTGACCCCCTCTCTCTCTGACCCCCTCTCTCTCTGACCCCCTCTCTCTCTGACCCCCTCTATCTCCCCCTCTCTCTGTCCCCGCTCTCTCTGTTCCCCCTCTCTCTGTCCCCCTCTCTCTGTCCCCCTCTCTCTGTCCCCCTCTCTCTGTCCCCCATCTCTCTGTCCCCCCTCTCTCTGTCCCCCCTCTCTCTCTGACCCCCTCTATCTCCCCCACTCTCTGTCCCCTGCTCTCCGTCGCCCTCTCTCGCTGTCGCCCTCTCTCTGTCGCCCTCTCTCTGTCGCCCTCTCTCTGTCGCCCTCTCTCTGACCCCCTCTCTCTGACCCCCTCTCTCTTTGTCCCCCTCTCTCTGTACCCTCTATCTCTCCCTGTCTCTCTGCCCTCTCTCTGTCCCCCACTCTCTCCATCCTCCCCACTCACTGTACCCCCTCTCTCTGTTCCCACTCTCTGACCACCTCTAACTCCCCAAATCCCTGTCACCCTCTCTCTGCCTCTCTCTCTTTCCCCTATCTCTCTGCCCCTTCTCTGTCCTCCTCTCTCTGTCCCTCTCTCTCTGCCCCCTCACTCTGTCCCCCCTCTGTCTGCGCCCCTCTGTCAACCACCATCGCTCTCTGCCCTCTCTCTCTATCTCCCCCACTCTCTGATCCCCCCCTCTCTCTGCCCCTCTCTCTCTGCCCCCCTGTCTCTGTCGCCTCTTTCTGCCCCCTCTCTGTCTGTCCCCCCTCTCTCTGACCCCCTCTCTCTCTATCCCCCTCTCTCTCTATCCCCCTCTCTCTCTGTCCCCCTCTCTCTCTGTCCCCCTCTCTCTGCCCCCTCTCTCTGTCCCCCTCTCTCTGTCTCCTCTATCTCTCCCTCTCTCGCTCTGCCCCCTCTCTGTACCCCTCTCTCTCTGTCCCCCACTCTCTCCATCCACCCTCTCGCTGTCCCCCTCTCTCTCTGACCGCTCTCTCTCTGTCCCCCTCTCTCTGTCCCCCTCTCTCTGTCCCCCTCTCTCTGTCCCCCTCTCTCTGTCCCCCTCTCTCTGTCCCCCTCTCTCTGTTCCCCCCTCTCTGTCCCCCTCTCTCTGTCCCCTTCTCTCTCTGTCCTCCTCTCTCTCTGTCCCCCCCCCTCTGTCCCCCTCCTCACTCTGTCCCCCCTCTCTCTGTCTCCTCTGTCTGCCCCCTTCTCTCTCTGTCCCCCTCTCTCTCACTGACCCCCTATCTCTCTGACCCCCTCTATCTCCCCCACTCTCTGTCCCCCTCTCTCTCTCTCGCCGTCTCTCTCTCCCCCTCTCTCTCTGTCCACTCTCTCACTGTCCCCCTCTATCTGTCCCCTCTCTCTCCCACCCTCTCTGACCACCTCTCTCCCCCTCGCTCTGACCCCCCTCTCTGTTGCCCTCTCTCTGCCCCCCGACACCTCTCTCTGTCCCCCTCTCTCTGTCCCCCTCTCTCTGTCCCCCTCTCTCTGTCCCCCTCTCTCTGTCCCCCTCTCTCTGTCCCCCACACTCTGTCCCCCTCTCTCTGACCCCCTCTCTCTCCCCCACACTACCCCTCTTTCTGTCTCCCTCTCTCTGCCCCCCCCTCTCTGTCACCGTCTTTCTATCCCCCCTTCTCTCTGTTCCCCCTCTCTCTGTCCCCCTCTCTCTGTCCCCCTCTCTCTGTCCCCCTCTCTCTGTCCCCCTCTCTCTGTCCCCCTCTCTCTGTCCCCCCTCTCTCTGTCCCCCTCTCTCTGTCCCCCCTCTCTCTGTCCCCCTCTCTCTGTCCCCCCTCTCTCTGTCCCCCCTCTCTCTGTCCCCCCTCTCTCTGTCCCCCTCTCTCTGTCCCCCCTCTCTCTCTGACCCCCTCTATCTCCCTCACTCTCTGTCCCCTGCTCTCCGTCGCCCTCTCTCTGACCCCCACTCTCTCTGTCCCCCCTCTCTCTCTGACCACCTCTCTCTTTGACCCCCTCTATCTCCCCCGCTCTCTGTCCCCCCCTCTCTGTTGCCCTCTCTCGCTGTCGCCCTCTCTTTGTCCCCCTCTCTCTGTACCCTCTATCTCTCCCTGTCTCTCTGCCCTCTCTCTGTCCCCCACTCTCTCCATCTCCCCACTCACTGTACCCCTCTCTCTGTTCCCACTCTCTGACCACCTCTAACTCCCCAAATCCCTGTCACCCTCTCTCTGCCTCTCTCTCTTTCCCCTCTCTCTCTGCCCTCTCTCTGTCCTCCTCTCTTTGTCCCTCTCTCTCTGCCCCCCTCACTCTGTCCCCCTGTGTCTGCGCCCCTCTGTCAACCCCCATCGCTCTGTGCCCTCTCTCTCTATCTCCCCCAATCTCTGTTCCCCCCTCTCTCTGCCCCTCTCTCTCTGCCCCCCGATCTCTGTCGCCTCTCTCTGTCCCCTCTCTCTCTGTCCCCCCTCTCTCTGACCCCCTCTCTCTGTCCCCCTCTCTCTGTCTCCTCTATCTCTCCCTCTCTCGCTCTGCCCCCTCTCTGAACCCCTCTCTCTCTGTCCCCCACTCTCTCCATCCACCCACTCTCTGTCCCCCTCTCTCTGACGCCCCGTCTCTGACCCCTCCTGTCTCCCTCACTCTGTACCCCTCTCTCTGTTCTCACTCTCTGACCAACTCTATCTCCCCAACTCTCTGTCACCCTCTCTCTGCCCCTCTCTCTGTCCCCCACTCTCTGTCCCCCTCTCTCTGTCCCTCTCTCTGTCCCCCCCCTCTCTGTCCCCCTCTCTCTCTCTGTCCCCCCCTCTCTCTGTCCCCCCCTCTCTCTCTCCCCCTCTCTCTCTGTCCCCCTCTCTCTCTGTCCCCCCCTCTCTCTGTCCCCCCCTCTCTCTGTCCCCCTCTCTCTGTGTCCCCCTCTCTCTGTGTCCCCCTCTCTCTCTGTCCCCCTCTCTCTCTGTCTCCCACTCTCTGCACCCCTCTCTCTATCCCCCTCCTCTCTCTGTCCCCCCCTCACTGTCCCCCTCTCTCTGCCCCCTTCTCTCTCTGTCCCCCTCTCTCTCACTTAACCCCCTCTCTCTCTCTGACGCCCGCTATCTCCCCCACTCTCTGTCCCCCTCTCTCTGTCGCCGTCTCTCTGTCCCCCTCTCTCTCTGTCCCCTCTCTCTCTGTCCCTTCTCTCTCCCACCTTCTCTGACCCCTTCTGTCGCCCGCTCTCTGACCCCCTCACTGTTGCCCTCTCTCTGCCCTCGCTCTCTCTGCACCCCCGACCCCTCTCTCTGTCCCCCTCTCTCTGTCCCCCTCTCTCTGTCCCCCTCTCTCTGTCCCCCTCTCTCTGTCCCCCTCTCTCTGTACCCCTCTCTCTTTTCCCCTCTCTCTTTTCCCCTCACTCCTGTCCCCCTCATTCTGTCCACACTCTCTCCCCCGCTCTTTGACCCCCTCTCTGTCGCCCTCTCTCTCTGCCCCTCTCTCTCTGCCCCCTCTCTCTGTCCCCCTCTCTCTATCCCCCTCTCACTGCCCCCCTCTCTCTCTCCCGCTCTCTGTCCCCCTCTCTCTCACCCTTTCTCTCTGCCCCCTCTCTCTCTGCTCGCACTCTCTCTGCCCCCCCTCTCTGTCCCCCCCTCTCTCTGTCCCCCTCTCTCTGACCCCCTCTCTCTCCCCCACTCTGTACCCCTCTCTCTCTGCCACCTCTCTCTGCCCGCCCTCTCTGTCACCGTCTTTCTATCCCCCCTTCTCTCTGTTCCCCCTCTCTCTGTCCCCCTCTCTCTGTCCCCCCCTCTCTCTGTCCCCCCTCTCTCTGTCCCCACCTCTCTCTGTCCCCCCCTCTCTCTGTCCCCCCCTCTCTCTGTCCCCCCCTCTCTCTGCCCCCCTTCTCTCTGTCCCCCCTCTCTCTCCCCCACTCTCTGTCCCCTGCTCTCCGTCGCCCTCTCTCTGACCCCCACTCTCTCTGTCCCCCCTCTCTCTCTGACCCCCTCTCTCTCTGACCCCCTCTCTCTCTGACCCCCTCTATCTCCCCCTCTCTCTGTCCCCGCTCTCTCTGTCCCCGCTCTCTCTGTTGCCCTCTCTCGCTGTCGCCCTCTCTCTGTCGCCCTCTCTCTGTCGCCCTCTCTCTGACCCCCTCTCTCACGCCCGCCTCTCCCTGTACCACCTCACTGTCCCCCTCTCTCGCTGTCGCCCTCTCTCTGTCCCACTCTCTCTTCCCCCCCGACCCCTCTCTCTGTCCCCTCTCTCTCTGCCCCGCTCTTTGACCCCCTCTCTGTCATCCTCTTTCCCTGCCCCCTCTCTCTCTGTCCCCCTCTCTCTGCCCCATTCTCTCTCTGTCCCCCTCTCTCTCACTGACTCCCCCTCTCTCTCTGACGCCCTCTATCTCCCCCACTCTCTGTCCCCCTCTCTCTGTCGCCGTCTCTCTGTCCCCCTCTCTCTCTGTCCCCTCTCTCTCTGTCCCCCTCTATCTGTCCCTTCTCTCTCCCACCCTCTCTGACCCCCTCTGTCGCCCGCTCTCTGACACCCTCTCTGTTGCCCTCTCTCTGCCCCCGCTCTCTCTGCACCCCCGGCCCCTCTCTCTGTCCCCCTCTCTCTGTCCCCCTCTCTCTGTCCCCCTCTCTCTGTCCCCCTCTCTCTGTCCCCCTCTCTCTGTCCCCCTCTCTCTCTTTCCCTCTCTCTGTTTCCCTCTCTCTGTTCCCCTCTCTCTGTCCCCTCTCTCTTTTCCCCTCACTCCTGTCCCCCTCATTCTGTCCACACTCTCTCCCCCGCTCTTTGACCCCCTCTCTGTCGCCCTCTCTCTCTGCCCCTCTCTCTCTGCCCCCCTCTCTCTGTCCCCCTCTCTCTATCCCCCTCTCACTGCCCCCTCTCTCTCTCTCCCGCTCTCTGTCCCCCTCTCTCTCACACTTTCTCTCTGCCCCCTCTCTCTCTGCTCGCACTCTCTCTGCACCCCTCTCTGTCCCCCCCTCTCTCTGTCCCCCTCTCTGTCCCCCCCTCTCTCTGTCCCCCTCTCTCTGACCCCCTCTCTCTCCCCCACTCTGTACCCCTCTCTCTCTGCCCCCTCTCTCTGCCCGCCCTCTCTGTCACCGTCTTTCTATCCCCCCTTCCCTCTGTTCCCCCTCTCTCTGTCCCCCCCTCTCTCTGTCCCCACCTCTCTCTGTCCCCACCTCTCTCTGTCCCCACCTCTCTCTGTCCCCACCTCTCTCTGTCCCCACCTCTCTCTGTCCCCCCCTCTCTCTGTCCCCCCCTCTCTCTGCCCCCCTTCTCTCTGCCCCCCTTCTCTCTGCCCCCCTTCTCTCTGCCCCCCTTCTCTCTGTCCCCCCCTCTCTCTGTCCCCCCCTCTCTCTGTCCCCCCCTCTCTCTGTCCCCCCTCTCTCTCCCCCACTCTCTGTCCCCTGCTCTCCGTCGCCCTCTCTCTGACCCCCACTCTCTCTGTCCCCCCTCTCTCTCTGACCCCTTCTCTCTCTGACCCCCTCTCTCTCTGACCCCCTCTATCTCCGCCGCTCTCTGTCCCCCCGCTCTCTGTCCCCCCGCTCTCTGTCCCCCCTCTCTCTGTCGCCCTCTCTCTGTCGCCCTCTCTCTGTCGCCCTCTCTCTGACCCCCTCTCTCACACCCGCCTCTCCCTGTACCACCTCACTGTCCCCCTCTCTCGCTTTCGCCCCTCTCTCTATCCCACTCTCTCTTCCCCCCGACCCCTCTCTCTGTCCCCTCTCTCTCTGCCCCGCTCTTTGACCCCCTCTCTGTCACCCTCTTTCCCTGCCCCCTCTCTCGCTGTCCCCCTCTTTCTGTCCCCATCTCACTGCCCCCTCTCTCTCTGCCCCCTCTCTCTCTGCACCCCTCTGTCTGAACCCCGTCCCCGTCTCTGTCCCCCTCTCTCTCTGTCCCCCTCTCTCTGTTCCCCTCTCTCTGACCCCTCTCTCTCTCCCATGCTCTTTGACCCCCCTCTGTATCCCTCTCTCTCTGTCACCTCTCTCTGTCCCCCTCTCTCTATCCCGATCTCACTGTGCCCTCTCTCTCTCTCCCGCTCTCTGACCCCCTCTCTGTCATCCTCTCTTTCTGCCCCCTCTCTCTGCCCCCTCTCTCTCTGCCCCCTCTCTCTCTGCCCCCCTCTCTCTGACCCCCGTCCCCCTCTCTCTGTCCCCCTCTCTCTGTCCCCCCTCTCTCTGTCCCCCCTCTCTCTGTCCCCCCTCTCTCTGTCCCCCCTCTCTCTGCCCCCCCCCTCTCTGCCCCCCCTCTCTCTGCCCCCCCTCTCTCTGTCCCCCCTCTCTCTGTGTCCTCTCTCTCTCCCCGCTCTCTGACCCCCTCTCTGTCGCCCGCTCTCTCTGTCCCCCCCTCTCTCTCTCTGTCCCCCACTCTCTCCATCTCCCCACTCTCTGTCCCCCTCTGTCCCCTCTCTCTCCCACCCGCATCTCTCTATCCCTCCTTTTTGTTCCCCCCTCTCTATCCCCCACTCTCTCAGTCCCGCTCTCTCTGTCCCCCGCTCTCTCTGTCCCCCTCTCTCTCTGTCCCCCTCTCTCTCTTTCCCCCTCTCTCTCTCTGTCCCCCTCTCTGTACCCCTCTCTCTGTTCCCACTCTCTGACCCCCTCTATCTCCCCAACTCCCTGTCACCCTCTCTCTGCCCCTCTCTCTTTCCCCTCTTTCTCTGAACCCCTCTCTCTGTCCTCCTCTCTCTGTCCCTCTCTCTCTGCCCCCCTCACTCTGTCCCCCTCTGTCTGCGCCCCACTGTCTACCCCATCGCTCTCTACCCCTCTCTCTCTATCTCCCCCACTCTCTGTTCCCCCCCTCTCTCTGCCCCTCTCTCTCTGCCCCCTGTTTCTGTCGCCTCTTTCTGCCCTCTCTCTCTCTGTCCCCCTCTCTCTGACCCCCACTCTCTCTGTCCCCCTCTCTCTGTCCCCCTCTCTCTGTCTCCTCTATCTCTCCCTCTCTCGCTCTGCCCCTTCTCTGTCCCCCTCTCTCTCTGTCCCCCACTCTCTCCATCCACCCACTCTCTGTCCCCCACTCTCTCCATCCACTCACTCTCTGTCCCCCTCTCTCTGACACCCTGTCTCTGACCCCCCTCTGTCTCCCTCACTCTGTACCCCTCTCTCTGTTCTCACTCTCTGACCAACTCTATCTCCCCAACTCTCTGTCACCCTCTCTCTGCCACTCTCTCTGTCCCCCTCTCTGTCCCCCACTCTCTCTCTGTCCCCTTCTCTCTCTGTCCCCCTCTCTCTCTGCCCCTCTCTCTATTTCCCCCCTCTCTCTGTCCCCAGCTGTCTGTCTCCCCCACTCTCTGTCCCCTCTCTGTCTCTCTTTCCCGCCCTCTCTCTGTCCACCCTCTCTTTCTACCTCTCTCTCTGTCCCGCTCTCTCTCTGATCCCCTCTCTCTGTCCCCCTCGCTCTCTGTCCCCCTCTCTCTGTCCCATCTCTCTCTGTCCCCCTCTCTCTCTGCCCCTTCTCTCTGCACCGGTCTCTGTCACCCTCTATCTGTTGCCCTCTCTCTGTCCACTCTCTGTCCTCCTCTCTCTGCCCCCCCATCACTCTCTCCCACTCTGTGCCCCTCTCTCTGTCCCCCACTCTCTGTCGCCCTCTCTCTGTACCCCTCTCTCTCTGTACCCCCTCTCTCTGTCCCCTCTCTCTCTGTCCCCCTCTCTCTGTCCCCCCTCTCTCTGTCCCCCCTCTCTCTGTCCCCCCTCTCTCTGTCCCCCATCTCTCTGTCCCCATCTCGCTCTGTCCCCATCTCTCTGTCCCCCTCTCTCTGTCCCCCTCTCTCTGTCCCCCTCTCTCTGTCCCCCTCTCTCTGTCCCCCTCTCTCTGTCCCCCTCTCTCTCTGTCCCCAGTCTCTCTGCACCCCCCTCTTCCCCCCCTCTCTCTGTCCCCCCTCTCTCTGTCCCCCCTCTCTCTGTCCCCCCTCTCTCTGTCCCCCCTCTCTCTGTCCCCCCTCTCTCTGTCCCCCCTCTCTCTGTCCCTCCTCTCTCTGTCCCCCTCTCTCTGTTCCCCCATCTCTGTCCCCCTCTCTCAGTCCCTCCTCTCTCAGTCCCTCCTCTCTCTGTCCCCTATCTCTCTGTCCCCTCTCTCTGTCCCCCCCTCTCTCTGTCCCCCCCTCTCTCTGTCCCCCTCTCTCTGTCCCCCTCTTTCTCTGTCCCCCTCTCTCTGTCCCCCCTCTCTCCCTGTCCCCCCTCTCTCTCTGTCCCCCCCTCTATCTGTCCCCCCTCTCTCTCTGTCCCCCCTCTCTCTCTGTTCTCCCTCTCTCTGTCCCTCCTCTCTCTGCCCCCACTCTGTCACCATCTCCCTGTCCCCTCTCTCTCTGTCCCCCTCTCTCTGTCCCCTTCGCTCTCTGTCCCCCATGTCTGTCCCCCCTCTCTCTCTCTGTCCCCCTCTCTCTATCCCCCTCTCTCTTTGCCCCCTCTCTCTATTTCCCCCCTCTCTCTGTCCCCCAGCAGTCTGTCTCCCCCGCTCTCTGTCCCCTCTCTCTCTTTCCCGCCCTCTCTCTGTCCCCCCTCACTTTCCCCCTCTCTCTCTGTCCCCCTCTCTCTCTGTCCCCCTCTCTCTGTTGCCCTCTCTTTGCCCACTCTCTGTCCCCCTCTCTCTGCCCCCCCTCACTCTCTCCCATTCTGTCCCCCTCTCTCTGTCCCCCTCTCTCTATCCCCCTCTCTCTATCCCCCTCTCTCTGTCCCTCTCTCTCTGTCCCCCTCTCTGTCCCCCTCTCTCTCTGTACCCCCTCTCTCTGTCCGCCTCTCTCTCTCTGTCGCCCTCTCTCTGTCCGCCTCTCTCTCTGTCACCCTCTCTCTGTCCCCCTCTCTCTCTGTCCCCCTCTCTCTCTGTCCCCCTCTCTCTCTGTCCCCCTCTCTCTCTGTTCCCCTCTCTCTCTGTCCCCTCTCTCTGTCCCCCCCTCTTTCTGTCCCCCTCTCTCTCTGTCCTCCCTCTCTCTGTCCCCCACTCTCTCTGTCCCCCTCTCTCTGTCCCCCCTCTCTCTGTCCCCCCTCTCTCTCTGTCCCCCTCTCTCTGTTCCCCTCTCTCTCTGTCCCCCTCTCTCTCTGTCCCCCACTCTCTCTGTCCCCCACTCTCTCTGTCCCCCTCTCTCTCTGTCCCCCTCTCTCTCTGTCCCCTCTCTCTGTCCCCCACTCTCTCTGTCCCCCTCTCTCTCTGTCCCCCTCTCTCTCTGTCCCCCTCTCTCTCTGTCCCCCTCTCTCTCTGTCCCCCTCTCTCTCTGTTCTCCCTCTCTCTGTCCCTCCTCTCTCTGTCCCTCCTCTCTCTGTCCCCTCTCTCTCTCCCCCTCTCTCTCTCCCCCTCTCTCTCTCCCCCTCTCTCTCTCCCCCTCTCTCTGTCCCCCTCTCTCTGTCCGCCTCTCTCTCTGTCGCCCTCTCTCTGTCCCTCCTCTCTCTGTCCCCCTCTCTCTCTGTTCTCCCTCTCTCTGTCCCTCCTCTCTCTGTCCCCTCTCTCTCTCCCCCTCTCTCTCTCCCCCTCTCTCTCTCCCCCTCTCTCTCTCCCCCTCTCTCTCTCCCCCTCTCTCTCTCCCCCTCTCTCTGTCCCCCTCTCTCTGTCCCCCTCTCTCTCTGTCGCCCTCTCTCTGTCCCTCCTCTCTCTGTCCCCCTCTCTCTCTGTCGCCCTCTCTCTGTCCCCCTCTCTCTCTGTCCCCCTCTCTCTCTGTCCCCCTCTCTCTCTGTTCTCCCTCTCTCTGTCCCTCCTCTCTCTGTCCCTCCTCTCTCTGTCCCCCTTTCTCTGTCCCCCTCTCTCTGTCCCCCCCTCTCTCTGTCCCCCCTCTCTCTGTCCCCCTCTCTCTCTGTCCCCAGTCTCTCTGTCCCCAGTCTCTCTGTCCCCAGTCTCTCTGCCCCCCCCTGTCTGCCCCCCCTCTCTGCCCCCCTCTCTCTGCCCCCCTCTCTCTGCCCCCCTCTCTCTGCCCCCCCTCTCTGTCCCCCTGTCGCTCTGTCCCCCTCTCTCTCTGTCCCCCTCTCTCTCTGTCCCCCTCTCTCTCTGTCCCCCTCTCTGTCCCTCTTCTCTCTGTCCCTCTTCTCTCTGTCCCCCCCTCTCTCTGTCCCCCTCTCTCTGTCCCCCTCTCTCTGTCCCCCTCTCTCTGTCCCCCTCTCTCTGCCCCCCCCGTCCCCCTCTCTCTGACCCCCTCTCTCTCTGTCCCCCTCTCTCTGTGTCCCCCTCTCTGTGTCCCCCTCTCTATGTCCCTTCTCTCTGTCCCCTCTCTCTCTGTCCCCTCTCTCTCTGTACCCCCTCTCTCTGTACCCCCTCTCTCTGTACCCCCTCTCTCTCTACCCCCTCTCTCTGTCCCCCTCTCTCTGTCCCCCTCTCTCTGTCCCCCTCTCTCTGTCCCCCTCTCTCTGTCCCTCCTCTCTCTGTCCCCTCCTCTCTGTCCCCCCCCTCTGTCCCCCCCCTCTCTGTCCCCCCCCTCTCTGTCCCCCCCTCTCTGTCCCCCCCTCTCTGTCCCCCTCTCTCTGTCCCCCTCTCTCTGTCCGCCTCTATCTCTGTCGCCCTCTCTCTGTCCCTCCTCTCTCTGTCCCCCTCTCTCTCTGCCCCCCTCTCTCTGTCCCCCTCTCTCTGTCCCCCCTCTCTCCCTGTTCTCCCTCTCTCTGTCCCTCCTCTCTCTGTCCCCCTCTCTCTGTCCCCCCTCTCTCCCTGTTCTCCCTCTCTCTGTCCCTCCTCTCTCTGTCCCCCTCTCTCTGTCCCCCTCTCTCTGTCCCCCTCTCTCTGTCCCCCTCTCTCTGTTCCCCCATCTCTGTCCCCCTCTCTCAGTCCCTCCTCTCTCAGTCCCTCCTCTCTCTGTCCCCCTCTCTCTGTTCCCCCATCTCTGTCCCCCTCTCTCAGTCCCTCCTCTCTCTGTCCCCCTCTCTCTGTCCCCCACTCTCTCTGTCCCCCTCTCTCTCTGTCCCCCTCTCTCTGTCCCCCCTCTCTCTCTGTCCCCCCTCTCTCTCTGTCCCCACTCTCTCTCTGTCCCCACTCTCTCTCTGTCCCCCCTCTCTCTCTGTCCCCCCTCTCTCTCTGTTCTCCCTCTCTCTGTCCCTCCTCTCTCTGCCCCCACTCTGTCACCATCTCCCTGTCCCCTCTCTCTCTGTCCCCCTCTCTCTGTCCCCTTCGCTCTCTGTCCCCCATGTCTGTCCCCCCTCTCTCTCTCTGTCCCCCTCTCTCTATCCCCCTCTCTCTCTGCCCCCTCTCTCTATTTCCCCCCTCTCTCTGTCCCCCAGCAGTCTGTCTCCCCCGCTCTCTGTCCCCTCTCTCTCTTTCCCGCCCTCTCTCTGTCCCCCCTCACTTTCCCCCTCTCTCTCTGTCCCCCTCTCTCTGTTGCCCTCTCTTTGCCCACTCTCTGTCTCCCTCTCTCTGCCCCCCCTCACTCTCTCCCATTCTGTGCCCCTCTCTCTGTCCCCCTCTCTCTGTCCCCCTCTCTCTGTCCCCCTCTCTCTGTCCCCCTCTCTCTGTCCACCTCTCTGTCCCCCTCTCTCTCTGTCCGCCTCTCTCTCTGTCCGCCTCTCTCTCTGTCCGCCTCTCTCTCTGTCGCCCCCTCTCTCTGTCCCCTCTCTCTCTGTCCCCCCTCTCTCTGTCCCCCCTCTCTCTCTGTCCCCCTCTCTCTCTGTCCTCCTCTCTCTCTGTCCCCCTCTCACTGTCCCCCCTCTCTCTCTGTCCCCTCTCTCTCTGTCCCCCTCTCTCTCTGTCCCCCTCTCTCTCTGTCCCCCTTTCTCTCTGTCCCCCTCTCTCTCTGTCCCCCTCTCTCTCTGTCCCCCTCTCTCTCTGTCCCCTCTCTCTCTGTCCCCCCTCTCTCTGTCCCCCCTCTCTCTCTGTCCCCCTCTCTCTCTGTCCCCCTCTCTCTCTGTCCCCCTCTCTCTCTGTCCCCCTCTCTCTCTGTCCCCCTCTCTCTGTCCCCCTCTCTCTGTCCCCTCTCTCTCTGTCCCTCTCTCTCTGTCCCCCCCTCTCTCTCTGTCCCCCCTCTCTCTCTGTCACCCCTCTCTCTCTGTCCCCCCTCTCTCTCTGTCCCCCTCTCTCTCTGCCCCCTCTCTCTCTGTCCCCCTCTCTCTCTGTCCCCTCTCTCTCTGTCCCCCCTCTCTCTGTCCCCCCTCTCTCTCTGTCCCCCCTCTCTCTCTGTCCCCCCTCTCTCTCTGTTCCCCTCTCTCTCTGTCCCCTCTCTCTCTGTCCCCCTCTCTCTGTCCCCCTCTCTCTGTCCCCCTCTCTCTGTCCCCTCTCTCTCTGTCCCTCTCTCTCTGCCCCCCCCTCTCTCTCTGTCCCCCCTCTCTCTCTGTCCCCCCTCTCTCTCTGTCCCCCCTCTCTCTCTGTCCCCTCTCTCTCTGTCCCCCTCTCTCTCTGTCCCCCTCTCTCTCTGTCCCCCTCTCTCTCTGTCCCCCTCTCTCTCTGTCCCCCTCTCTCTCTGTCCCCCTCTTTCTGTCCCTCTCTCTCTGTCCCCTCTCTCTCTGTCCCCCCTCTCTCTCTGTCCCCCCTCTCTCTCTGTCCCCCCTCTCTCTCTGTCCCCCCTCTCTCTCTGTCCCCCCTCTCTCTCTGTTCTCCCTCTCTCTGTCCCCCCTCTCTCTCTGTCCCCCCTCTCTCTGTTCTCCCTCTCTCTGTCCCTCCTCTCTCTGTCCCCTCTCTCTGTCCCCCTCTCTCTCTGTTCTCCCTCTCTCTGTCACTCCTCTCTCTGCCCCCACTCTGTCACCATCTCCCTGTCCCCTCTCTCTCTGTCCCCCTCTCTCTCTGTCCCCCTCTCTCTCTGTTCTCCCTCTCTCTGTTCTCCCTCTCTCTGTCCCTCCTCTCTCTGTCCCCTCTCTCTCTCCCCCTCTCTCTCTCCCCCTCTCTCTCTCCCCCTCTCTCTCTCCCCCTCTCTCTGTCCCCCTCTCTCTGTCCCCCTCTCTCTGTCCCCCTCTCTCTCTGTTCTCCCTCTCTCTGTCCCTCCTCTCTCTGCCCCCACTCTGTCACCATCTCCCTGTCCCCTCTCTCTCTGTCCCCCTCTCTCTGTCCCCTTCGCTCTCTGTCCCCCATGTCTGTTCCCCCCCTCTCTCTCTGTCCCCCTCTCTCTCTGTCCCCCTCTCTCTCTGTCCCCCTCTCTCTCTGTCCCCCTCTCTCTGTCCCCCTCTCTCTGTCCCCCTCTCTCTCTGTTCTCCCTCTCTCTGTCCCTCCTCTCTCTGCCCCCACTCTGTCACCATCTCCCTGTCCCCTCTCTCTCTGTCCCCCTCTCTCTGTCCCCTTCGCTCTCTGTCCCCCATGTCTGTTCCCCCTCTCTCTCTCTGTCCCCCTCTCTCTATCCCCCTCTCTCTGTCCCCCCTTTCTCTGTCCCCCTCTCTCTCTGTACCCCCTCTCTCTCTGTACCCCCTCTCTCTCTGTACCCCCTCTCTCTCTGTACCCCTCTCTCTCTGTCCCCCTCTCTCTCTGTCCCCCTCCTCTCTCTGTCCCTCCTCTCTCTGTCCCTCCTCTCTCTGTCCCTCCTCTCTCTGTCCCTCCTCTATCTGTCCCTCCTCTATCTGTCCCTCCTCTCTCTGTCCCTCCTCTCTCTGTCCCTCCTCTCTCTGTCACCCTCTCTCTCTGTTCCCCCTCTCTCTCTCCCTCCTCTCTCTGCCCTCACTCTGTGACCATCTCCCTGTTCCCTCTCCCTCTGTTCCCTCTCGCTCTGTCCCCCTCTCTCTGCACCCCCATTCTGGTCCCCCCCTCCCCCCTCTGTCCCCTCTCTCTCTGTCCCCTCTCTCTCTGTCCCCCTCTCTCTCTATCCCTCTCTCTCTCTGACCTCATCTCTCTGCCCCCTCGCTCTGTTCCCCACTCTCGTTCCCCCATCTCTATCGCCCTCTCTCTGATCCCCCCTCTGTCACCGTCTCTCTGCCCCCTCTCAGTCACCGTCTCTCTGTTCCACCCCCGTCCACCCCTCTCTGTCGCCCGCTCTCTGCCCCCTCTCTGTCACAGTTTCTTTGTCCCCCCTCTCTCTGACCCCCTCATCCCCCCCTCTGTCTGTCCCCCCATCAGTGTCCCCTCTCAGTCACCGTCTCTCTGTTCCACCCCCGTCCACCCCTCTCTGTCGCCCGCTCTCTGCCCCCTCTCTGTCACAGTTTCTTTGTCCCCCCTCTCTCTGACCCCCTCATCCCCCCCTCTCTCTGTCCCCCCCTCACTGTCCCCTCTCTTTGTTGGCCTCTCTCTGCCCCGTCTCTGTCACCGTCTCTCTGACCCTTCTCTCTCTGGCCCCTCTGTCTCTGTCTCCTCTGTGTTTCCCCCCCCCTGCCCCCCTCTCTGTTCCCCTCTCTCTCTGTACCCCCTCTCTATCTCTGACCCCTCTCTCTCTGACCCCCTCTCTCTCTGACCCCCTCTCTCTGACCCCCTCCCCCTCTGTCCCCCCCCGTCCCCCCCTCTCTCTGACCCCTTCTCTCTCTGTCCTCCTCTCTCTCTGTCCCCCTCTCTCTGTCTCCTCTTTCTGCCCCCTTCTCTCTCTGTCCCCCTCTCTCTCACTACCCCCTCTCTCTCTCACCCCCTCTATCTCCCCCACTCTCTGTCCCCCTCTCTCTGTCGCCGTCTCTCTGTCCCCCCTCTCTGTCCCCTCTCTCTCTGTCCCCCTTTATCTGTCCCCCCTCTCTCCCACGCTCTCTGACCCCCTCTCTGTTGCCGTCTCTCTGTCCCCCCCCTCTCTGCCCCCTCTCACTCTCTGCCCCCTCTCTCTCTGCCCCCTCTCTCTCTGCCCCCTCTCTCTCTGCCCCCCATCACTCTGCCCCCTCTCTCTCTGTCGCCCTCTCTCTGTCCCAATCTCTCTGTCCCCTCTCTCTCCCCCGCTCTCTGATTCCCTCTCTGTCGCCCTCTCTCTGACTTCTCTCTGCCCCCTCTCTCTCTGCCCCCTCTCTCTCTGCCCCCCTCTCTGTCCCCCCCTCTCTGTCCCCCCCTCTCTGTCCCCCCCTCTCTGTCCCCCCTCTCTGTCCCCCTCTCTCTGTCGCCGTCTCTCTGCCCCCTCTCTCTCTGCCCCCTCTCTCTCTGCCCCCTCTCTCTCTGTCCCCCTCACTCTGACACCCCCTCTCTCCCCCACACTGTACCCCTCTCTCTCTCTCCCTCTGCCCCTCTCTCTGTCACCGTCTCTCTATTCCCCCTTCTCTCTGTCCCACCTTTCTCTGTTCCCCCTTTCTTTCCCCCTCTCTCTGTCCTCCCCTCTCTCTGTCTCCTCTTTCTGCCCCCTTCTCTCTCTGTCCCCCTCTCTCTCACTGACCCCCCCCTCTCTGCCCCCCTCTATCTCCCCCACTCTCTTTCCCCCATTCTCTGTCCCCCACTCTCTGTCCCCCTCTCTCTGTCGCCGTCTCTCTGTCCCCCCTCTCTCTGTCCCCTCTCTCTCTGTCCCCCTCTATCTGCCCCCTCTCTCCCACGCTCTCTGACCCCCTCTCTCCCCCGCTCTCTGACCCCCTCTCTGTTGCCCTCTCTCTGCCCCCGCTCTCTCTGCCCCCGGACCCCTCTCTCTGTTCCCCTCTCTCTGTTTCCCTCTCTCTGTTTCCCTCTCTCTGTTTCCCTCTCTCTGTTCTCCTCTCTCTGTCCCCCCCCTCTGTCCCCCCCTCTCTGCCCCCCCTCTCTGCCCCCCTCCCTGTCCCCCTTTCTCTGTACTCCTCTCTCTGTCCCCCTCTCTATGCCCCCTCCCAGTCACCATCCCTCTGTCCCCCTCCCTCTGTCCCCCTCCCTCTGTCCCCCTCCCTCTGTCCCCCTTTCTCTCTGTCCCCCCCTCTCTGTCCCCCCCTCTCTGTCCCCCCCCTCTCTGTCCCCCCCCTCTCTGTCCCCCCCTCTCTGTCCCCCCCTCTCTGTCCCCCCTTCTCTGTCCCCCCTTCTCTGTCCCCCCTTCTCTGTCCCCCCCCTCTCAGTCCCCCCCTCACCGTCCCCCTTTCTCTCTGTCCCCCTTTCTCTCTGTCCCCCTTTCTCTCTGTCCCCCCCTCTCTCTGTCCCCCCCTCTCTCTGTCCCCCCCTCTCTCTGTCCCCCCCTCTCTCTGTCCCCCCTCTTTCTGTCCCCCCTCTTTCTGTCCCCCCCTCTCTGTCCCCCCCTCTCTGTCCCCCCCTCTCTGTCCCCCTCTCTCTCTGTCCCCCCCCTCCCCCTCTCTATGTCCCTCCTCTCTATGTCCCTCCTCTCTATGTCCCTCCTCTCTCTGTCCCCCTTTCTCTCTGTCCCCCTTTCTCTCTGTCCCACTCTCTCTGTACCCCTCTCTCTCCCCCCCTCTCTGTAGCCCTCTCTCTGCCCCCTCTCTGTCACAGTCTCTCTTCCCCCCCTCTCTCTGTCCCCCTCTCTCTGTCCCCCTCTCTCTGTCCCCCTCTCTCTGTCCCCCTCTCTCTGTCCCCCTCTCTCTGTCCCCCCCTCTCTCTGTCCCCCCCTCTCTCTGTCCCCCCCCTCTCTCTGTCCCCCCCTCTCTCTGTCCCCCCCTCTCTGTAGCCCTCTCTCTGCCCCCTCTCAGTCACCATCTCTTTGTTCCCCCCAGTCCATCCCTCTCTGTCCTCCCTCCGTCTGTCCACCTCCCTCTGACCCCCTCTCTCTATCCTCCCTCGGTCTGTCCCCCTCCCTCTGTCCCCCTCCCTCTGTCCCCCTCCCTCTGTCCCCCTCTCTCTGTCCCCCTCTCTCTGTCCCCCTCTCTCTGTCCCCCTCTCTCTGTCCCCCTCTCTCTGTCCCCCTCTCTCTGTCCCCCTCTCTCTGTTCTCCTCTCTCTGTTCCCCTCTTTCTTTTCCCCTCACTCCTGTCCCACTCACTCTGTCCCCTCTCTCTCCCCCGCTCTTTGACCCCCTCTCTGTCGCCCTCTCTCTCTGCCCCCTCTCTCTCTGCCCCCTCTCTCTCTGCCCCCCTCTCTCTGCCCCCCTCTCTCTGCCCCCCTCTCTCTGCCCCCCTCTCTCTGCCCCCCTCTCTCTGTCCCCCTCTCTCTCTCCCCCCTCTCTGTCTCCCTCTCTCTGCCCCCTCCCAGTCACCATCTCACTGTCCCCCCCCGTCCCCCCCTCTTTGTGCCCCCATCTCTGTTCCCCCCTCTCTCTGTAGCCCCTCTCTCTGCCCCCCCTCTCTGTCCCCCATTCTCTCTGTTCCCCCTCTCTCTGTCCCCATCACTCTCTGCCCCTCTCTCTATCTCCCCCACTCTCTGTTCCCCCTCTCTCTCTGCCCCCCCCCTGTCTCTGGCCTCCTCTCTCTCTGGCCTCCTCTCTCTCTGGCCCCCACTCTCTCTGTCCCCCTCTCTCTCTGTCCCCCTCTCTCTCTGTCCCCCTCTCTCTGTCCCCCCTTTCACTGTCCCCCTCTCTCTCTGTACCCCCTCTCTCTCTGTACCCCCTCTCTCTCTGTACCCCCTCTCTCTCTGTCCCTCCTCTCTCTGTCCCTCCTCTCTCTGTCCCTCCTCTCTCTGTCACCCTCTCTCTCTGTTCCCCCTCTCTCTGTTCCCCCTCTCTCTGTCCCTCCTCTCTCTGTCCCTCCTCTCTCTCTCCCCCCATCTCTGTCCCCCCCCTCTGCCCCCCCCTCTCTGTCCCCCCCCTCTCTGTCCCCCCCCCTCTGCCCCCCCCTCTCTGCCCCCCTCTCTCTGCCCCCCTCTCTCTGCCCCCCTCTCTCTGCCCCCCTCTCTCTGCCCCCCTCTCTCTGCCCCCTCTCTCTGTCCCCCTGTCGCTCTGTCCCCCTCTCTCTCTGTCCCCCTCTCTCTCTGTCCCCCTCTCTGTCCCTCTTCTCTCTGTTTCCCCCTCTCTCTGTCCCCCTCTCTCTGTCCCCCTCTCTCTGTTCCCCCTCTCTCTGTCCCCCTCTCTCAGTCCGTCCTCTCTCTGTCCCCCTCTCTCTGTCCCCCTCTCTCTGCCCCCCCGTCCCCCTCTCTCTGACCCCCTCTCTCTCTGTCCCCCTCTCTCTGTGTCCCCCTCTCTATGTCCCTTCTCTCTGTCCCCTCTCTCTCTGTCCCCTCTCTCTCTGTCCCCCTCTCTGTCCCTCTTCTCTCTGTTTCCCCCTCTCTCTGTACCCCCTCTCTCTGTACCCCCTCTCTCTGTACCCCCTCTCTCTTTCCCCCTCTCTCTGTCCCCCTCTCTCTGTCCCCCTCTCTCTGTCCCCCTCTCTCTGTCCCTCCTCTCTCTCTCCCCCCATCTCTGACCCCCCCCTCTGCCCCCCCTCTCTGTCCCCCCCCCTCTGTCCCCCCCCTCTCTGCCCCCCCCCTCTCTGTCCCCCCCTCTCTGTCCCCCTCTCTCTGTCCCCCCTCTCTCTCTGCCCCCCTCTCTCTGTCCCCCTCTCTCTGTCCCCCCTCTCTCCCTGTTCTCCCTCTCTCTGTCCCTCCTCTCTCTGTCCCCCTCTCTCTGTCCCCCTCTCTCTGTCCCCCTCTCTCTCTGTCCCCCTCTCTCTCTGTCCCCCTCTCTCTCTATTCCCCTCTCTCTCTGACCCCTCTCTCTCTGACCCCTCTCTCTCTGTCCCCCTCTCTCTCTGTCCCCCTCTCTCTCTGTCCCCCTCTCTCTCTGTCCCCCCCACTCTCTGTTCCCCCTCTCTCTCTGCCCCCCCCCCTGTCTCTGGCCTCCTCTCTCTCTGGCCTCCTCTCTCTCTGGCCCCCACTCTCTCTGTCCCCCTCTCTCTCTGTCCCCCTCTCTCTCTATTCCCCTCTCTCTCTGACCCCTCTCTCTCTGACCCCTCTCTCTCTGTCCCCCTCTCTCTCTGTCCCCCTCTCTCTCTGTCCCCCTCTCTCTCTGTCCCCCTCTCTCTCTGTCCCCCTCTCTCTCTGACCCCTCTCTCTCTGTCCCCCTCTCTCTCTGTCCCCCTCTCTCTCTGTCCCCCTCTCTCTCTGTCCCCCTCTCTCTTTGTCCCCCTCTCTCTTTGTCCCCCTCTCTCTCTGTCCCCTCTCTCTCCCACCCTCTCTGACCCCCTCTCTCCCCCGCTCTCTGACCCCCTCTCTGTTGCCCTCTCTCTGCCCTCGCATTCTCTGCCCCCCCGACTCCTCTCTCTGTCCCCCTCTCTCTCTGACCCCCTCTCTCTCCCCCACTCTCTGTCCCCTCTCTCTGTCGCCCTCTCTCTGACCCCCTCTCTCACACCCGCCTCTCCCTGTACCACCTCACTGCCCCCCCTCTCTCTGTCGCCCCTCTCTCTGTCACCGTCTCTCTGCCCCCCCTCTCTCTGCCCCCTCTCTCTCTGCCCCTCTCTCTCTTTGCCCCCTCTCTCTCTGCCCCCTCTCTCCCTGTCGTCCTCTGTCTGTCCCCATCTCTCTGTCCACTCTCTCTCCCCCGCTCTTTGACCCCCTCTCTGTCTCCCTCTCTCTGTCCCCCTCTCTCTCTGTCCCCTCCCTCTCTGTCCCCCTCTATCTGTCCCCTCTCTCTCCCACTCTCTCTGACCCCCCTCCCCCCCGCTCTCTGACTCCCTCTCTGTTTCCCTCTCTCTGCCCCCGCGCTCTCTGCCCCGCCGACCCCTCTCTCTGCCCCCTCTCTCTGCCCCCCTCTCTCTGTCCCCCTCTCTCTGTCCCCCTCTCTCTGTCCCCCTCTCTCTGTCCCCCTCTCTCTGTCCCCCTCTCTCTGTTTCCCTCTCTCTGTTCTCCACTCTCTGTTCCCCTCTCTCTGTCCCCCTCTTTCTTTTCCCCTCACTCCTGTCCCACTCACTCTGTCCCCTCTCTCTCCCCCGCTCTTTGACCCCCTCTCTGTCGCCCTCTCTCTCTGCCCCCTCTATCTCTGCACCCCTCTCTCTGTCCCCTTCTCTCTATCCCCCTCTCACTGCCCCTCTCTCCCGCTCTCTGACCCCCTCTCTGTCACCCTTTCTCTCTGCCCCCACTCTCTCTGCCCCCACTCTCTCTGCCCCCCTCTCTGTCCCCCCCACTCTCTGAACCCCTCTCTCTGAGCCCCTCTCTCTCCCCCACTCTGTACCCCTCTTTCTGTCTCCCTCTCTCTGCCCCCCTCTCTGTCACCGTCTTTCTATCCCCCCTTCTCTCTGTTCCCCCTCTCTCTGTCCCCCTCTCTCTGTCCCCCCCCCTCTGTCCCCCCCCTCTCTGTCCCCCCCCTCTCTGTCCCCCCCCTCTCTGTCCCCCCCCTCTCTGTCCCCCCCCTCTCTGTCCCCCCTCTCTCTGTCCCCCCTCTCTCTGTCCCCCCTCTCTCTGTCCCCCCTCTCTCTGTCCCCCCTCTCTCTCTGACCCCCTCTATCTCCCCCACTCTCTGTCCCCTGCGCTCTGTCGCCCTCTCTCTGACCCCCACTCTCTCTGTACCCCTCTCTCTGACCCCTTCTCTCTCTGACCCCCTCTATCTACCCCGCTCCCTGTCCCCCCCTCTCTCTGTCGCCCTCTCTCGCTGTCGCCCTCTCTGTCGCTCTCTCTCTGTCGCCCTCTCTCTGTCGCCCTCTCTCTGACCCCCTCTCTCACACCCCCCTCTCCCTGTACCACCTCACTGTCCCCCTCTCTCGCTGTCGACCCTCTCTCTGTCCCACTCTCTCTGTCCCACTCTCTCTGCCTCCCCGACCCCTCTGTCTGTCCCTTCTCTCTCTCTGTTCCCCTCTCTCTCTCCCCCGCTCTTTGACCCCCTCTCTGTCACCCTCTCTCCCTGCCCCCTCTCTCTCTGTCCCCCTCTCTCTATCCCCATCTCACTGCCCCCTCTCTCTATCTCCCGCTCTCTAACCCCTTCTCTGTCATCCTATCTTTCTGCCCCCTCTTTCTACCCCCTCTCTCTGCCCGCTCTCTCTGCCCCCTCTCTCTGCCCCCCTCTGTCTGAACCCCGTCTCTGTTCCCCTCTCTCTGTTCCCCTCACTCTGCCCCCCCTCACTCTGTCGACATCTCTCTGTCCCCTTCTCTCTGTCTCCCTCTCTCTATCCCCCTCTCTCTCTCCCCTCTCTTTCTCCCCCGCTCTTTGACCCCCTCTCTGTCGCCCTCTCTCTCTGCCCCCTCTCTCACTGCCCCCTCTCTCTCTGTCCCCCTCTCGCAGTCCTCTCTCTCTCCCGCTCTCTGACCACCTCTCTGTCACCCCCTCTCTCTGTCCCCTCTCTCTCTGCCCCCCTCTCTCTGACCCCTCTCTCTGTCCCCTCTCTCTCCCCCGCTCTCTGACCCCCTCTCTGTCACCTCCTCTCTCTGTCCCCTCTCTCTCTGCCCCCTCTCTCTGTCCCCCTTCTCACTGTCCCCTCTCTCTCTCCCGCTCTCTGTCCCCCTCTCTCTGTCATCCTCTCTCTGTACCCCCTCTCTCTGTCCCCATCTCTCTGTTCCCCCCCTCTCTGTTCCCCCTCTCTTTGCCCCTCCTCTCTGACCGACCCTCTCTCTGCCCCCCCTCTGTCCCCCTCTCTCTCCCTCTCTCTGTGTACTCTGTCTCTCCCCACTCTCTGTCCCTCTCTGTCTGTCGCCCTCTGTCTCTGTCGCCCTCTTTCTGTTGCCGTCTCTCTGTCCCCCTCTCTCTGCCCTCTCTCTCTCTCTGCCCCCTCTCTCTCTGCCCCCTCTCTCTCTGCCCCCACTCTCTCTGCCCCACATCTCTCTGCCCCCTCTCTCTGTCCCCATCTCTCTGTCCCCATCTCTCTGTCCCCTCTCTCTCCCCCGCTCTCTGACCCCCTCTCTGTCGCCCTCTCTCTGCCCCCTCTCTCTCTGCCCCCTTCTCTGTCCCCCTCTCTCTGTCCCCCTCTCTCTGTCCCCCTCTCTCTGTCCCCCTCTCTCTGTCCCCCTCTCTCTGTCCCCCACTCTCTGTCCCCCACTCTCTGTCCCCCACTCTCTCCAACCGCCCACTCTCTGTCCCCCTCTCTCTGACCCCCCTCTCTCCCGCACACTGTACCCCTCTCTCTCTCTCCCTCTGCCCCCTCTCTCTGTCACCGTCTCTCTATCCCCCCTTCTCTCTGTCCCACCTTTCTCTGTTCCTCCTCTCTTTTCCTCCCTCTCTCTGTCCCCCGCTCTCTCTGTCCCCCGCTCTCTGACCCATTCTCTCTCTGTCCTCCTCTCTCTCTGTCCCCCTCTCTGACTCCTCTTTCTGCCCCCTTCTCTCTCTGTCCCCCTCTCTCTCACTGACCGCGCTCTCTCTGACCCCCTCTATCTCCCCCTCTCTCTGTCCCCCTCTCTCTGTCCCCCTCTCTCTGTCCCCCCCTCTCTGTCCCCCCCTCTCTGTCCCCCTCTCTCTGTCCCCCCTCTCTCTGTCCCCCCTCTCTCTGTCCCCCCTCTCTCTGTCCCCCCTCTCTCTCTGACCCCCTCTATCTCCCCCACTCTCTGCCCCCTCCCAGTCACCATCTCACTGTCCCCCCCGTCCCACCCTCTTTGTGCCCCTATCTCTGTTCCCCCCTCTCTCTGTAGCCCCTCTCTCTGCCCCCCCTCTCTGTACCCCACTCTCTCTGTTCCCCCTCTCTCTGTCCCCATCTCTCTATGCCCCTCTCTCTATCTCCCCCACTCTCTGTTCCCCCTCTCTCTCTGCCCACCCCCCCCCCCGTCTCTGGCCTCCTCTCTCTCTGGCCCCCACTCTCTGCCCCCCTCTCTCTGTCCTCCTATCTGCCCCCCTCTCTTTGTCGCCTCTTTCTGCCCACCTCTCTCTCTGTCCCCCTCTCTCTCTGACCCCCTCTCTCTCCCCCACTCTCTGTCCCCTCTCTCTGTCGCTCTCTCTCTGATCCCCACTCTCTCACACCCGCCTCTCCCTGTACCACCTCACTGCCCCCCCTCTCTCTGTCGCCCCTCTCTCTGTCGCCGTCTCTCTGCCCCCCCTCTCTCTGCCCCCTCTCTCTCTGCCCCTCTCTCTCTTTGCCCCCTCTCTCTCTGCCCCCTCTCTCCCTGTCGTCCTCTGTCTGTCCCCATCTCTCTGTCCACTCTCTCTCCCCCGTTCTTTGACTCCCTCTCTGTCTCCCTCTCTCTGTCCCCCTCTCTCTCTGTCCCCTCCCTCTCTGTCCCCCTCTATCTGTCCCCTCTCTCTCCCACTCTCTCTGACCCCCCTCCCCCCCGCTCTCTGACTCCCTCTCTGTTTCCCTCTCTCTGCCCCCGCGCTCTCTGCCCCGCCGACCCCTCTCTCTGTCCCCCTCTCTCTGTCCCCCTCTCTCTGTCCCCCTCTCTCTGTCCCCCTCTCTCTGTCCCCCTCTCTCTGTCCCCCTCTCTCTGTCCCCCTCTCTCTGTCCCCCTCTCTCTGTTTCCCTCTCTCTGTTCTCCTCTCTCTGTTCCCCTCTCTCTGTCCCCCTCTTTCTTTTCCCCTCACTCCTGTCCCACTCACTCTGTCCCCTCTCTCTCCCCCGCTCTTTGACCCCCTCTCTGTCGCCCTCTCTCTCTGCCCCCTCTCTCTCTGCCCCCTCTCTCTCTGCCCCCCTCTCTCTGCCCCCCCTCTCTCTGCCCCCCTCTCTCTGTCCCCCTCTCTCTCTCCCCCCTCTCTGTCTCCCTCTCTCTGCCCCCTCCCAGTCACCATCTCACTGTCCCCCCCATCCCCCCCTCTTTGTGCCCCCATCTCTGTTCCCCCATCTCTCTGTAGCCCCTCTCTCTGCCCCCCCTCTCTGTCCCCCACTCTCTCTGTTCCCCCTCTCTCTGTCCCCATCTCTCTCTGCCCCTCTCTCTATCTCCCCCACTCTCTGTTCCCCCTCTCTCTCTGCCCCCCCCCTGTCTCTGGCCTCCTCTCTCTCTGGCCCCCACTCTCTGCCCCCCTCTCTCTGTCCTCCTATCTGCCCCCCTCTCTCTGTCGCCTCTTTCTGCCCACCTCTCTCTCTGTCCCCCTCTCTCTCTGACCCCCTCTCTCTCCCCCACTCTCTGTCCCCTCTCTCTGTCGCCCTCTCTCTGATCCCCACTCTCTCACACCCGCCTCTCCCTGTACCACCTCACTGCCCCCCCTCTCTCTGTCGCCCCTCTCTCTGTCACCGTCTCTCTGCCCCCCCTCTCTCTGCCCCCTCTCTCTCTGCCCCTCTCTCTCTTTGCCCCCTCTCTCTCTGCCCCCTCTCTACCTGTCGTCCTCTGTCTGTCCCCATCTCTCTGTCCACTCTCTCTCCCCCGCTCTTTGACCCCCTCTCTGTCTCCCTCTCTCTGTCCCCCTCTCTCTCTGTCCCCTCCCTCTCTGTCCCCCTCTATCTGTCCCCTCTCTCTCCCACTCTCTCTGACCCCCCTCCCCCCCGCTCTCTGACTCCCTCTCTGTTTCCCTCTCTCTGCCCCCGCGCTCTCTGCCCCGCCGACCCCTCTCTCTGTCCCCCTCTCTCTGTCCCCCTCTCTCTGTCCCCCTCTCTCTCTGTCCCCCTCTCTCTCTGTCCCCCTCTCTCTCTGTTCCCCTCTCTCTCTGTTCCCCTCTCTCTCTGTTCCCCTCTCTCTCTGTTCCCCTCTCTCTCTGTCCCCCTCTCTCTCTGACCCCTCTCTCTCTGACCCCTCTCTCTCTGTCCCCCTCTCTCTCTGTCCCCCTCTCTCTCTGACCCCTCTCTCTCTGACCCCTCTCTCTCTGACCCCTCTCTCTCTGTCCCCCTCTCTCTCTGTCACCCTCTCTCTTTGTCCCCCTCTCTCTCTGTCCCCTCTCTCTCCCACCCTCTCTGACCCCCTCTCTCCCCCGCTCTCTGACCCCCTCTCTGTTGCCCTCTCTCTGCCCTCGCGTTCTCTGCCCCCCCGACTCCTCTCTCTGTCCCCCTCTCTCTCTGACCCCCTCTCTCTCCCCCACTCTCTGTCCCCTCTCTCTGTCGCCCTCTCTCTGATCCCCACTCTCTCTGCCCCCACTCTCTCTGCCCCCCTCTCTGTCCCCCCCACTCTCTGAACCCCTCTCTCTGAGCCCCTCTCTCTCCCCCACTCTGTACCCCTCTCTCTGTCTCCCTCTCTCTGCCCCCCTCTCTGTCACCGTCTTTCTATCCCCCCTTCTCTCTGTTCCCCCTCTCTCTGTCCCCCTCTCTCTGTCCCCCTCTCTCTGTCCCCCCCCTCTCTGTCCCCCCCCTCTCTGTCCCCCCTCTCTCTGTCCCCCCTCTCTCTGTCCCCCCTCTCTCTGTCCCCCCTCTATCTCCCCCACTCTCTGTCCCCTGCGCTCTGTCGCCCTCTCTCTGACCCCCACTCTCTCTGTACCCCTCTCTCTGACCCCTTCTCTCTCTGACCCCCTCTATCTCCCCCGCTCCCTGTCCCCCCCCTCTCTCTGTCGCCCTCTCTCGCTGTCGCCCTCTGTGTCGCTCTCTCTCTGTCGCTCTCTCTCTGTCGCCCTCTCTCTGTCGCCCTCTCTCTGACCCCCTCTCTCACACCCCCCTCTCCCTGTACCACCTCACTGTCCCCCTCTCTCGCTGTCGACCCTCTCTCTGTCCCACTCTCTCTGTCCCACTCTCTCTGCCTCCCCGACCCCTCTGTCTGTCCCTTCTCTCTCTCTGTTCCCCTCTCTCTCTCCCCCGCTCTTTGACCCCCTCTCTGTCACCCTCTCTCCCTGCCCCCTCTCTCTCTGTCCCCCTCTCTCTATCCCCATCTCACTGCCCCCTCTCTCTATCTCCCGCTCTCTAACCCCTTCTCTGTCATCCTATCTTTCTGCCCCCTCTTTCTACCCCCTCTCTCTGCCCCCTCTCTCTGCCCCCTCTCTCTGCCCCCCTCTGTCTGAACCCCGTCTCTGTTCCCCTCTCTCTGTTCCCCTCACTCTGCCCCCCCTCAACTCTGTCGACATCTCTCTGTCCCCTTCTCTCTGTCTCCCTCTCTCTATCCCCGCTGTCTCTGTCGCCCTCTTTCTGTTGCCGTCTCTCTGTCCCCCTCTCTCTGCCCTCTCTCTCTGCCCCCTCTCTCACTGCCCCCTCTCTCTCTGTCCCCCTCTCGCAGTCCTCTCTCTCTCCCGCTCTCTGACCACCTCTCTGTCACCCCCTCTCTCTGTCCCCTCTCTCTCTCTGCCCCCCTCTCTCTGACCCCTCTCTCTGTCCCCTCTCTCTCCCCCGCTCTCTGACCCCCTCTCTGTCACCTCCTCTCTCTGTCCCCTCTCTCTCTCTGCCCCCTCTCTCTGTCCCCCTTCTCACTGTCCCCTCTCTCTCTCCCGCTCTCTGTCCCCCCTCTCTGTCATCCTCTCTCTGTCCCTCTCTCTGTCCCCATCTCTCTGTACCCCCTCTCTCTGTCCCCATCTCTCTGTTCCCATCTCTCTGTTCCCCCCTCTCTGTTCCCCCTCTCTTTGCCCCTCCTCTCTGACCGACCCTCTCTCTGCCCCCCTCTCTGTCCCCCTCTCTCTGTGTACTCTCTCTCTCCCCACTCTCTGTCCCTCTCTGTCTGTCGCCCGCTGTCTCTGTCGCCCTCTTTCTGTTGCCGTCTCTCTGTCCCCCTCTCTCTGCCCTCTCTCTCTCTCTGCCCCCTCTCTCTCTGCCCCCACTCTCTCTGCCCCCACTCTCTCTGCCCCACATCTCTCTGCCCCACATCTCTCTGCCCCCTCTCTCTGTCCCCATCTCTCTGTCCCCCTCTCTCTGCCCTCTCTCTCTCTCTGCCCCCTCTCTCTCTGCCCCCACTCTCTCTGCCCCACATCTCTCTGTCCCCATCTCTCTGTCCCCATCTCTCTGTCCCCATCTCTCTGTCCCCTCTCTCTCTCCCCCGCTCTCTGACCCCCTCTCTGTCGCCCTCTCTCTGCCCCCTCTCTCTCTGCCCCCCTCTCTGTCCCCCTCTCTCTGTCCCCCTCTCTCTGTCCCCCACTCTCTCCAACCGCCCACTCTCTGTCCCCCTCTCTCTGACCCCCCCTCTCTCCCGCACACTGTACCCCTCTCTCTCTCTCTCCCTCTGCCCCCTCTCTCTGTCACCGTCTCTCTATCCCCCCTTCTCTCTGTCCCACCTTTCTCTGTTCCTCCTCTCTTTTCCCCCCTCTCTCTGTCCCCCGCTCTCTCTGTCCCCCGCTCTCTGACCCATTCTCTCTCTGTCCTCCTCTCTCTCTGTCCCCCTCTCTGACTCCTCTTTCTGCCGCCTTCTCTCTCTGTCCCCCTCTCTCTCACTGACCGCGCTCTCTCTGACCCCCTCTATCTCCCCCACTCTCTGTCCCCCACTCTCTGTCCCCCACTCTCTGTCCCCCTCTCTCTGTCGCCTTCTCTCTGTCCCCCCTCTCTCTCTGTCCCCCCTCTCTCTCTGTCCCCCCTCTCTCTCTGTCCCCCCTCTCTCTCTGTCCCCTCTCTCTCTGTCCCCTCTCTCTCTGTCCCCCTCTATCGGTCCCCTCTCTCTCCCACGCTCTCTGACCCCCTCTCTCCCCCGCTCTCTGACCCCCTCTCTGTTGCCCTCTCTCTGCCCCCACTCTCTCTGCCCCCCGACCCCTCTCTCTGTCCCCCTCTCTCTGTTCTCCTCTCTCTCTCCCACTCTTTCTTTCCCCCTTACTCCTGTCCCCCTCACTCTGTCCCCTCTCTCTGCCCCTCCCACTCTCTATCCCCCTCTCTCTGCCCCCTCTCTCTCTCTCCCGCTCTCTGACCCCCTCTCTGTCACCCTTTCTCTCTGCCCCCTCTCTCCCTGCCCCCACTTTCTCTGCCCCCTCTCTGCCCCCCACTCACTGTCCCCCTCTCTCTGACCCCCTCTCTCTCCCCCACTCTGTACCCCTCTCTCTGTCTCCCTCTCTCTGCCCCCCCCTCTGTCACCGTCTTTCTATCCCTCCTTCTCTCTGCCCTCCCTCTCTCTGTCCCCCCCTCTCTTTCCCCCCTCTCTCTCTGACCCCCTCTATCTCCCCCACTCTCTGTCCCCCGCTCTCTGTTGCCCTCTCTCTGATCCTCACTCTCCCTGTCCCCTCTCTCTCTCTGTCCCTCTCTCTCTGACCCCCTCCATCTCCCCCGCTCCCTGTCCCCCCTCTCTCTGTTACCCCCTCTCTCTGTCGCCCTCTCTCTGTCGCCCTCTCTCTGTCGCCCTCTCTCTGTCGCTCTCTCTCTGTCGCCCTCTCTCTGACCCCCTCTCTCACACCCGCCTCTCCCTGTACCACCTCACTGTCCCCCTCTCTCGCTGTCGTCCCTCTCTCTGTCGCCGTCTCTCTGTCCCCCCTCTCTCTGTCCCCCCCTCTCTCTGTCCCCCCCTCATTCTGTCCCCCCCTCTCTCTGTCCCCCCCTCTCTCTGTCCCCCTCTCTCTCTGTCCCCCTCTCTCTCTCCTCTCTCTCTCTGTCCCCCTCTCTCTGTCCCCCCTCTCTCTCTCCCCCGCTCTCTGACACCCTCTCTGTTGCCCTCTCTCTGCCCCCACTCTCTCTGCCCCCGACCCCTCTCTCTGTCCCCCTCTCTCTCTCTGTCCCCATCTCTCTGTCTCCCTCTCTCTGCCCCCCTCTCTGTCACCGTCTCTCTATTCCCCCTTCTCTCTGTTCCCCCTTTCTCTGTTCCCCCTCTCTCTGTCCCCGTCTCTCTGTCCCCCCTCTGCCCCCTCTCTCTCTCTCTGCCCCTCTCTCTCTGACCCCCTCTGTCTCTGACCCCCTCTCTCTCTGCCCCTCTCTTTCGGTACCCTCTCTTTCTGTCCCCCTCTCTCTGTACCCTCTCTCTGTCCCCCTCTCTCTCTGTACCCTCTCTCTCTATCCATCTCTCTCTTTGTCCCGCTCTCTCTGTTCCACACCTCTCTGTCCCACGCTCTCTGTCCCCCTCTCTCTCTCTGTCTCCCCCCCTCTCTCTCTGTCCCCTCTCTCTCTGTCTCCCCTCCCTCTGTCTCCCCTCCCTCTGTCTCCCCTCCCTCTGACTCCCTCGCTCTCTGTCTCCCCCACTCTGTCCCCCTCTCTCTGTCATCCTCGTTCTGCCCCCTCTCTCTCTGTCCCACTCACTCTCTGTCCCCCTCTCTCTATCCTCCTCTGACAGTCCCCTCTCTCTCCCGTTCCCTGACCACCTCTCTGTTGCCCTCTTTCTGCTCCCTCTCTCTCTGCCCCCTCTCTGTCCCCCTCTCTCTGTCCCCTCTCTCTCTCTCTCTGTCCCCCTCTCTCTGTCCTCGTCTCTCTGTTCCCCCCTCTCTCTGTTGCCCCTCTCTCTGTCCCCCCTCTCTCTGTCCCCCCTCTATCTGCCCCCCCTCTCTGTTCCCCCTCTCTCTGCCCCCCCTCTCTCTGTCCCCCTTTCTCTGTGTACTCTCTCTCTCCCCGCTCTCTGACCCCCTCTCCGTCGCCCGCGCTCTCTGTCGCCCCTCTCTCTGTCGCCCCTCTCTCTGTCGCCGTCTCTCTGTCCCCCTCTCTCTGCCCCCTTTCTCTCTCTGCTCCCTCTCTCTCTACCCCCTCTCTCTCTGTCCCCATCTCTCTGTCCCCATCTCTCTGTCCCCATCTCTCTGTCCCCATCTCTCTGTCCCCCTCTCTCTGTCGCCCTCTCTCTGTCCCCATCTCTCTGTCCCCTCTCTATCCCCACTCTCTGACCCCCTCTCTGTCGCCCTCTCTCTGCCCCCTCTCTCTCTGCCCCCCTCTCTGTCCCCCTCTCTCTCTGTCCCCCTCTCTCTCTCTATCCCCCACTCTCTCCATCCGCCCACTCTCTGTCCCCCTCTCTCTGACACCGTCTCTCTATCCCCCCTTCTCTCTGTCCCACCTTTCTCTGTTCCCCCTCTCTTTGCCCCCATCTCTCTGTCCCCCCTCTCTGTCCCCCCCTCTCTCTGACCCCTTCTCACTCTGTCTCCCCTCTCTCTGTCTCCCTCGATCTCTGTCTCCCCCACTCTTCCCCCCCCTCTCTGTCACCCTCTTTCTGCCCCCTCTCTCTCTGTCCCCCTCACTCTCTGTCCCCCTCTCTCTGCCCCCCTCTATCTATTCCACTCTCTGTCCCTCTCTGTCTGTCGCCCTCTCTCTGACCCCCTCTCTCTCCCATCCGCCTCTCCCTCTGCCCCGCTCTCTGCTCCCTCTCTCTGTCGCCCTCTCTCTGTCCCCCTCTGTCTCCTACCCGCCTCTCTCTATCCCCCCTCTTTTTCCCACTCTCTCTCTGTATCCCTCTCTCTGTTCCCTCTCTCTCTGTCCGCCTCTCTCTGATCCCCTCTCTCTCCCACCCACCTCTCTCTCTGTCCCCCTCTTTCTCTTCGCCTCTCTCTCTGTACCCCTCTCTCTGTACCCCTCTCTCTGCACCCCTCTCTCTGTTCCCCTTTCTCTCTGGCCCCCTCTCTGTCACCCTCTCTCTGCCCCCCCTCTCTGTCCCCCTCTCTCTCTGTCCCCCTCTCTCTCTGTCCCCCTCTCTCTCTGTCCCCCTCTCTCTCTGTCCCCCACTCTCTCTGTCCCCCACTCTCTCCATCCCCCCACTTTCTGTCCCCCTCTCTCCCCCCACTCTGTACCCCTCTCTGTACCCCACTCTCTGTCCCCCTCTCTCTGCCCCCTCTATCTCCCCCTCTCTCTGTCCTCCACTCTCTGTCCCCTATCTCTCTCCCCCGCTCTCTGACCCCCTCTCTGTTACCCTCTCTCTGCTCCCTTCTCTCTGTCCCCCTCTCTCTCTGTCCCCCTCTCTCTCTGTCCCCCTCTCTCTCTGTCCCCCACTCTTTCCATCCCCACACTCTCTGTCCCCCTCTCTCTGACCCCCTCTCTCCCCCCCACTCTGTACCCTCTCTGTCCCCCACTCTCTGTACCCCTCTCTCTGTCCCCTCTCTCTCTCCCCCCCGCTGTCTGACACCCACTCTGTCGCCCTCTCTCTGCCGCCTCTCTATGTCCCCCACTCTCTCCATCCCCCCACTCTCTGTCCCCCTCTCTCTGACCCCCTCTCTCTCTCCCACTCTGTACCCCTCTCTCTGTCCCCTTCTCTCGTCACCATCTCTCTGTCACCATCTCTCTGTCCTCATCTCTGTCAATCCCCCTCTCTCTGTCACCGTCTCTCTGTCCCCTCCTCTCTCTGTCCCCCTCTCTCTGTCCCGTCGATCTCTCCCTCGCTCTCTGCCCCCCTCTGTGGCCCTCTCTCTGCTCCCTCTCTCTCTACCCCCCTCTCTCTGACCCCCTCTCTCTCTCCCACTCTGTACCCCTCTCTCTGTCCCCTTCTCTCGTCACCATCTCTCTGTCACCATCTCTCTGTCCCCCCTTCTCTGTGTCCTCATCTCTGTCAATCCCCCTCACTCTGTCCCCCTCTCTCTGTCCCCTCTCGCTCTATCCCCCACTCTCTCTGTCCCCCTCTCTCTGTCCCGTCGATCTCTCCCTCGCTTTCTGCCCCCCTCTGTCGCCCTCTCCCTGCTCCCTCTCTCTCTGCCCCCTCTCTATGTCCCCCTCTCTCTCTGACCCCCCTCTCTCCCCCCCACTCTGTACCCCTCTCTCTGACCCCCTCTCTCTGTCTCCCTCTATAATCCCCCTCTCTATGTGCCCCTCTCTCTGTCACCCTCTCTCTGCCCCTTCACATTCCCACCCGCCTCTCTCTTTCCCCCATCTCACTGTCCCCCTCTCTCTCTGTCCCTCTCTATCTTCCCCACACTCTGCCCCCCCCCCCTCTGCCCTCCTCTGTCTCTGTCCCCCTTTCTCTCTGTCACCCTCTCTCTGTCGCCATCTCTCTGTCCCCCTCTCTCCCTGACCCCCCTCTATCTCCCCCACTCTCGGTGTCCCTCTCTCTGTCCCCCTCTCTCTGACACCCTCTATCTCCCCCACTCTCTGTGCCCCACTCTCTGTGCCCCACTCTCTGTCCCCCTCTCTCTGTCCCCCTCTCTCTGTCCCCCTCTCTCTGACCCCTCTCTCATTGTCCTCCCCTATTTCTCTCTCTCCCTCCCTCACCTTATCTCTCCCTTTCCTCTCTCTCTCCCTCTGTCTCTCCCTGCTCCTTTGCTCTCTCCATCTTCTCCCACTCTCGATCCCCCTACCTTGGTCTCTCTCTCTCCCCACCTCCCTCCGTTTCTCTCTGACTCAATCTCTCTCCCTCCTATCCTGCCTTTCCTCTCTCTCTGACACACTCTGTCTCCCTAGTCCTTCCCTCTCCCTCTGACCCAGAGACTGGGGGTTGGTGGTGAGGTTGCGTGTGGGGGGGTGGGGGTGAGATGATCGAGAGATGTCGGAAGTGGGAGGTGGGGAAAATGGGGTAGAGACGACATTGCGGGAGGGAGAGAGAGACGGCAGGAGAGAGAGAGAGTGAGGGTGAGGGGGAGAGAGAAGAATGGAGGCAGGTGGAGAAACTCATGTTGGGGTGTGAGAGAGAGAGGGGGAGAGTGCGGCAGAAAGAATAGTGGAAGCAGGTGGAGAATCCGGGGTTGGGGGCGGTGTCTGAGAGGGGACCAGAGAGAGTGAAAGGGAGAGGTGGTGAGAAAGACTGAGTGTGCAGAAAGAGAAAGAGAGGGAGAGAATTGAGGAGGAAGAGTGGGGGAGAGGAAATGGGGAGGCCAGGTTGGAGTGGCGGGGGGTACAGAGGGAGTTAAACCCAGCTCCTGAGCTCAGGGCCCAGTGCCCTCCCCTTCCATGAGGACCAGGACTTGGGGCTGAGTCTGTCTCTCTCCAGCTCAGCTTCTCCAACACAAAGACACACACCAACATCGGTCACTCTGCTGCTCGGCACGCTTTAATCAACATTTTTATTGTTTACAAATGGAAGTGATGGATACAGTCAGTGGGATGGAGCCTTTTCTCACTGGCCCCTGAGTTGTGAGAAACATTGAAATGTTTCCCTGTAACCCCCGCTGTGGGATAAGGATGGACAACCCAGCACTACCCTCAGTCTGTTACCATAGCGACAGTCTGCTCCATCGCTGAAACGCTGAACTGAAATGAGAAAATCCCGGATGGATTGATTAATGAGGGAATTTGAGTGATGGATGGATCTGGGTGAAGGGATATTTCAGCACATTCTTCAGCTGCTGCCTGAACTTAGTCTGGGTCACGGCATAAATCGCGGTGTTTGTGCAGCAACTGAGGAGCTGCAGCATGAAGCCCAATTCCTGCACAAACCAATCGAGATGCACAGAGGTATCCACAATCTGACACATCCGGTACCATATAGAATACAGCATGAACGTTGACCATAACAAGATGAAATTGGCCGAGATCACACACAGTAAAATGATGGATTTTTTTCGGTTTCTCATTTCAGTGTCAGACTGAGCGTCCCCATTGGTGTGAGTGCGGAGTCTCCTGCGGGCTCTGCTGGTCACTACAATGTGTCTGACGGTGAGAACATTGAGCAGCAGAATCAGGAGAAATGGGACACACGGGGTTAGAATGTGGTGGAGGAACTCAATTGTGACCCAGACACTGGAGTAATAAACAGCGAGTGTTACCTCACAAAACCAGGGGAGGTTCCCCAGGAAATACTGAGCCGAGAGCATAAAATACCAGGAAATGTTCTTTAAACAGCTCAGCACAGTCACTGCTCCCAGAACCACAGCCGCCGTCTTCTCACTGCAATATTTACTTTTCAGCTTCTGGCAACAAATGGCCACAAACCGATCAAAGGTGAAAGTGACGGTGAACCAGACAGAGCAGTCAGTGGCTGCATAAAGCAGGACGGCGTGGATATTACACACGGGGACGGAGTCCTTCAGGAAATAAAACTGTTCCCGATAAACAATGGGAATGTGTCTCAGGATCAGGTCGAGGATAATGACCAGGAGATCCGCCGCTGCCATGGCCCCCAGGTAACGTCTGACACATGGAGACAATCCACAATCTTTATAAAGCAGGACGTAGATGGTCACTACGTTAACTGTGAGGAAGGAAAACAAATCCATTATCCATCAGCCTGGAGGCAAAGGGACCCATTTGATCGGGGACCCAGTGAGATTTTCAAATGTGTCCCTGTATTCAGGGACTTATTAAAATAATTGAAGCTGGAATAACAAATGGTAAGATCGGAATAATTGACGAAAATGTGACATAAACCACAAGAAACCCTCCCTCCCCAAACACACAGAGACACATCCATAAGGACAGATGGTTTCTAGAACATTCCCACGCACTCGCTCACTCGAGAGCAGACACAGGTCACTCCTTCCCAGTTCCGAATACGCAGGGTGACACGTTGCTGTCCTGAAGGATTCTCTCCCAGTTTCCTTTAGACAAATGGAGTTTGGGAATTCCTGTATTTTGGTCTAAATTGTGGTCGATCCTGTGACGTGGAGAAATGTAAATGCAGGGAAAACGTATTCACCCCTTTAACTGCCTGAGGGGCCTTCGGAACAGTGTCTCCTTCTCCCTGGAACGGGATCTCTTCCCTCGGGATCTTACCGTTTTTTCAATTCACTGACGTCCGGCCGTTCACAAACAATGTCAGGGACAGAACGTTCCGGGGAATGTCAGTTATAGAATGTCAGGGACAGAACGTTCCGGGGAATGTCAGTTATAGAATGTCAGGGACAGAACGTTCCGGGGAATGTCAGTTATGGAATGTCAGGGACAAAACGTTCCGGGGAATGTCGGTATAGAATGTTGGGGACAGAACGTTCCGGGGAATGTCAGTTATGGAATGTCAGGGACAGAACGTTCCGGGGAATGTCAGTTATAGAATGTCAGGGACAGAATGTTCCGGGGAATGGCAGTTATAGAATGTCAGGGACAGAATGTTCCGGGGAATGGCAGTTATAGAATGTCAGGGACAGAATGTTCCGGGGAATGGCAGTTATAGAATGTCGGGGACAGAATGTTCCGGGGAATGGCAGTTATAGAATGTCGGGGACAGAACGTTCCGGGGAATGGCAGTTATAGAATGTCGGGGACAGAACGTTCCGGGGAATGGCAGTTATAGAATGTTGGGGACAGAATGTTCCGGGGAATGGCAGTTATAGAATGTCGGGGACAGAACGTTCCGGGGAATGGCAGTTATAGAATGTCGGGGACAGAACGTTCCGGGAAATGTCAGTTATAGAATGTTGGAGACAGAACATTCCGGGGAATGTCAGTTATAGAATGTCGGGGACAGAACGTTCTGGGGAATGGCAGTTATAGAATGTCGGGGACAGAACGTTCCGGGGAATGGCAGTTATAGAATGTCGGGGACAGAATGTTCCGGGGAATGGCAGTTATAGAATGTCGGGGACAGAACGTTCCGGGGAATGGCAGTTATAGAATGTCGGGGACAGAACGTTCCGGGAAATGTCAGTTATAGAATGTTGGAGACAGAACGTTCCGGGGAATGTCAGTTATAGAATGTCAGGGACAGAACGATCTGGGGAATGTCAGTTATAGAATGTCAGGGACAGAACGTTCTGGGGAATGTCAGTTATAGAATATCAGGGACAGAATGTTCCGGGGAACTCCTTGACCTGTCCATCACCTTTCCCCCCTACCCACCCCACCAACATGATGTACTGTGCCTGGGCACACTGTAACATTAATGGGGTGAGAGACGGAGGGTCCAATCACAGGAATGGGAACTAAAGATTAGCTGAAATGGTTAGATATACCACATTATCAATCCACCGCACAGAACCAGCCGAGACACCACACCCAGAGGAGATATCTGTTCACCGTGGACCACAGTGTAGACCAGGCCAGTGTACTGCTCAGTACAACCCAGCAATCTGACCAGATTCATCCATTCCACTGGTCAATGCAATCCAGCGATCTGTCCAGAGTGGAGTACTGTGCAGACTACAGCAGTGCATTGATCTATTAACACAGACCATATATCTGTCCAGCACTGGGAGCTGTGCAGACCACATCAGTGCATTGATCTATAATCCCGGACTAGATATCTGGTCAGCACTGTGAGCTGTGCAGAACACATAAGTGCATTGATCTATAAACCCGACCTCGATATCTGTCCAGCACTGGGAGGTGTGCAGACCACAGCAGGGCACTAATGTGTGAACCTGAAACAAGTATCCATCCAGCATGGGGAGCTGCACAGACCACATCATTGCAGTATCTATAAACCTCAACCAGAATGACTGACCAGCACAGCGATCTGAGCAGTGATCACCCAAGAATTAATTTGCAAACCTGGAGCAGTTACCCTCCAAGTGAGTAGGACGGTGTACAACACCCCAGTGCACTGATCTGTAAACCAGGAGCAGTTACCCTCCCAGCATGTAGGACTGTGTACACCAAACCAGGGCAATGATCTGTAACCCAGGAGCAGTTACCCTCCAAGTGAGTAGGACTGTGTCCACCACCACAGGGCACTGATCTGTAAACCAGGAGCAGTTACCCTCCCAGCATGTAGGACTGTGTACCCCACCCCAGTGCATTGATCTGTAACCCAGGAGCAGTTACCCTCCCAACATGTAGGACTGTGTACACCAAACCAGGGCAATGATCTGTAACCCAGGAGCAGTTACCCTCCAAGTGAGTAGGACTGTGTCCACCACCACAGTGCACTGATCTGTAAACCAGGAGCAGTTACCCTCCCAACACGTAGGGCTGTGTACCCCAAACCAGGGCATTGATCTGTAACCCAGGAGCAGTTACCCTCCCAGCATGTAGGGCTGTGTACCCCAAACCAGGGCATTGATCTGTAACCCAGGAGCAGTTACGCTCCCAGCATGTAGGACTGTGTACACCAAACCAGGGCATTGATCTGTAACCCAGGAGCAGTTACACCCCCAGCATGTAGGGCTGTGTGCACCACCCCAGTGCATTGATCTGTAACCCAGGAGCAGTTACCCTCCCAGCATGTAGGACTGTGTACCCCACCCCAGTGCATTGATCTGTAACCCAGGAGCAGCTACCCTCCCAGCATGTAGGACTGTGTAAACCACCCCAGTGCATTGATGTGTAACCCAGGAGCAGTTACCCTCCCAGCTTGTAGGACTGTGTACCCCACCCCAGTGCATTGATGTGTAACCCAGGAGCAGTTACCCTCCCAGCATGTAGGACTGTGTACCCCACCCCAGTGCATTGATCTGTAAACCAGGAGCTGTTACCCTCCCAGCATGTGGGACTGTGTACACCAAACCAGGGCATTGATGTGTAACCCAGGAGCAGTTACCCTCCCAGCATGTAGGACTGTGTACACCCACCCCAGTGCATTGATGTGTAACCCAGGAGCAGTTACCCTCCCAGCATGTAGGGCTGTGTACACCAAACCAGGGTATTCATCTTTAACCCAGGAGCAGTTACCCTCCCAGCATGTAGGACTGTATACAGCACCCCAGTGCATTGATCTGTAACCCAGGAGCAGCTACCCTCCCAACATGTAGGACTGTGTACACCAAACCAGGGCATTGATCTGTAACCCAGGAGCAGTTACCCTCCCAGCATGTAGGGCTTTGTACACCACCCCAGTGCATTGATCTGTAACCCAGGAGCAGTTACGCTCCCAGCATGTAGGGCTGTGTGCACCACCCCAGTGCATTGATCTGTAACCCAGGAGCAGTTACCCTCCCAGCATGTAGGACTGTGTACACCAAACCAGGGCATTCATCTGTAAACCAGGAACAGTTACCCTCCCAGCATGTAGGGCTGTGTACACCAAACCAGGGCATTCATCTGTAACCCAGGAGCAGTTACCCTCCCAGCATGTAGGGCTGTGTACCCCACCCCAGTGCATTGATGTGTAACCCAGGAGCAGTTACCCTCCCAGCATGTAGGGCTTGTTACACCAAACCAGGGTATTCATCTTTAACCCAGGAGCAGTTACCCTCCCAGCAGGTAGGACTGTATACAGCACCCCAGTGCATTGATCTGTAACCCAGGAGCAGCTACCCTCCCAGCATGTAGGACTGTGTAAACCACCCCAGTGCATTGATGTGTAACCCAGGAGCAGTTACCCTCCCAGCATGTAGGACTGTGTACCCCACCCCAGTGCATTGATCTGTAAACCAGGAGCTGTTACCCTCCAAACATGTAGGACTGTGTACACCAAACCAGGGCATTCATCTGTAACCCAGGAGCAGTTACCCTCCCAGCATGTAGGACTGTGTACACCCACCCCAGTGCATTGATCTGTAAACCAGGAGCAGTTACCCTCCGAGCATGTAAGGCTGTGTACACCCACCCCAGTGCATTGATCTGTAACCCAGGAGCAGTTACCCTCCCAGCATGTAGGGCTGTGTACACCAACCCAGGGCATTGATCTGTAACCCAGGAGCAGTTACCCTCCCAGCATGTGGGACTGTGTGCACCAAACCAGGGCATAGATCTGTAACCCAGGAGCAGTTACCCTCCCAGCATGTAGGACTGTGTACCCCACCACAGTGCATTGATCTGTAACCCAGGAGCAGTTACCCTCCCAGCATGTAGGACTGTGTACACCACCCCAGTGCATTCATCTGTAACCCAGGAGCAGTTACCCTTCCAGCATGTAGGGCTGTGTACCCCAAACCAGGGCATTGATCTGTAACCCAGGAGCAGTTACCCTCCCAGCATGTAGGGCTGTGTACACCACCCCAGTGCATTGATCTGTAACCCAGGAGCAGTTACCCTCCCAGCATGTAGGACTGTGTACCCCACCACAGGGCATTGATCTGTAACCCAGGAGCAGTTACCCTCCCAGCATGTAGGACTGTGTACCCCACCACAGGGCATTGATCTGTAACCCAGGAGCAGTTACCCTCCCAGCATGTAGGGCTGTGTACACCAAACCAGGGCATTGATCTGTAACCCAGGAGCAGTTACCCTCCCAGCATGTAGGGCTGTGTACACCAAACCAGTGCATTGCTCAGAAACACTGTGTTAGATCACTGCCCAGCGTGGGGAAACTTGCAGCCCGGGCTGGAAGTGACAGGATGTGCAGTTCGCATCCATTTACAGCTCCATCTCTCCATTGTTGCCCTGACAAGGGGGTGCTGTGGATGTGAACATCACTGCCAGAGAGAGATGGCGGGGGAATCAGTTTAAATATCACCACGTGGGAGGGGTTTGGGAAATAGACAGAGACCGGGAGACTGAGAGACAGTGTCCTGGAAGGATGTGTTCCCAGGTTTCAGAATGCTGAAAAGTAGACACTTCGATAGCATCCTGTAACATGAGCAAGTCTTCCCAGGAAAGATGGGAAAAAGTGATATTGGTGTGAGTTCAGATGATGGAGAGATTTGGATGAGCATTTGTTCTACAACTTTGTAAATGGAATCCTTCATGGCTGTAGGTACACACCATCACCCAGATACCCCTGGATATTCCGTGATCCCTGACACTGATGTCATCTTTAAAAGCCCAATGGGCACACGATTGAGCTTTCTCAGCTTGGAGATGCCCTGCACAGTTTACCCCGAGCATGGCAGATAAGGGACAATTACACCACGGTTTGTCAACAGGGGCACGGAGGTCGTGGTGGATGGGCGAGTACAGAGGGGGACCATTCTCTTCCCAGAGGGGGCGACACCACCAGACCCACCGAGCATGGTCTGAGCTCACCACCCAGCTCAGTGCAGTATCTCAGTCTGAAGAAATGTCCAGCAATACAGGACAAGCTTCAATAACCTTCCCCGCTCTGTGAGGATAAGGGTCACTGTATTCTCTCTGCTCCCTCTCAGTCACTGTATATCTGTTCCAGCACCAACCCCCGAACAAGGCTCATGGTCCACCACTCTCACTGCCGCATGCTGCACCTTCTCTCTCTGTCTCTGTCTCTGTCTCTCTCTCTCTCTGTCTCTCCCTCTCTCTGCCCCCCTCCCTCCACTTCACCCCCACACTAATAACACTGCATGGATACAACACTGTGGACTGACTCCCTCCGAACACCTCACCATGACCCCCTCCCCACCTACACTAACACTAACAGCAGGACCACCCACTCCCACCATCACTCCCTCCCCCCACTTCTCCCATTTCAGGAGAAACAGCCTGGAATAGGACAGGAAGGGCCTATCCGGGTAGTGGGGTGCCCGATATCCATTACCTCCCCCCCCTCCCCCCGCCATGTGGGGAGGACCCTGGTACGAGCCGGAGACGACCAGGACGCCTCGTGTGGAGATTCTGAAACATCCACGTCCCACCGACCGAGTAAGGAGCAATGTTCAGTGAAGGGCAATTCTCACTTTAAACCCACTGGCAACTCCGTTTCCCTCCGGCACAACTTAGAAGCCGTGGCCCTGATGCCATCTCCCTTTTGTGTCGAGCTGGTACAAATGGAATCCCCACGGTCTCGGTGGGTAGGAGGGTGGGCTCACAACATATCATCAGCACCACCTCCCAGGTAGGGAGCATGGAGACTCCCTCCTACACCTCCCCCTGTAAACAGCTCAGATACTGAAACTAATCTGTGATAGTAACTGCTCTCCCCACTTGTCCTGACATCTTCAACAATCTGTGCTCATATACACGCAGCGCTCTCTGCTCCTGCAGCCCCTTTATAATGTCACAGCCTGCTTTAAACTGCCGTTCATTGTCGTTCCTACCAAAGTGTATCATCTCACACTGCTCTGCACTGATCCCCATCTGCCTTACCCCTGAACACTACACCAACATGTCACTGTCCTGTTAGAGTTCCACACTGTCCTCCATAGACTTTACAATTCTTCCAGGTTCGGTGCCATCTACAAACATTCAGATTGTTATAGCGTCACAGTCCCCATGTAACAACTGAAATTCTGCCCCACACACACGAGTGTGAGCACGTGAAATACTGATATATTCCTGTGGACAAAGTCGAATAATGATCAATGGAGCAACAAAAGTCCTGACACACACCAGACGGAGTAAATGAAATATTGACAAACCACAGAGCAAAAGAAATCCGGATAGGATCCACTTATCGATATTCATCAGGGTATAATGTGATGAAGTTGAAAGTGTGTACTCTACCTTCAAGAGAGAGGGAACGCTGTTCTGAACTCAGAGCTGACAAGTATCTGTGCATATGAGAGGATGGCAGACCCAGACACAGTATATTGCTATAGAGCTGGAGTCAGGAAATAAGCAATTAAGAGAAAGAGGGTCTCAGTGTTGTGAATAGTTGATGTAAAATGTTCACTTTCAGAGTGAAAAAAATAAATTGATGTTTTTATTTAGCAGATCTGTCCCTCATATTTTTACAGTTTACGAGGCAAATTAAGCATTTCTTTATTTTACATTTAAGTTACCAGATGAGCTTCATGCCGTGCCCTCACCATCCTCCTGTGTGTATCTGTGTGTCTCTGTGTGGGGCAGGTCTGGCAGGCGCTGTGGTGCTTAAGGTGATGCAATGCCACCCTCTGCTGGCCTCCACACGCCACTGCACAGGCATTGGCAGAGGGTGAAAACCAACAGGGATTCATTCCGAGAGGGGGAGAGGGCAGCTGCTCTCAGCACCATCCAAACTGATGTCTAATCCATGTACTGATCTAAATGTCCTTTAAACTTTGTAACTGTCCCTGCTTTCACCACTTCCTCTGGAAGTTCATTCCAAACACAAGCCAGCTTCTATCTAACATAAGTACCTCTCATGACTTTCGTAAATCTTTTTTCCTCGCACCTTCAAAATCCCTCAGTTTTGAATCCCCAACTCTAGAGAAAAGACATCAGCCCTTCAGCTTCTCTGTAACCCTCATTATTTTATAAACCTCTGTAAAGTTACTGCTTAATCTCATATTCTTCAGTGGAAAAAGTCCCAGCCTATCCAGCCTCTCCTTGTAGCTCACTCCCTCCTTTCCCAGCAACATCCACTTTCATCTCTTCTGAACCCTCTCCAGCTTAATAATATCAACGTCAGTAATATCAAAGTGAATAGTCAAGTTATTTTCTAAGGGTACGGGGAGTCCAAAACGAGAGGACATAGGCTTAAGGTGAGAGGGGAAGCATTTAAAAGTGACCTAAGGGGCAGCTTTTTCACCCAGAGGGTGGTGTGCCTCTGGAATGAGCAGGCAGGGTGACCAGACTGGATACAGTATTCCAGAAGAGGTCGCACCAATGTCCTGTACAACCACAACATGACGTCCCAATTCTGATACTCAAAGGTCTGTCCTATGAAGACATGTGTGTCAAACAACTTCTTAACCACACTATCTATATGAGATGCAAATTTTAAAGAATCATACCTGACGGCCTAGGTTTCTGTACTACAACACTGCCAAAGGCTCTACTTTCAATTGTATAGGTCCTGCTGTTGTTTGATTTACCAAACCCAATACCTCGCATTAATCCAAACTAAGCTCCAACTGCCACCCCTCAGCCCAGTGTGTGTTATTACTGCCTCCTCACTCTCCCCCTTTAAAATATCCTCCCCATCTCCAGGATGCCTGCACACTTTGGCCTTGATTTTCACAAAGATCCTAAGCTTGGGTTGCCTTGTATGGTTAGGGGGAGGAGGAGGGACAGATTGCAGACACAGTCAGCGACCTCGTGTCATTTCATTGTTTTAGGAAAAGGGGAGTCGCACATGAGAGTTGGGTAAGAGTGATAGCTGTTTTGGGGTCAGAAATTAAGGTCTTCCTTCGTCTCTGGTGTTCAGCAATAAATATCTATTTGAGACCCTTCATTGGGCAGAGTGTGTCTGCAGGATTTCTTTCCTTAATATTGCAGACTACAGATACTAGCAATTAAAGATGTTTATAGTTAATTTCGATAGCACAGCACGTACACTCAATATCCTACAGTTGAGACCAATATCTTGCATTTGTTTAATAATACAAAGCGTTGTTTGTAATTCAGTAATGGTAACCTGATTATAATAAATCGACACCAAGCTGAAAATTGGCACTAAAATATGACCCAAAATCTGGGAATGGTCCTGTGGTGGGTAGTGTCCCTGTCTCTGAGCCAGAGCTCTGGATTTGATTCCAATTCCTGAACTTGTGTGGTAGTGTTCCTCGCTCTGGGCTAGAAGTACTGGATTCAAGTCCTGCCTGTTGCAGAGGTATATTCCAGCATGTCAGAACAGGCTGATGAACAAACACATAGGAGAATACTGTTACAGCTTTATGGGTATTGCAGAGTGATGCTAGTGTCGCTACCTCCGGGCACAAAGGTCCAGGGGCAAATCCCACAGAAGTGTCTCAGTATACATCTGAACAAACTGATTAAAATGGATTTAGAATTGTGATTTGATGGAGAAGGAAGAGGTGTCAGTATTGCATTTCAGAATTTAGGCCCGGATGACTGAAAGTACAGCCATTCGTGTTGATTGGGGTCACATTTTGCAGCAGTAAAGGTTTATAAAATCAACATGGCCATGGATAAGGTGAGTAGTCAGGGGTTTTTCCCCAGGTTAGGGGCGTCCAAAACTAGAGGGCATTGTTTGAAAGTGAGAGGGGCAAGGTTTTGAGGAGGTCTAAAGGGCACCATTTCACACAGAGGGTGGTATGCGTATGGAATGAGCTGCCAGAGGAAGTGGTGGAGGCTGGTACACCTACAGCATCTCGGTACTGAGAGACCTGGCGAGCTTTTCCAGAAATTTCTGTATTTGTTTAAAAAATGCATTCAGTTTAACACAGGTATTTTGAATAAATTAAACTTTTTTTTTTAATGACGCAGGGACATATAAACATATTTCAAATTGAACGAGACCATTTTCTGCGAAGTGTATGGCTCTGTATATGACAGCAGCAATGATGCACCTACATGGAACAGGCAATGTGATGGATACATCGTTTGGACAATGTACAAGGAGACCTCACATGGTCCAGTTTGGGAGAGGATGACATTACTGTGTGATTCAACTCAGAGAGGGAGAAAATGTAATCTGCCCGAGAAGGAATGGCCTATTGCACTCTCTCTCCTTCATTGTTCCTCGTCACAGCAATGCGTGCAAGCTAAAAAAAAAATCTCTACAGTCATCGTTACCATTCTTATTTTTATGGAATCCGTGCAGTATAGAAACATGCCCATCGACCCAACAAGTCCATACCAATCTTCCCAACCCATTTCCCTATATTTACCCCTGACTATTGCAAATAACCTAGAAATCCCTGAACACTATGGACAATTTAGCATGACCAATCCACCGAACCTACACAGTTTGTGGTAGGAAACTGGATCACCCATTAGAAGCTCACACAGACAAGGAGAGAATGTGCAAACTCCACACAGACAGTAACACAAGGCTGGAATCGACCCCAAGTCCCTGGTGTTGTGAGGCAGCAGTGCTAACCACCGTGCTACCCTTTGGATGATCCCTAACCAGAATTCACTGGAATCTACTCAATGCCGAAAGCAAAGGGAATTCAGCCAAATCCAAACTCTCCCAGGATGAAATCCAAATGCTAGCAGCTTGTGTGAGTACAATATCTTCAGAAGCAGAATAACGTTTTGGACAATCTCACAATTTTTCCTTTGTCATGAGATCCAATAATATCTGGACGAAGATCTTTCAAGTTAAAATTGCAGTGTGTGTGTGTGTGTGTGTGTGTGTGTGTGTGTGTGTGTGTGTGTGTGTGTGTGTGTGTGTGTGTGTGTGTGTGTGTGTGTGTGTGTGTGTGTGTGTGTGTGTGTGTGTGTGTGTGTGTGTGTGTGTGTGTGTGTGTGTGTGTGTGTGTGTGTGTGTGTGTGTGTATAGAAAGGGAAATATTGACTATATATTTGCAATATCCAAACAGTTTGCCATTCATCGTTCCATCATAGTTTGAGTAACATTGCTCTGGATCATAAACGTGTTGTTTCAGCAGATTAAAGAAACTAGCCTGACTTGTTCCTAAAACTGACCCTGTCCCAGTCTGAGACCGATACCATCGGCCATCTCAGCAACCTGGTTACATTTAACATTTGTTGTGAGCAGTGGAGGAGTGAGACTAGAAAAGGAAACAGTGACCCAAAAAGCTGGGGAACTATAGACCGGTGAGCCTGATGTCAGTGGTGGGTAAGTTGTTGGAGGGGATTCTGAGGAATAGCATTTACAGGCATTTGGGAAGGCAAAGGCTGATCGGAGTAGACAACGTAGATTTCTGCATGGGAAATCATGTCTCATTAATTTGGTTGAGTTTTATGAAGAGGTGACAAAGAAGATCGATGAAGGCAGTTTGGGTGACATTGTCTATATGGACTTTAGATGGAAATGTGTTGCTGGAAAAGCGCAGCAGGTCAGGCAGCATCTAGGGAACAGGAGAATCGACGTTTCAGGCATTAGCCCTTCTTCAGGAATGGACTTTAGCAAGGTGTTCATTTAAAGAACAAAGAGCAAAGAAAATTTCCAGCCCAGGAACAGTCCCTTCGCCCTCCAAGCCTGAGCCGATCCAAATGTACTGTCTAAACCTGTCGGTCAATTCCTAAACATCTGTATCCCTCTGGTCCCCACCTACTCATGCATCTGTCCAGACTCTTCTTAAATGAATCTACCGTGCCTGCCTCCACCACATCTGCTGGAAAAGTGTTCCAAACGCCCACCACCCTCTACGTGAAATACTTACCGCGGGTATCCCCCTTAAACCTTCCACCTCTCACTTTGAAAGCACAACCTTCCGTTATTGAATCCTTCACCCTGGGAACAAGCTTGTCTCTATCCACCCTGTCTATACACTTCGTGATTTTGCAAACCTCAACCTGGACCCCCTAAATCTCCTTTTTTCTCGGGAAAATAAACCTAACCTCCTCAGCCTCTCTTCATAGCTGGTATTTAATTCCGATTGGTAGACAGATTAGTAAGTTTCAGTCACGTGGGATACAGAGGAAACTAGTCACATTTGGCCTGAAGGAAAAGGGGTATTTTTCAGACTGGAGGCTTGTGAGCAGACAGTGTGCTGCAAGAATCAGTACTGAGTTCACTGCATTTCATCATTTATGTAAAGGATTTAGATGTGAGTTTTGGGGCCATAGTTAGGAAGTTCACAGATGACATCAGAAAGGTGGTGTAGTTGATTATCTCAGAGTACAACAAGACCACAATTAGATGGGACAAAGGGGCAAGGAGTGACAGATGAATTCAGATAAATACGAGGTTTTGTATTGTGTGAAGGCAAATCAAGGCAGAAATTATACACTTAATGGCAAGGTCCTGGGGCGTGTTGTGAAACAAAGGGACCGAGCAATGCAGGTACATTGTTCCTTGAAAGTGGAGTCGCAGGTAGACAGTGTGGTGCAGAACACATTTGGCACATTTGCCTTAATCAGTCAGCGCATTGAGTATAGGAGTTGTGGTGGTATGTTGCATCTGTACAGGAAGTTGTTAAGGCCACTTTAAGCATACTGCGTGCAACTCGGTTGTCTGTAGAAAAGATTTACATAGATGTTCCGGGACTGGAGGTTTTAGCTTTAGGGAGAGGGTGATTAGGTTGAGGTGTTTCTACCTGGAGTGTCAAAGGCTGAGGGGTGATATTATAGAGGTTTATAAAATCATCAGTGGCATGGATATTCTGAACAGCCACGTTCTTCTCCCCAGGATAGGGGTGGTCCAGAACAAGAGGGCATAGGTTGAAGGCGAGCGGGAGAATGATTTAGAAGGGACATGAAGGTAAATGTTTCACACAGAGAGTGGTGCGTGCATAGAAAGTTCTGTCAAAGGAAGTAGTGAAGGCGGTTACAGTCGTACATTTAAAAGTAGCTGAGAGGAGGGATATTGGCCAAATGCTGGCAAATGGGACTAGATCAGATTTGATATCTGATCGGAGTGAACAGGTTGGACTAACGGGTCTGTTTCCGTTCTGCATGACTCTCTGATTCTACAAGAGGGATGACAAAAAATTCTGAAAGGACCTTTCAAGTCGGTATTCTCTTCACTGGAAGTTTATTGTGCCTCTATGCTCATATTGATTGAAAGCTGCGTTAGGTAAATATTTGACAGAGAAGTGAGTCGTGCATAATGGGACACAGACAGGAAAGTGAGGCTGAGACCTCAACCTGATCAGCCACAATCTTAGTGCCTGGTGAGAAGGCTCAAAGTGTCTAATGACCCATTCCTGCTCCTCAGTCCCACGTTCCTGTGTTCCATTCAGCCACTCAAACATGCTAGACAGGAGCAGTTGGAGGCTACTTATTCCTATAACCTGGTGCACATAAACAGAGGAGACCATTCAGCCCTTCAGGACTGTCCCACACGGTTTGAGGTGATTTGGGAAATGTAATTGGAAAATCCAGGCTGGATATGAAAGAGGCCCCTCATCTCTCTTTGCAGAGCTCCCCCTCTCTGCAACTTGTGCTTCATTTGTTGGTCATTTTGTAGACCCAGATCCACTGTGAATACAGCCTACATACCTCTCCAAGCAATGACTCACAAAATCCTCTGGTCTCCCTGACTGCAACATTCAATAAAAGAACTTTCATGAAAATAACACCCACTAAATTTCAAATAACAGAATAGGAGAACATCAGAATCAGGGACAGGTCGTTCACTCCCCAAGCCTGCCTTGCCCTTCACTAAGATCATGACTGATCTGCTCTTGGTCTCAAATCCTTTTGCATACCCAATTATTCATAGCTCTCACCTCTCTGACAGGTCAATATCTATCTGCCTCCTCTTCAAATACTTTCAGTCATCTTGCTCCCCAACACTCTTGAGAAGAGAAATCCTGACATTCAATCCCACCTGTTTGAAGAAAACACTTACTGATCCTATGTCATGTCTTATTGATATGAACAAAAGAGGTTGACTCAAGGGTTCAGGTAAAAATGACTGGCCCTAATGTCAAGGCAGTGGTTGGCTTCTGTTGACACCAAGGAGCTGGACTTAATGAGAATCAGAGTAAACTCTCAAGTGTTTGGAGTCAAACATGGCACAAAGGAAGATGTTCATCATCTCAGTTCTGGGTCACCTCAGTGGGAGTTCCTTAGTGTAGCTTCTTCTTCACAAACATCTTGAGTTGCTTCATCAATGTCTCCCCGACTCACCCTCCCCACGATAAGATCAGAAGTGGGGATGGTCGCTGAGGATTCCACAATGTTTGGAACATTTTGTCCCCCCTCAGCTCCTGAACTGGTCTGTGTCCATTTGCAGCAAGACCCAGACTCCATTGAGACTTGTGCTGATAAAGTGTCAGTAACATTCATGTAACAGCACATTGCCACAGTAAAACAAGAGTTCATTCAGCACCTAACGCTGGTTTCACAGGACTATGAGGAAGCCAATCAGCCAATTGACCCTATTGGAGATGAAGAGGGACAGCCCATTCAGTGTCTCCAGCCTATTACTCAGGAAGGGAAGGAGTCTAGTGTGATGGACCACATCGGAGCCCCTCGAAAATATTTGAAGGCAGTAGCCACGATTCTAATGTTTTCTTTTTTTAATGGAAATGTAAAGTTTCTGTTCCAGATGCAATGTGACTGGTCAAACTACTCGGCGGTAAGCAAATCACCATTTACTTAAACACGAAAGATGAAACAAAACCAAAGAAAGAGGAGTTTAGAATAATGTAATTATATTGGACAGCTTAACAGAATAATAGATCTAGGAGCTATTACTAATGAACTATTCCAACATAGGAAACTCCCATAAATACGTCCCTTGGCAAAAAGAAATATTCAGACACAGAATGTCACAAACATCTCTCCAATCCAGGTATTAAAAACAGCAGCAAGAGAAAATTCAGAGAGAGTAGCAACCAGGAGACATCCACTGAAGCTTCCAACTCTGTGGAGACCCCAATAGTTTCTGATGTTGCCGAGAAACCAAAACCCAGTGATCCTAACCTGTGAGAGCTGGCCACACCCAAGGCCTCCCTCGCTGTTTACTCGAGTGGTCTTAACTAGCCAACTTGGTAACAATCGTTGAATCTCTCTCTTAAAATAAACCAGGACAAAATAACCTCTTAAAGCTGCAGCATTGTCACACTTGTCAGCACATCGAGCTGTTAAACAGGAACCCAGCCAGGCACTTGGCTCTGTCCAATCGGACGAGGAAGTAGCTAGTCAGTCTCTTGAGCCACTTACACAGGAACAGTAGGAGGCCATTCCCACCATAATGCACTTACACGGGGGCAGAATTAGGTAATTTATGCTGATTCCTGATGAATGTCTTATGCCCGAAACGTCGATTCTCCTGGTTCTCTGACGCTGCCTGACCTGCTGTGTTTTTCCAGCAATCCACTCTCTACTCTGATCTCCAGCATCGGCAGTCCTCAGTGTCTCCTAATTGATGCTCTAACATGATGAACAAGTGGAGCAGAGGCTGCACAGACAGACTGCTCATCTTTGTCCCTCTTGGCTCCATTGCTTATAGGACTTTAACATGGGTTCTCTAGCGGTGAACAGAGAAACCATATGTCTTGTGTGAAGTCTCAAGAAGGCATCTTTCATCTCCGAGAAGACAGCCTGGTGTTCTCTATGTAGGGCGGAAGTGGGTGGGAATGGCTACCTGTTTTAGATGGAAGGTATTGTGGCTGCTGTTGTGGATTCTGAGCAACGTAACGTTCAGTATGGGTTCACACGCTGACTGGACAATAACGTGGGGAGAGTTAATTAAGGCATATAAACTATTAGGAAAGTCACGTTAGACTGATGAATGGACTCTCTAAGTTCAAATAATGCTCATCTTGTTCATGTTGACCTTGTCTAGTGCACGTCCTGTTCTGTATAACCTGTATGCCTTACTCTGTCCACGTATATTTCCACCCTTTGATCTGTCTGGCCATGCTGACTATGATCTGCCTCCACTGCTCATAAATAAAGTGTTTCCCTGTACTGCTCATAAATAAAGTGTTTCCCGGCTCTACTTGGGGTCTCCTTTACCTGGTTCACTAATGCCACTGGCTTAAACTCTTTTACCACATCTTTTCCCAAAATGCCTTCCTTCAATGCCCAGCACTGTGTGTCCCAGCTTACTGCAGTGAAAACACCTTTTCCCAGTGCCCTTCTTAAACCATAAGTACTGTAATTTTATGTGTTCTGCTCCGTTATAGTGAGTACACCTGAGGCCTTTCACCACCTTTCAACCCCCTTGGGCTTCTTTTCCACCGGTGGTAAACTATTGCCAGTGTGCTTTTCTCTATGTTTTGTAGCGTAGGATCTCCCCTTCTCCCAATTTCTATCCCTCACAGGATGAAAATCCTCACAGAAGCTAAATTTCATCTCATGTACCAATGCATATTTACCTGCCATTTCTGCCACGCTTCTCACTTCTTGAACTTCCTGCTCATTCACATGAATTCTTACCATCTCTGGCAGTGAGTCTCTGGCAGAATAATCTCCATTCAGGCCTCACAGGTCTTATCCATTTTAAGGCCTGCACCCATCTATCAAAATGACTGTGTTTAATTCTTTCAAACTCAATATAAGTCTGACCTGGTTCCGTCTCTTTATTTCTGAACCACTGTCTATATTGTTCTAGTACCAATTCATAAGCACTTAACATAGCCTGTTTGACATCTGCATAATCTCTTGCTCCCTCATGTGATAGCACTGCACATACCTCTCAAGCTGTCCCCACCAGCTTAGTCCTAACTAGGATTACCCACAGGTTCACTGGACATGCCATCTGCCGAGCCAATTTCGCAAATGAAATAAAAACGGTTTTGCCATTTTTCGCACCGAAATATGGCAATACATTCCTACATTCTCCCTTCATCGTCATCCTGCTAATTTAACTTTCTTATCTAATTCCAAACTTTTGAATTTCAAATTCTGCCTCTTTTCCTGTTACTCTCTTTCTCTTTCTCTTTCTCTATCTTCTCTCTCTTTCAGTCTCTCTCTTTATCTTCTAACTCCAGTTGCCCCACTTGCAATGTAAGTTTTGTTTGAACTCGACTGCAGTTTCCTGCTTCTCTGATACACCAAAGTGCTTGACCAACTCCATTATGGTGACAGCTTTCCTTTTGTCTCTGGTGAAACCCAATTCTAATCTACATGTTAATTCTAAAAGTATGGCCTTCCTTGGTCTTTCTACACTTTCTTGGCAAATTTGGTACCATCTTCAAACCTCAGATCCATTTTAGTAATATTAAAAGCCATTTCTTTTAAATTAATCAACCACAAGGAAACACAATTAAATGAATTTTCTCACCTGTTTTATTTGAAGATCTAGGTCACTAACTGCCAAGTGCTGGAATCTGCTGGGACCTTTTGTACCCCAAATCTGTTCAAATCCCATACGACAAGCCCTCAAACCGTTATGATGTCGATGTCGAACCCCTCTGTTAATTAAAATCACACACCCAGAAAAGCTCACCTCACCTCGTAATCTGTTAAAAGATGAATGACAGAGAAGTCCCAAATTCCACTATTAAGAGAAGGATAGCCATTTACAAGTATGTAAGTGAGCTCGCTGAGCTTGAACGTTTGTTTTCAGATGTTTCATCACCATGACTAGGTAACATCATCAGGGAGAGTCTCTGGTGACACACTGTTGGTATGTCCTGTCTTTCTATTTATAGGTCTTGGTTTCTTAAGGCGCATGATGTTATTTCCAGTTTTTTTGTTCAAGGGAAGGTAGTTAGGATCTAAATTGATGTGTGTATTGATGTACTTCTGGCTAGAATGTCATGCTTATGAGAACTTTCGTGCGTGGCTTTGTCCTTGGAAGTGTGTGTTGTCACAGTCAACGTGGTGTCCTTCTTTTTCTGTATGTATGGAAACTAGTGAGAGTGGGTCATGTCTTTTGGTAGCCAGTTGGTGTTCATATATCCTGCTAGCATGACAACAGGACAGTCTGAAATGGAGGAAAAGTATTTTTTTTATATACTGTTTAATCAGTGTGTGTTCAGATAAGGAAGATTGTTCATATGTGTACAACACATTCTGAATGAACAACTGAGACACAGTTAACGAAAAATGATGCACACAATGTATAAAATTTATAAAGCATTAAAACATTATTTGATCCTCATCTGAAGTGATACCTTCCCTTTCTCTCAACGTTCCCCCTTTTCTGGGATTCCCAACTCTAGTCTCGCATTCTTATCAGGATGTGTGTTATAAATTCTTGCTTCTGGTTTCCCAACTTATTTCAGTTAATCCTCTTTCTACCAGGAATTAAATATACTGGCCTGCTCGGTTCTTTCCATAGCTAGTCTCTGACATATTGTTGGAGAGAAAAGTTATGGCATCAGACCCAGCTTTGAACATATTGCTCTGTTGTACGTGCACTGTGAAAAGGACCACAGCACACATGAATTGCCAAAATGTTGAGGGAAGTATATCTACTTCTTTCGGTAATATAGTTTTCTCATTTTCCACATCTCCATATCTATACCCTCTCTCTCTCATTCTCCTTTTGTATCTAGTTAAGAAATCCAACAGTAAAATTCTTCGTGGCCCATTTCTCGAAACTCCTTCTTTCAGTTTATACGCAATGCTTTCTTCAAGATGTAATGTGGTTATAATTAAGCAATGTAATTACAAAGACATGTGGGAGGAGCTGGCCAGAGTTAATTGGAAGGGGAACTGAGTAGGAAAGACCATGCAGCAGCAATAGCAGAAGTTTCTGGGGATAATTCGGAAGATAATACCAGAAATGCAACCCCAAGCAGATGAAACATACTTATGGGAGGACAAGGCAGCCATGAGTTACAAGGCATCAAACCAAAAGAGAAAACATACAATGGGGTGAAGATGATTGGAAATTCAGAGAATTCATTGGCTCTGAAACTACATAAGGCTGGCATCACTGACACAACAGAGCTCTTAGTCATGGTCAGGGAGAGAAACAGAAGAAACACGTTCACTTTAAACATAGTAGATGGTATTTCTCAAGGAAAAAGATTCAGGTGAATTAAACAATTGAATTAAGATCAGTTAAATGCTTTTGCGGAATGTGTCAGATTGGAAGCAAGACCCGGGGAGACAGACCCTCAGCAGAATGAGAGTTTGAAAATAGAAGCATTTCCACATCAGAAACCAGGTCACTGAGTGCAGGGCTGATGGGTGAATGAGTCTCAGTGAGACTTGGGGAACAGACAGCAGAATTGCATTGCAGATAATGCAGCTCGAAACTGCGTATTCATGTAGTGCTGTGGACCACAGCAGTAGGAGAAGCAGAACAGCATTCAACCACAACCTGTAACTTTTTGCCAGGATGACACCTTCGTCTGTCATTACCATCAACACCATCTATGGCTCAGTGATGAGTGTGGGTGAACATGGCAGAGTCAGAATCACATGAACCTTAACCTGATGCTAACTCATTAAAGCTACCGGACTTGACCAACAGATCTGAACGAAGCTCTGCAGGCCTGTCATATTCAGTCATAAATGGTGATGGACGATTAAACAAATGACTGAAGGAGAGGGCTCCACAAACATCCACATCCTAAATAATGGAACAGACCTGCACATCAGTGTAAAAGAGAAGGATGTTTTCTCTGCACCATCCTCTGCCAGAAGTGTTGAGTCGATGATACACCTCACCCTCATCATGATGCCCACAAAATCACAGATGATTGTCTTCAACTAATTCGATTTGCTGCATGTGAGAGGAAGAAAAAGCTGAACACAATAGATACGACAAAGGCAATGGGTCCTGACCCCATTCCTGCAACAGGACTGAAGCCTTGTGCTGCACAACAAGCTGTGTCCCTGGGGAAGCTGTTTCAGTCTAACTCCAACTCTAACGTCTCCCTGGCAATGTGGATAATTACTCAGCTATGTCCAGTCCCCTAAGAGAGGAATAATTACAATCTAACCCATTATCACTCCTCGTGGGAGTTATTTTTGACAGAGATATCAAGCAGCACAGAAACAACCTGCTCAGTGTGGTTTCCGACAGGTCCCCATGTGGAGATAGTGTTGTGGAAATGTCACTGGATTACTAATCTCGACCAAGCTAATGCTCTGGCAGCGGGTTCAAGTTAAAAACATTTAATAAAATATCGAGATCTAATATCTGGGATCAGTAACAGTGACCTTGAAGCCAATATGGATTGCAAACAGAATTTCCTTCTCCAATGTACTTTTCGGAAGTGAATCTCCCATGATATCCTGGGCTGGGCTAAAAGTGACTCCAAAGACCCTGACATGTGATAAACATTTCAATGGTCTCTGAAACGGCCAAGCAAAGCATTCATTTGTATCTAACTACTCAGAGGTCTGAAAGGATGAAACCGGACAGAACACCTGGCCTCAGCATCATTATCGGAAAAGGGAATGGGAACACAGTCCTGTCGACCCTGCAGAGACCTCCTTCCTTACATCTTAGAGCTTTTGACAACATTTACAGAGCTTTCACACAGCCTGCACAGAAACAGCGGGAAAGCAGTAGGTCATACAACACATTGAGCCTCCCCCATTCTAGTTCATGAAAAAAAATCTCCTCAGTGCACTTACCCCACACGATATGTATATCCGTTAATGTGGGTAACCTTGGGAAGCTATAAAATAGGCGGTGCAGTAGTATGTTTGGTCCATCGAGTTAGCTCACCATTTCAATGTAATGATGGTTGGCCGTCATTTCCACACAGTTCTCCTGCTCTCCCACCATCCCTTTACTGTCTCTAAATCCTTATTTATAATCAGTGTCTTGGTTTCCAGGTGCGAGCGAAATCCCCAGGTTCACAGTCAGTGAGTGCAGACATTTATTCTCAATGCAGAGTGAGCTGCTTGTACCTAATACTGTGGCCCTTTGTTTTAGGGGAATTATCATCTCTGCTTTCAATCTGTCTCACCCTGTCAGAGTTTGGTATATTCCACGGAGACCTCCACCCATTTTCCTAAACCCCATGGAATACTGGCCCAGTCTCCGAAACTCTGCTCCCAAAACAAGTCTGACATCCCAGAGACCAGTCTGGTCATCCTTCACTGCTCTCCCTCAATGTCAGGTTTGTCCTTTATTAGGTAAGGAGACCAAATCTGCACACAACACTGCACAATGCTCGAGATAGGATCTCTCCAAGGGTCTGTACAGCTGCAGTAAGACACCGTTTCTCCTGGACTCACAACCCTCTGAAATGAAGGTCAACACACCATTTACCTTCCTCACTGCTTTCTGTTTCTGCAATATTGCTTTCAGTGACGGGTGTACAAGGATATCCAGATCTTTTTCAATGTTACAGCTACCCAATTGGCGGGTCCACGTAAACTGGGCAGCGTGCCAATGCCATGCCCAGTATTGACTTCTGGTTACAGAACTCACTGCGCTGCAGGAACCTCAGAGGTTTATGCAGAAGGAAAAAACAAAAAGGAGCATACGTCCCTTTGTAGATCAACATGTTTCAACCAATCCTTTTCAAATGGTAGGGGGCCAATTTATCGTTTCCATCAAAGGGCACACCATCACCTCTATCCACATTGTTCTCCATCTGTCACGTATATACCCATTCACTCCACTTGTCTTAGTCTTCTCAGTGATTTTTTACATCCTCCTTGCCCACTCACAATCCCACATCCGTTAGTGCTGTCAGCAGGCTGGGATATATTGTATCTGATTCTAGCAACCAAATGTTTAAAGGGCATTGGGAACAGCTGGGCCCCAAGCACCGATACCTGCGGCACCTCAGCAACCTTCCTCTGTGAATTTCTATTTATTTATTTCGTGAATCTGGGTGTCACTGGCTGGGCCAGCAGTTATTACCTGACCCTAGTTGCCCTTGAGAAGGTGGTGGCCAGCTGCCTTGTTGAACGGTGCAGTCCGCCTTCTGCTGTTGACCTCCAATGCCATTATGGAAGGAATCCCAGGATTCTGACCCAGTGACTGTGAAGGAGCGGTGATATATTTCCAAATCAGGATGGTGACTGGCTTGGAGGGGAACTTGAAGATGATGGTATTCCCATACATCTGTAGCCCTTGTCCTTCTAGATAGACGTAGTCGTGATTGGGAAGATGGTCTCTGAGGATCTTTGGTGAATCATTTCACTGCAGCATGTAGATAGTAAAACACTGCTGCTGCTGCTGAGTGTTGTTGGTGAAGCATTGTGGATGAAGGGACAATCAAACTGGCTGCTTTGTCCTGGATGGTATAAAGCTTCTTGAGTGTTGTTGGGGCTGCACTCATCCAGGCAAATTGGGAGTCTTCTATCACACTTCTGATTTATGCATAGTAGATGATGGACAGACGTTTGGAAGTCAGGATGTGAGTTACTCGCCGCAGTATTCCTAGCTTCTGACCTGCTCTTATAGTTACTGTGTTTATGTGGCGAGACCAGTGGGTTTCTGAGCAATGATTACCCACCAGGACTTTGATATTGGGGGATTCAGTGATAGTAACACCATTGAATGCCAAGGGGCAGGTAAGATTGTATTTTATTGGTGATGGTCACGGTCTGGCATTTGTGTGGCCTGAATATTACTTGCCACTTGTTTGCCTGGATACTGTCCAGATCTTGTTGCATTTGAACATGGACTGTTTCGGTATCTGAGGAGCAACAATTGTTGCAGAATATTGTACAATCATGAGCAAATATCCCCATTTCTGACCTTAAAATGGAGGGAAGGTCATTGATGAAGCAGCCCTGAAGAAGTTTACGGTCACTGCTCGAGGGACTCCTACAGACTTGGAGCTGAGTTGACTGACCTTCATCAACCATGACCATCTTCCTACGTGTCAGGTATGATTCTAACCAGTGGGGAGGTGGCCCCTGATACCCATTGATTGCAGTTTTGCTAAGGCCCCTCAATGCCACACTTGGTCGAAGGCAGCCTTGTTTTAAAACGCTGTCACTCTCACCCCACCTCTGTAATTCAGCTCTTCTGTACATATTTGAACCACAGTAATGAGGTCAGGAGCTGAGTGGCCCTGATGGAGCCCTAACTGGGCGTCATTGACCAGGGTATTGCTGAGCATGTGCTGCGTAAAATCACTGAGATCTTCCACCACTTTACTGATGATCGAGAGTAAACTGACAGAGTGGGAATACCATCATCTTTAGGTTCCCCTCCAAGCCATTCACCATCCTGACTTGGAAATATATTTGCTTTTTATATACAGGAGATATTTGGGGTAATCTTCCACATAATCGGGGAAAGACATTGTTGTAACTGTATTGAAACAGTTTGGCTTGGGGAGTGGCAAGTTATGGAGCACAAGTTTTCAGTACTAATGCCAGAATATTGTCAGAGTATGGACTCTTTGGAGTATCCAGTATCTCCAACCGTTTCTGGATATCGCGTGGACTGAATCAAATTGGTTGATGACTGGTAACTGAATTGCTGACGACCACAGGAGGAGGCTGAAATGGATCATCCACTCAGCACTTCTGACTGAAGGTTGTTGCGAATGGACCAGCCTTATCTTATACACTGAAGTGCTGGGCTCTTCCATCATGGAGGAAGGGGTTATTTGTGGAATCTCTTCCTCCAGTGAATTGTTTAATTGTTCCCAACGTTTCTCGACTAGATGTGGAAGGACTGCAGTGCTTAGATCTGAACCGTTGCTTGTGGGATCACTTAGCTCTGACTATCACTTACTGCTTATGCTGTTTGGTGCATACGTTGTCCTGTTTGGTGGCTTCACCAGGCTGACACCTCATTGTCAGTTATGCCTGGTGCTGCTCCTGCCATCCTGCACACTCCACTGAACCAATGTTGATCCTCTGGATTGATAGTAATTGTTGTGAGGGGGATATGCCAGGCCATGAGGTTATGTGGTGTACAATTCTGCTCCTATAGATGGACCACAACACCTTATGGACACCCAGACTTGAGCTGCTAGATCTGTTCGATATCTGTCCTATTTAGCACCGTGATAGTACCACCCAAAATGATGGAGGTTATTCTCAATGTGAAGGTGTGACTTTGTCTCCACAATAACTATGCGGTGGCCACTCTTACCGATACTATCATGGACAGCTACTTCTGCAACTGGCAGATTAGTAAGGCTGTGGTCAGTATGTATTTTCCTTTTTTTGGTTCCTTCACCACTTGCCAGTCTGGCAGTTATATCCTTTCGGACCCGGCCAGCTCGATCAGTATTGCTGTAGCTCAGATACTCTTGGAGGTGGACATTGAAATCCGCTACCCAGAGTACATCTTGCGTCCGTGCTACCCTCAGTGCTTCCTCCAAGTGTTGGTCAGCATGGAGGAGTACTGATTTATCAGTTGAAAGAGGCTGGCACATGGTAATCAGCAGGACGTTTCATTTCCCATGTGTAAACTAATGCCATTAGACTTCATGGGATACGGAGTCACTGTTGAGGACTCCAAGAGCAATTCCATTTCAACTGTATCCCAATGTGCCGCCACGTCTGCTATATCCGTCCTGCTGATGAGACAGGAGGTATCCAGGGAAGGTGATGGTGAGTCTGGGACATAGTCTGAAATAGATCATCCAATCAGTACTTCTGACTGAAGATTGTTGCGAATAAATCAGCCTTATCTTATACACTAAAGTGCTGGGCTTTTCCATCATAGAGGAAGGGGTTATTTGTGGAATCTCTTCCTCCAGAGAATTGTTTAATTGTCCCCAACGTTTCTTGACTAGATGTGGAAGGACTTTACCTTACAGAATCTTACCTTACAGACAATGTCAGGCCGTTGCTTAACGAGTCTGTTTATTTCTATTCACTGTTTCCTACCAGCTGTCCCATTCTAGAAACATGCCCATACATTAGCCTCAATCCTCTGAGATTTGATTTTGCAAGCTGGGCTTGGAGCTTTACCAAATTTTTTCTAAAAATCAAAATGTTTTACATCCGTTGCTTCTCTTCCATTTGTCTCCCACTCTGTTTCTCAAACATAATTCCCATTTCAAAAATTATGTTAGTGTTGTCTATGACCATTACTTTCAGACCCAATAATTTCTCCTAAACCATTTCCGAACTATGTTCTATGTTCCATGTACTCTATCATTTTCCCACACCAGACTTGGTTTTCCTTGTATTGTTAGAAAGTTCTGTGAAGTAGTAGCTTCATAGCTCTGCCATTTCCGTGTTCCCCATTCTCCATTCTCTGGTATCAAACTGTAAGGAAACTGCACTTGTTTTCTCATATTTCTCACATTGACATGATTTAACAAGTTATTACAGTTTACTCTTATAACCTTTGTGAATTTTCTCTTCAGAAACTCATCAATTCCTGCCTTAAACTGCTTAATAATTGACCTTCCACACCATACACTCACAGGAGCATAGACTCTGTGCCTAGAGAAGTACAGCACGATCTACATTAGTCCCACTTCCCTACAGCAGGCCCATAGCCTAAAATGTCATTGCACTTCCAAGTGCTTGTCCAAGTACTTTTTAATGATTGTGAGGTTACCCGTGATAATTCCCCTCTCAGTAAGTAATCCCAGAACACAATACCCTCTAGGTGAAAAAAAGTTTAAATCCCCTCTGAACGTTTTCTCTTTAAAATTGTGCTCGCTTGTTCTTGACCCCCTGACTAAAAGGAACATCTGCTGTCTATCCACCCTGTCAATGTCGCTCAGAATCTTATCCTTCTGAATCACGGGCCCCTCAGCTTTCTCTGCTCCAAAGTAAACAACCCGAGCTTATCCAGCCTCTCTCCATAGCTGATGTACTCCATCCCAGGGAACATCCTGGTGAATCACTTCTGCACCCTCTCCAGTACAATCACATCCTTCCTGGAATGTGGCTCCCAGCACGACATACAGTACTCCATTTTGGACGAACCAAAGCCCTGTATTGATCTTATAATCTAAGCCCTGATTAGGAAACACAACACCCAAGGTCCAATTCTTAACTAGTCAATTAACCTTCCAGTCACATTCAGTGATGTATGGAGACACACCGCTATGTTTCTAGGTTTCACTGCAATCACCTCTCATGCTTTGAAACTCGAGATCACAGGCTGAGTTTCCACTTCAGACAATCTTGCCATTTTAGGGATTAATCTGGATAATACCTTTTCCAGTTCCTCTGTAGTCAGTACATTCTTTCTTAGATTGGGACTCCGAACGGTACACAATACTTTAAGTGTAGTCTCATGAACACTCGATGCAACTGGTGCTCTACATCCTCTATCTTCCAATTACATTCACATGAACGTAAACCTAATTTTTACTTTCCCATTTGCATATGTTCTTCCCAATACCCCTCACTTTAACTTTTCTTATGAGCTTACTGTGTGAGTTCTTTAAAAAAAGCTCATGAATATCCAACTATACGTTATCCAATGGTTCATCATTACCTCTGTCCACAAGAATCATCTTCTTACCATTTGAAAACAATGTTTGCCACTTCTGGTTTTCCTTTCATCGATACATTATCATACTCCCCAATTATGTTATTACCTTCTAAATATCTAGTAGCATGTTCTTTGTAATCGAGTCCAACAGATGATGACGAGTTCACCACTCTCCACCTTCATCCTTTCTTAAACTGTTGGATAATATTTATAACCTTTGCCTTATCCAGATTGGCAAAATGCCTTTCGGGAATGTGTCGGAAAATAAAGTGAAAATCCGCGATGCAATCAACATGTCTATTGCTGCTTCCTCTGAAATTTTTGTATGAAGTACATCTAGTCTGTCAGATGTATAAATACTCAACCCAGCTTTCTTTTCAAAGATAACCCCAACACTGATAAGACTGATGTTAGACTTTACTTACACAAGTCCCATGGTCACTTGGTATTTCTGTAAGAATTTCTGGACATTCTTCCATGAAGATAGACGCAAAGAAACTGTTTCTTTTCCCTGCGATTTCTATTCCCTGTTCTCTGCAATAAATTATCCTGAACGCGCACCAACTGTTCCACATTTGACCTTGTTTTTATTTTTTTTTCATACATTGATAGACGCTTTTTAGCAGTCTTTATGTTTTTCTTTCGTTTGCACGCTTTTTCTCTTTTTGATTTTCTTCTCAGTTTCTTGGTCATCCTTTGCTGGGTCCTACATTTCTCTGAATCCACTGGCTTACTGCAACACTTGGCATTTTTCTAAGCTGCCTCCTTTCATCTAATAGGTAGATGAAGGTGGAGTTGAAAGTGATAGTTGGAGAGGAGGGTGGACCAAATTGATAGGAAGGAAGGTGGGCACATAGGAACGTTCAAAAGGGCGGTGCTGACTTGGAAGGTTGGAGTGGGATAAGGTGGGATTAGGGGAAATGGTGGAATCCACTATCACCCCCTGTGGTTGGAGGGTCCCAAGGCAGAAGATGAGGCTTTCTTCCTCCAGGTTTCTGGTGGCTCGGGTTTGGCGATGGGGCAGGCCCAGGACCCTCATGTCCTTGTCAGAGTGGGAAGGGGAGTTGAAGTGCTCAGCTATAAGGCGATGAAGTTGTTAAATGTGACTGTCCCAGAGATATTCTCTGAAATGATCCACAAGTTGACCTCCTGCCTCGCCAATATAGAGAAGACCACAATGGGTTTAATGGATGCAGTAGATGAGGCGTTTTGTCTCCCCTTATCACCTATCACTTTCAACCCCACCTTCATCTACCTACCGCAATCCCAGCTACCTCCCCCCTGCCGCATCCCCTTCTCATTTATCTCTCAGCCCCCTTGGCCCAGAAGCTTCATTCTTGATGATGGGCTTATGCACGAATCATCGATTTATCTGCACTCAGTATGCTACCTGACTGTGCTTTTCCAGCACCACACTCTTCGACTCTGATCTCCAGCATCTGTAATCCCCACTTTCGCCTCACACCTTCAGGGCTTGCATGACTCAGATTTTTCACGATTATTTCAAATTAAACAAAAACTGCCGTGTACTCAAACAGCATAAAAGAAAACCAATACATTGTGGTCACTGTTCCCAAAAAGGTCCTTTCCAGCAAAAGTTTCAATTAGTTCTTCTGATCACTCAACACCAATTCCTAAATAACCTGATCTCGAGCTCAGTGCTCGACATAATGTTCATGTAAACCATCTCACACGTGATCATGAAATCCATTTTTCCCAGCATTAGCATTCAATTGGGTCAACACAGTTTAGATACAATGTAAACAGTACATTATTACTGCAGTACCCACAAATGCGCTCCAACTAACTGGATTCTGTGGAATCTGAGCGACGTGGGCTCTGGGGAGATTAATGGTAGAGATCATCTCGCCACATCATTTATGATCTTCTCAAACTTTAATTTCTCCAGATCTCCCGTTATGCTGGTGAAGTAGAGAAGGGCACTGATCGTTCAGTAATGCTCTGTATTCCCCCAGAGAGCTGAGACAGCTCTAACCTGGGTGGGAACTTTACAACAGGCTGGTAAAGTGTAGCTACTGCTGTACAGGGTCTTAGTGAGATCCCATCTGGAGTAGTGTGTAAAGATTTAATCTCTTCAATGAAGAAAGGATGTTGTTATATTGGAAGCAGCTCAGAGATGGTTCCCTCAACTGATTCCTGCAATGAAGGTGCTAACTTATAACGAAAGAATGATCAGATTGACCCAGTAGCCATTGGAGTTTATATAAATTAAGGATGAACTTATTTCAACATAGATGACAGGAGGAGTCAACAAGTGAAGCGAATTACACAGATAGTGGAGGAATCCATTCCGTTCTCCAGCCTGTTGCACAGGAACAACAGGAGGATATTCAGGCCTTCGAACCTGTTACATCAAAACAGGACGAGGCTATTCAGCTCCTGGAGCCTGTTATACATTTACAGAAGGAGGCCAACCAGCCACTAGAAACTATAACAGTAGGCCATGCTGCACCAGTATCCTCCTAAACAGCAACAGGTCCAGTCCATTCAGCCTCCTCAAGTCTGGAACATAGGAACTAAAAAAGGTCACACTGGAGATTGTTGCACTGAGATAACAGGAGGCCATTCAGACCCACCGAGCCTATTGCAAGGGAATTACATAAAGATAAAAACTATCTGAGACTTCTTTCATGAGAAAGGAATAGATAATTTAGGCACGAGTCTGTTATATGGGAACAAGAGAAGTCTAATCAATCCCTCGGTCCCATCTCCGGGATACATGAGGAGACCATTCAATATATCCACCTGTTATGGAGAAGTATGAGAAGACCCTACAGCTCCTCAAAATGTTACACAGCAACAGGAAGATTCCATAATCTCCCAATCCTCGAAAGCATCAACAGGAGGTGGTCATTCTGGCCTTGGAGATGACAACGTGGGAACACCAGAAAGACATCAGCTCATCGATTTTGGACATCAGCAGGATGATGAGTCCATTCAGTGACACATGGCTCTTACACAGCAATTGGAGCAGATCTCTTAAAGTCTTGTGCCCATTAAACAGGAATTCAAAGAAAATGTAAAGGTTTTCGAAAGGGAAGAACTTATAATAATGGTATACATTGGGGAGTAAAGTGTAACAATAAACTATTGTAATGTAAGGAAAATTGTTAGAATCCATTGTTCAGGACATTTGCAAACTTAAACTACAATCCGTCAGAGGCAACATGGTTTTACGAAGGCTAAATCGTGTTTGGATTGTTTGCTTGAGTTATTTGAAGATGTCACAAACGAGGTGGATCGTGGGAATCTTGGAGATGGAACATATCTGGTCTTCCTGAAGGCATTGGATATGTCACTTCTCCAAAAAGAAAGGGGTAAGATCAGACAACATGGGTTTAGGAGTAATTTATTAGCTTGGATGGAGGATTGGTTAACCAACAAAATGTAGTCAGATGGAATAAATGTGTCATTTTCTTTTGGCAAATGCAATTTGTGGGGTGCCATTGATTTCAGTACTCATGCCTCAACCATTTGCGATCGATGGTATTACAGTACTCCGTTGATGGGATAGAAAATACGATGCCACATTTTCAGATGCCACTAATATCGGTGGGACATTACTTCGGAATGATGATGCAAGAGATATTAAAACGATATGGATAACTTGGGTGAATGGGCCAACATTTGGCAAGGAAAATTAAAATGAATAAATATGGGGCTATTCAAGTTGGCCAGTATAAAATAAAGACAAATTATTATCTAAATGGAGGGAAAGTTCAAAGTGCTTAGGAGCAGAGGGATCTGGGTGTCTGCTTGCATATCACAGAAAACCTGCATGTGGGTACTGCAAGTAATGAGAAATGCAAGCATAATTTCAGTGTTTATTTATAAAAGGATAGAGTAGAAAGGTAGGGAGTGTTGGTGTAGCTATGCAAGGCATGAGTGAGGCTGCAACTGGAGGACAGTTTGGGTGTCCTGCAGAATGAGGTATTTATATTGTAGGCAATTCAGAAGAGCTTCATTAGATTGATTCCATTTTTGTTATGCTTGTCTTATGAAGAGAAATTGAGCAGTTTAGGCCTATACTCTCGAGTTTATAAAATGAAAGGAGATCTCGTTGAAGTCCGTAAAATGCTAAAAATAATTTAAAGTGTAGATGTGGAGTGGATTTTTTTTTCATGTGGCGCAATCTACAACAAGAGACTAGGGTTTTAGGATGGAGAGATAGCAGGAAAGTGGAACCGAGGCCGCGTTGACATCAGCCTCATCGAGGAGTTGGATACCTCACAGATGCTCCTTGTTCTTATTCAACTCTTCGACTGTGTTGCACAGGAATGGGGGAGGACTGGGTATCATACAGGAAGCAGGCACTCAGGATAAATCAGTCTCAATCAGTTAGACAGAACGTAACCAGTAGGGTCACACATTGACCAGCGCTGGGTTCTCAACTATTTACAATCTATATTAATGATCAGGAGGATAGAACATATTATACAGATGCTGAGTTTGGTGATGTCGCTTTGGTAAGCAAGAGATTAAATTATCAAGAGAGGGTGGAGAGTCTGCAAATAGATTCAGAGACGTAAAGGCAGTAGACAATTGTTTGGCAGGTGGAATTTAACACGATCTAACCTGTCATTTCATTTACAGGAATAATGGAAGGCAGTATTTTGCTGAAATGGAGAGGGATTACAGGACTCAATGATACTGTGTACTGGGGGGTTCACTCAGACCCGTTCAGACATGTGAGGTTTTGCTCCTTCACTGATCGTTTGCTCCCAGACACTGCTAGCGACCCTATTGCTCTCCGTACACATGGAATACTTTGATGTTGTTGATTGGTGGTGGGGATGGTGTTTTGAAACGTGCATCAAGGGGACGGCCTTTATCCAAGTTATACGATGGGAATGGCTGACTGCTTCTGAACGAAGAGGCCGTGACTGCTGCCAGGACAGTGGGTATTCACCAACATGATGTACTGTGCATGGACACACTGTAACATTAATAGAGAGAGAGCTCCTTCAGTTCCTCTACCTCTCCCCATTGACAGGGTACTCCGCAGATGCCATGTACACCACCGGGAATCTCACTATACTCGATACACCCGGCAGCTCCCTGCTGTTGTAGAAACAATGTAATACCTCATCCGCCATATACATCCTCCATCACCGACTGGTGACATTGATGTTGAGATACTGGGAAATGATGGATATGTCACCTAGTCCTGCCTGGAATGTTCTGGATCATAGAAGCTGAATGAAACAGTGACCCTAACAGCCACTGGCAGCAGCATCCTCCCCCTGGTGTGAAGCTGCAGGTCGTGTTGAAGGAGGTTACACCGCTCTGTGACCAGCTCCTTGTTCAATCAGTGTCCCTCACACTCTGCTCCTGGGTTAAGTAAATCTTGGGAAGCTGTTCCTGGAAAACCTGAGGTGGATACAGCAGATCCCTTTCCCCCCACACACTCACTGTGTGGTTTCAAGCTTCCCCTCTCTGCAGCCTCTGCTCCATTTGTTGTTCATGTTACAGACCCAGATGCTGTAACTACAGTCTCCATGCTCCATCCAGAGTTGGGTCACCAAATCCTCAGGTCTCCCTGAATGTCTGAGGCAGCTCACAGCACATCCTCCAGCAAATCATCCCCAGCCCCTGCATTAAATTTTCAATTACAGGAGTCAGTCACACCCCTCGGCTACAAGCGTTGTGGACCAGTCCATATCCCCCCAAAATGTTTTAAAAAGGACGTTTATAGAGCAAACATTTCCTTATTTTGAATACAGATGGGAAGTGTACGTTCCAGATATGTTGTGACTGGTCAAACCATTCGACATTAAGCAAAATATAATCTATTAAAATGCTTTAGTTAAAATACAATCAAAGAAAAGAACATCTTGGGATAGCTTATATTTTGGAACACTTACACAAACAATAGATACCGTACCTTCTTGGTTTACACCGCTTGGCACAAAGATATATTCAAATACAGATTCTTACAGCAGTTTTCCAATCCAGGAGAAATCAACATCAACAGAGATCTCAGACAGAAAAGCAGCTAGGGATCATGTATTGAAACTTCCAACCATTCTGGGATGCCCAACAGCTTCTGGATGCTGCAACAAATAACAAAACGAGTAAACCTGGTCTGGGAGAGCTGGCCACTGCCCTTCCATTGTTACCACCGTTTTAATGAAACCTAAAGGCTTTCTCAGTTATTTACTTAAACTGTTTTCAGACAGCAGTTCTGCACCTCTGCCTTTAAAACCTCTCTTCAAAAAAAACCCAAGTGAAAATAACCTTTTTGCAGTATTAGTGTCCTCACAACTCCACCTGTAATAAAATAATCCATCAATGTACAACGGTAGATTCATTTTAGACCTCCTAGTCTTCCTCTGTTAGTAGTTTGCAAAACATATATAAATATATATATATATAACATTGACTCTGAGCATGCAATTGTTCACAACTAGTTTCGATTTCAGTTATTTTACTCCTGCCGCAGAATGCCTTTGTCTTTCTTCATCTAAGTCTCCACAACGTGTCAAAACGTAGGTTTTCTCGCCCTGTCACCTGTATGATTTCAAACTGAATGGCAGAAATAATAAGCTCAATCAAAACAGACTGGTATTTCTCTCTCTAAACTTCTCCAAAAACTTTAAGGGGTCACAATCAGTTAAAAAGATTTGGTTCATGTATGTTATTCGCAATTTAAATGCTGAAATGTTGTAACGCCAACACCAAGCTCAAGGCCTCCTTCCCCATTGTGGAATAAATCTGTTGATGTTTCCACTGGACACTCCAACCACACATTACATAACGGAGCACTTCTCATCTCTCCAATAGTCCTTCTGAAAGACATAGCTCCTCATGTCTCAGCATAAAAGAATTACATCCTTCTGTACCTCTTAATGTTTTAACCTCTTTATCTGCTACTCCTGGCCTATGCCAATAAACCTTACTCTCACAGGGATATGTTTTAAGACCATATCACGCATTCTCCTCAATCTATCACAGAAACTAAACTTTGATTTCTGAACCCAATCATCATCATCAGCCATTTCAGTTTCTAATCTTGCCATTGTAACTCTCTGCTCTTTCACATGAGTTCTCACGACAGCAGGAAGTGAATTGTTAAACTTCTCCAAAATAAGAATCTCTCTAACAGTGTCATAGTTTTGCTCTGTTTTTAATACCCTTACCAATCTTTCAAAATTACTTTGTTTGATCCTTTCAAACTCAATGTGCATTTAACCAGGGACCCTTTTTTAGATTCCTGAAACACTGTCTGTCGGCTTCTGGCACAACCTCATATACACTTCAGATGGTTTCTTCACCCCATACTGGCCAGATACCTCCTCCGATAGGAATGCAAATACCTACCAGCCTTTTTTGGATCAACTAAATCCACATGGTCACTGAGCACTGCATTGGTTTAGCCACTTTCTCAAATTAAATTCAAAAGGCTTCAACATCCTTCTCATCAAATTTAGAAAATGCCTCGGTGTATTTAAATAGAACCCCATTAGGCCATTGGTTACAATAGGGTTGTTCAATCTCACTATCCTCCTCATCCAGCCTACCATCTACCTTGATCTCCGCCTTCTATGTCAACTTTCCTCTCTAATTGCTAACATTTGAAGTTGAAACTCTCTGTTTTTCTTCTCTCCTTTTTTCTCTTTCTTCTTCGTTTCCTTTTCTTTTATTTCTGCTTTTCATCATAATTCAAACTGTTTCAATTCCTTCTCATGTTCACGGTGCCTCATTTGAAATTGAATTCTCGCCATTTCCAAAGACTCTGATGGCTGTTCAACAAAACGTAATTGCCGAACTATAGCTGTAATTATCTCTCATTTTCTCACAGACAAAAGCAAACCCAACTCCAGCTTGTCTGTCAATTCCTACAGTTTTGCCTTCACTACCTTTTGTAAAACCCCCAACTTCACTTCTTCCACACCCAGATAACTCTTAGTGACTGAAAGAATCTTTATACACAAAACACTGTTTAAACCAACCGAATTCAACATCCGGAACAAAAGACACTAACAACTACCATACGGGACCTTTGAACCCAACAGTCTCTCGATGCATACTTTTCAGTGTCTGCATGAGCTTATTCTGGATTCTCTGGTTTCCTCACACAATCCAAAGGTGTGCATGTCAGGTGAATTGGCCATGCTAAATTGTTCATAGTTTTCAGGGATGTGTGGGTTAGAATCATTTGTCGGGGTAAATGTGTAATATTAGGGTAGAGGAATGAGTCTGGGTAGGTTAATCCTCGGAGGGTTGGTGTGGACTTGTTGGGTCGAATGGCCTGTTTGCACACTGCAGGGATGTAATTCTAAATCCAATTTGGTATTATACATTTAGAACCAGACAAGCGTCCCCAATTTGCTATAGACCAACTCGACTGCCTCAAAATATTTTAAGAGGATAACTTGGATGCTACCCTTTTCTTATTTTAAAGGTAGATGTGAATTGGGTGTTCCAGATGTAATGCTACTAGTCAAACCCACCCACCATTAAGCAAAACACAATATATTTAAACACTCTAATGAAATTCCAGACACAATGAAGAGGAATTCAGAATAATTTAACTATAGGAAACCTTAACCGAATAATGGATATAATACCTTCTACAAATAAACTGTTCCAATATACTAACATTCCATAAACACACCCCTTGGCAAAAAGGAACATTCAGACATATATACTTCATACAGTTCTCCAATCCAGGAGGAAACAGCATCAAGTCAGTTTTCAGAGAGAGTAGCAGCTGGGGATAAGTTATGAGGCCATTGTTACTGCTATTTATTATAAACCCTAAGAGCGTCGTAAGTTATTTACTTGAGCCGTTTTCAGTAGGCAGTTTGGCCTTTAAGATCTCTTATTTTAAAAAGGAGAAAATCATCTTTTTTTAAAAAAAAGTGACAGCATTGTCACACAATTTAGATGCCGGGTACTTTACTTAAGGGACTTCCTCGTGTTACTGATCGCAAGGTCACCGGAGAGGGACAAATTCAGGGACAGGCCAAGTTACAAGGATGTGTCTCATAACTTCTAAAACACCCCTGTCCATGGACCATCACATGGGACATACCGTGAAGTGAACAACAGCCTGAAACACACCATTTCACTCTTTCTGAACTACGCAATGCCAGCACTTGATACACTAGGGAGCCAAAAGCTAAACCCAGGGAAAGACACAGAGGGACAGAAAGATTCACAAAAAAGACAGAAACAGACAGTTAATTAATGGAAAAGATATTGTGAAAATATGGGCAATCAGACAGGGCAGTGGGACGAACTGGAGAAGTGAGATCTTCGAGAGTAAAATGACAAGAATGAGAACATTGAATAAAGGCATTGTCAGATCAGCTGGAATGGTTTGTTACATCAATTTCTGAATCTGCTTCACAGAACACCACAAACAACATAAACTAGGACAAGATGACAGCCCAGCATGGAGAGCTGTGCAACCATGCTAGTGTGTTGCTCAGTGAACTGCACTATCTGCTCAGCATAGAGAGTATTGCAAACTTTACTATCATATGCTAACCATACTCGCATCAGGTTACCCCCTACAATGGGAAGGTTTGCTGCGTGTGTGTGTGTGTGCTCATCAGAAACTGAGAGAGAGTGCGTGTGTGCGCGTGCGCGATTGGCGTGGTTGAATGCGAAATTCATTGTTTGAGAAGGAACGCACATGGAGGAAACTATTTTAAATACGAACAACAGGCCGGGTTTTTGTTAATCAACAGAGAGGGAACGAGAGAAGTTTCATGGACAGATGATGTAAAGTGTTTGAGAATGTTAAAATAAAGGCATTGTCAGTCACAATAGCAATATACATCGGCGTGCACATGAATGACAGATAGATGGGAGTTTGGTGTGAGGTCGAATCAGGTTTGTTTCGGCAGGTTTGAAGCCGGAAGCGTCAGAAGCCTGTACTTCATAGCTCAAGGTTCAAACAGCAGATGGAATAAACCAGTGAGATATATTCTGGAGTGGTGAGTATTTCAAGTTTGAAATGTTCAGGGCATGATGTCAAGAATCAGCTCATAGTCAAAGGGATGTCCCATAGTTGTGACTTGTCTACTTCAGCTGCAGATGTTGGCCAGGGATGGGATGGAAACAGTGGAAGGAAGTGGAGTTTGTAACCAGAACAGTAGAGAGTGACCTCCATGCTGTTAATATTTAAATAACAAAGGCCATGATACAATAAATTGTAGTTCTACGCTGGAGCTGAGTAGGTCAACATAGAGATCCGTGAGTAACACTGCCAGAGCAGAGAGGGAGACAGTAATTGAACACGTTCATTGATGTAGTTAGTAGTGGTCTGTAGAGTGAATATCTGGATTGAGAGTTTCAGCAGGAACAATAATAGCGACAAGAAGTGTAGACTATATAAAAGAACAATAATACACTCATAACTAGTTTATAGAGAAAAAAAAAACTTGACAGTGACACTTACCAGGAACACCAAACATAGCTAGGAAAGGATAATAAAAATATTGAATAATGAGAAGAGCGTAATAGATCCGCAATGATAATGACTACCAATAAAATGCAGAAAGATACCAAACATAATTGGATAAACTCCTGTCTATTGTTGGAACATGCCAGTCCAATGATTCATCCATTGATTCATTCATCTGATCCATTGTTGGAATATTCCAGTCTAATGTTCTCAGATTCTGATCTCTCCTCCCCCTGTCTCTGGATCTGCTGATCCCTATCGTGCTGTCGGTGATGCTCCCGCTCATGTTATGGGATAACACATTGAACGGCGCCCATTTATCATTAAAACCCTCCACTTGGATAATTAGAATCCATGGAGATTGGCATTAATCACAGTCACTGAACAAACACTGGGAAACCGAGCAAAGGCTACGACAACAGATGAATGGGCACCGCACAACAATCAACAGACAGGAGTGTTCCCTCCCAGTTGGGGAACACTTCAGTGGTCCAGGAACTTCGACCTCGGACCTTCTGGTGACCATCCTCCAAGGCGGACTTCAGGACAGGCAGCAGCGAAAAGTGGCCGAGCAGAGGCTGACAGCTAATTTCGGTACCCCTAGGGAGGGCCTCAACTGGGATCTTGTGTTCATGTCACATTACAGGTGACCACCATTGCACTATACACACACAGACACAGACACCACTACACGGACACATACACAGGCTCTCCTATGCATACGCATGCACACGGGCACACATGTACACAGACACGCACACAGACACTCCCACATACCCTGACAGACACCCACACTGACACAGGCATCCGCTCAGAGACTTAGACCACTCTACACTCATGCACACACATATATGCATTCTCTTACAGACACTCACAGCCCCCACCCAGACACGCACACAGACTGACACATTCACATACGCACCCCCTCACAGACTTAAGACATTCTACATCACTACACATACATATACACTCCCTCTCACACTCACAACCCAGACAAACACACATACATAAACACACAAAGAGACGACCTTCATGCACATGTATGTTTTGTAGGGTGTATTTGTACTTGCAGAGTTACATTGTACTTTGCTCAAAAACTGCATGAATTCATGTAAAACTCTGTATTCTCACTTTTCAGATTAAAATCAATCTAAACATCATGGCATAGACAAGAGAACACAGGGGGGCTAACACCTTCAACATATTGTCTAGCTAACAGTCAATGTTACAGTTAACCTGAGAATGCAACTTTTTTTTTTAAAAAAGGGTTTGATGATTTACACAAGAAATACGTGAAACTATTAAGGTATTCGAACAGATGAAAAACTGAACAGATAATCAAGGTATTTTTCAATGTATAATTTCAGTTACATCACACTGTAAATTTTTGGTCTAAATTCTGAGCCTTAGAATTGTGCCCTCCACTATTATTTGATGAAGGAGCGGCGATCCAAAAGCTTGTGTGCTTCCAATTAAACCTGTTGGACTATAACCTGGCGTTGTGTGATTTTTAACTTTGTACACCCCCAGTCCAACACCGGCATCTCCGAATCATGACTGAATAAACAGCTCAGTTAACCAGTTCCACACATCACTTTTCATATCAGTATAAAAGGGAACATTTACTGGGTTTGGATGGAATGGGTGAGGATTGCTGAGGGGTAGACCATAAATCTTTATAATCTTTTTGTAACTTGTATATGAAAGTATTAACAGAACACTGCAGTTGTCTATATATGTTCCACCGTGTTTATGAAAGGAGGCAGTTATAAAATAACAGATCGGCTGCATAAAAAAAAGTCGAGTGGGCAAGTTTCTAGATACCTCAACACAAAGTATGATATTATTGACCAGTGTGAGGCTACTCCTGGTTTTAAGTGCCCTGTTATCAAATCCTTTCATAACCTTGAGACAAAGCATTGAGACTGCTGCTCATCAACAGGCCGAAGCAATTCTGTCCCTATGGGCCTCTTACAGAGGGATAAGAGAAGGCAATTTAGCCCATATTAGCCTGTTGCTACTTGAAAAGGTGGAAAGCTAGAATATTGGTACATGTTGCCAACAGAATCATTCAAACCAAAGAGATGTGTCGCTGCAGCTGTATGAAGTGTTACTGAGAGGGCACCTGGAGTACATTGCGTTGTTTGTGTTTCTGTAACTGAGAAGGGATGGACCTCCATCGATACAGTTTAACGGCTGCTCGTAATCCACGGGTTGCTATGGCTTTTAATGTCTCGTGTCTGTAACACAGGAATAGGAGGAGGCCATTCAGCCTTTCCAGTCTATTACAGAGGGCCACGAGGCGCCCATTCAGCCTCTCGAGCCTGTTAGGGAGGGGCAGGAAGTGTTTATTTAACTTTCAAGTCTGTTACACAAAATATTAGTTTTAAATTAGTTTTGGAATAGGAAAGACCTGATGTAAACATTGAAGTTCTAACTTTGAAATTGGTCAATTTTGAAAGTGTTAGGCGAGCTCTGTGAAAGGCTGATTGGCATACTCTATTCGTAGGTAAAGGGATGGTTGGAAAATGCAAGGCTATCTAAACTTGGTTTCAGAGAGTCCAGCCAACGTGTTTCTAATAGTGAGATGGGCAAGGCTGGTGGGTGCAAGGAGTGCTGGGTGGCTAGATATATTGATGCTCTGGTCAAGGTAAGGAAGGAGGCATATGTCAGGTTAACAGAGCTGAGATCAAGTGAATCCCGAGAGGAGTATAAGGGCAGTACGTGTATAGTCAATGGGGAAATCAAGCCAGAAAAATGTGGACGCAAGATGGCTTTAGAAATAGGGTTAACGAGGCATTGAAGAAATGTTACAAATCCTTTAATGGCAAATGATTAACTGGGGAGAGAATAGGCACCCTTAAAGAACAGTAAGGCGACCTATGTGTGGAACCACAGGAGATGGGAGGGTTACGAAACAAATATTTATTCTCAGTATTTAATGTCGAGGAGGTTACATGAGCGAGAGAATGAAAAAAATATATAATGATATCTTGAAAAGTGTTTATATTACAAGGGGGTGTTGGACATTTTAAAACACATAAAGGTGAACAAATCTCCGGAACCTGATCAGTTGTATCCCAGACGTTTGTGGGAAGCTAGGAAAGAGACTGCTCAGCATTTTGCTTATATACTTGTAAAATTTACTTCCACGGGTGAGGTGTCAAAAGACTGGAGCACAGCTGATGTAGTGTCATTATTTAAGGAAGTAAGGAATTAGCAGGTAACTATAGATCGCTGAGTCTGACGTCAATGGTGACTAAATTGTTGGAGGGGATTTTGAGGGAAAGGATGTATATGCATTTGGAAAGATAAGGACTGAAGAGGGCTTTGTACATTGGAGATCACGTCTCACTGACTCGGTAGAATCGTTTGAGGAAGTGATGAAGATGATTGATGAAGGCAGGACAGTGGATGTTGTCTTTATGGAATTCAGTAAGAAAACCAATATGTTCTACATGGTAGACTGGTTAGCAAGGTTAGACTGCCTGGGATCCAGGGAGAGCTCGCCATTTAGGTCCAAACTTTTCTTGAATATTGGAGACAGGCCTGACAGTGGACATTTGTTCATTAAACTTGGAGACCTGTCACCAGTGGCATGCCGCAAAGATCAATAGTGGGTCCACTGCCTTTTTTCACTTATACAAAGCAATTGCATTTCAGTTATGAATAATGGTCAGTAAGTTTGATAATAATTCCAAATTTGTTGGTGTAGTCGACAGTGAAGAATGATCTCTCAGACTATAATGGGACTTTGCTTCGGTGAACCAAGGAGTGGCAGATGGAGTTTATTTTAGTTAAATATGAGGTGTTGCATTTTGCCAAGACAAATCAAGGCAAGACATGTAGTTAGGGTCCTGTCGAAAGCAGCCAGTCAAGGAGAACTCCATAGAAATGATCGAATCCCTACAGTGAGGAAACAGCCTATTCGGCCCATCGAGTCCACACCGATCCTCTAAAGAGCATCCCATTGGACAAACCCCTACTCTATCCCTCTGAGTCTGCATCTCCCATAGCTAATCCACCTCGCCTGCACATTCCTGGGTACTATGTGCAATTTAGCATGGCCAATCTACCCTTACCTGCATATCTTTATACTGTCAGAGGAAAACATAACATCTGGAGGAAACTCATGCAGACACGGGGAGAATGTGCAAACTCCACACAGGCTGTCATTCAAGGATGGAATTAAACCCAGATCGCTGCGCTCTGAAGCAGCAGTGCTAGTCACGGAGCTACTGTGTCACCTTGTGGTGCAGGTTCTCCGTTCCTTGAAAGTGCCGTCACAGGTAGACAGCGCAGTGAAGAAGGCACTTGGTGATCTTCCCTTTTTGGTACGTGCTTTGTCTCTAAACATTTTCACGACATGTTGCATCTGTACAGGACATTGGTTTGGCCACTTATGTAATATTGCCTTTAATTCTGGTCACCTTGCTGTCGAAAAGATGTAGTCAAACTTGAAAGGGTACAGAAGAGATTTAAAAGAATGTTGTCGGTGTTGGAGGGTTAGAGTTACAGGGAGAGTTTGATTAGGCTGGGACTATTTTCAAGGTTTGAGGCTGAGGGGTGACCTTTAAGAGGTTTATAAAATCAGGAGGGGCATAGATAAGGCAAACAGTCAACGTCTTTTCCCAGGATAGGCAAGTCCAAAATTAGAAGACAAAGGTTTAAGGTGAGAGGGGAAAGATTTAAAAAGGGACATGAGGGAAGCATTTTCACACAGAGACTGCTATGTGTATGTATTAAACAGCCAAAAGAGGTGGTGGAGGCAGGTACAGTTACACCATTTAAAATGCAGTTGAACGGATACATGCATGGGAAGTGTTTAGAGGGAGATGATCCAAGTGCTGTCAAGGAGGACGAGATTTATTTAGGATATTTGGTCGGTATGGGCGATCAGACCGAAAGGTATTTTTCTGTGCTGTACATGTCCGAGACTCTATTGCCTCTTGAGTGTATAACACAGGAACAGGAGGAGGCTATTCAGCTTCTGAATTCTGTCAGTCAGCTTGTTTGCTCAATTACTGAGAGTAAAATACAAAAATGCATCATTCAGATTTTGATGGTATTTTACAGAAACAGAAGAAAGGCTGTTAGTCAAGAGAAGCCATTCAGGCCCTCAGTTCCATTCCTCAGGAGCAGCACGTGAGCACAGAGCTATTGGAACCTGTCAGTCAGTAATAGGAGGAGGATGTCTACTTTCGCAAACCTTGGATCAGGAGGCAGTCACTCAGCTGCCCAAGATTGGGACACAGGAACAGGACGCAGTCATTCAACTGCTTGAGACTGGGGCACAGGGAAAGGAGAGACACAAAGAGCTCGAAACTGGGACACTGGAATAGGAGGCAGTTACTCAATTGCTTGAGACTGTGACATAGGAGCAGGAAGCAGTCATTCAACTGCTTGAAACTGGGACACAGGAACAGGAGGGAGTCACTCATAGCTCGAAACTGGGGCACAGGGAAATCTGGTGGTTAGTGAGGCCCCAGCATCCTGTTATGTAAGGACAGCAGGATGTGACTCACTCCCGACCAGTATGGGACACTGGGAGAGAAGGGGGTTTGCTTGGAACAAACAGAAATATATGAATAAGTTGCATTAGTTGTCCATTCAATCCTGCCCCAACATTCACAAAGACCACGTTTGATATGATTGTGATTCCATCATTCCATTTTACCGATACTCCCCTCTCTTCAGCCTCTGCTCCATTTGTTGGTCATGTTGCAGACTCGGGTGCTGTAACAAAACTCACCATGACTCATCCAGAAGGATGGGTCTAACAGGATAATATTTGAAGGTCCAATCACAAGAATGAAAACACAAAATCAAGGTATTGTCAGATGTTTAGTACTCTCACATTCGCAATCCAACTCACATAACCAGCCCATCTATTACATATTTAGGATGGAGCACTGTGTAGATCCGGCTACTGTACTGCTATATGTAACGCAGCAATGTCCAGAGTGAAACTCTGTGCAGCCCACATCAATGCTGGATCTATAATCCTGGAATAAATGTCGAGTGTGGCGAGCTGTGAAGTCCGCACTGGTTCATTCTGAAATCAACCAAGGCTGTTGCATTGTTCGGTAACACTGTGTTAGATCACTGCCCAGTGTGGAGAAACATGTAACCAATGCTGGAAGTGACAGGATGTGCAGTTCCCATCCATTTACAGCTCCATATCTGCACTGTGCCTTGACAAGGGATGCTGTTAATGTGAAAGTTTCTGCAAGGAAGAGGTGTAAATGGAAACAATTTAAATACCAATAGTTCTGATTAAGGCGAGTATCACTCTAGTATTTAAAGATGAACTAACTGAGATAATATCCAATAAGGTTTTGTGAACGTTGCAAAGAAGTAAGTGGGGGATGGTGATGTTATAGTGATTGCACTAAAAGCCTCCAAATAATCAATGGGAATTAGAGGAAAAATATGCAGAGAGACTGGCGAGACTTGCAGGAGCAATTGGGTTGTCATTATAGGTGATTTTAATTTTCTTAACATAGACTGGGATTTCCAGATGATTATGACCTTAGATGGAAAGTAATTTGTTAAGTGTGTTCAGGAAAGTTTCCACAAGCAATATATCGAGGGTCCTACTGGGGAAGGGACAAACTCGACTTACTTTTGGGAAGTAGGGTAGGATAGGTGATGGAGGTAAAGTGGGGGACCATTTTGGGAAAAGTGACTAGAGCTATATTAATTTTAAAATAGTTATGGTAGGGACAAAATTGGTCCACGGATTCAAGTTCTAAGTTGGGGCAAGGCGTATTTTGTTGGAATTAGACAGGGGATTGCAGGGGATGATTGGAATAGTTTGTTTCCAGGTAAAAGGATCCCGGGCAAGTGGGAGAGCTTCAAAAGTGAGATAGCTCGAGTTCAAGGTCTACATGTTCCTGTGAGGGTGAAGGGAAAGTGAGGCTAGAAGAGAGAACCCTGGATGACGAGAATATTGAGGCTCTGACCAGAAAAAAATAGACGCGTGGCTCAGGTACAGGCAGCTGGGACCAAGGGAATCCCTGGAGGTACACAGGGGATACAGGACTTTACTGAAGATGGAAATCAACAGGGCTAAAGTGGGGTATGAGATAGCCTTGGCTGAGCAGATTAATGTGAATCCAAATTCAATATAGGAAAGAAAAAGAACAACCAGAGAGAGAATAGGACGTCTTAAAATCCAAAATGGGTATGTATGTGTAAAACCTCAAGAGATGGTTGAGTTCCTCAATTCCCCCTCTGTGTTTGCCATGAGGAAAGACTTGATGACCTGTGACCTTTGGGAGGTTAGTTGTCATATCTTGGTACAGTCCATATCACTAGTAGAGGTGCTGATGGACATATTAGAAATCATAAAGTCAGATAAATCTCTTGGTCCTGGCCAGATATATCCAAGAGCACTGCAAGAGGCGAGATAAAACAGTTAAGGGGCCAAGGACCCGGAAGACTGGGCGGTAACTAATGTGCCCTTATTCAAGAAGGGCTGCAAATAAATGCCTGGGAAAGGTAGACCAGTAAGCTTCACATCTGTTTTCAGTAAACCGCTTGAGAAGGTTCTGAGGTATAAGATATGCATGCATTTGGAAAGACAGAGTTTGATTTGGAGCAGTCAGCATAGCTTTGTGCGTGGCAGATCACGCCTTACAAATTTTGTTAGAGTTTTTGAGGAAGTGACCAGGAAGGTTGACAAGGGTAGGGTGGTGGACATGGTCTATATGGATTTCAGAAAGGCCTTTGATAATGTTCCACATGGTAGGCCGCTCTGGAAGGTTAGATCGCATGGACCCTAATGTAAACTGGCAAATTTGCGACACAATTGGTTTGACGATATGAATCAAATGGCTATGGTGGATGTATGCTTGTCGGACTGGAGGCCTGTGACTAGTGGAGTGCCTCAGGGGTCGGTACTCGGCCCATTGCTGTTTGTTACCTATATCAATGATTTGGACCAGAGTGCACACGCAAGGTTAGTAAGTTTGCAGATGATTCTAAATTAGGAGGCATAATTAACAGTGAGGAACATTATCAGAAATTGCTGCAGTACCTTGGTCAGCTCAGGAAGTGGGCTGAGAAATAGCAACTGGCGTTTACTATAGGTAAGTGTGATGTCTTGCATTTTGGAAAGTCAATTCCAGGTAGGAGTTTAATAATGAATGAGAGGGTCTTAAGGTGTGTAGTGGAACAAAAGGACGTTGGAGATCAGGTGCACGGTTGTCTGGAATTTGAGTCACAGATACACAGGACAGTGAAGAAGGTTGTTGGCACACTGGCCTACATCAGGGAGTTGAGTATGGAAGTTGGGACGTTATGTTGCAGTTGTACAGGATGTTGTTATGGCTGCAGTTGGAGTATTGTATTCAGTTTTGTTCACCTTGCTCTGGAAAGGATATTATTGAATGAGAAAGAATGTAGAAGAAATTTCCAAAGATGTTTACTGGGCTAAAGACTCTAAGTTATAGGCAGAGGTTGGACAGGTTAGAACTTTTTTTTTATAGCGTAGGAAACTGAGAGGGTTCTTATAGAAGTGTAGCTCTTATAAAATCATGAGAGGCGTGCATGGGGTGAATACTTCAAACTTTTTCCCAAGGTTGTGGAATCGAGGACTAGAGGACATCCATTAATGTTTGGAAAGGAAAAAAAAAAATCTAAAAAAGGAACCTGAGGGGCAACTGTTTTACACAGAGTGTGATACGCATATGGACTGAGCTGCCAGTGGAAGTGATTGAGGTGGGTACAATAACAACATTGAAAAGGCATTTGGACAAAGACACAGATAGGAAAGGATTAGAGGGATACAGAGCAAGGGCAGGGGAATGGAGTGAGTGTGGATAGACATTTTGGTTGGCATGGACCAGCTGGGCCAAATGGTCAGGCACACTGGCAGTCTCGTGCAGTATGACTGTAAATGAATGTGTTTAGGAGTGGAGGCAGAGTGGGGGAAACTGAGAACAAATGCCATGGAAAAATATGTTCACAGGTTTCAGAATGCTGAAATGAAGATTTTACGATAGTATCATGCAACACGGGTCAATATTACGAAGAATTATGAGTGAAAGGGATATTGCTGTACGTTCAGGTGATGGAGGGTTTTGGATGAGCATTTGTTCTGTAGTTTTGTAACTGGGAGTGAGGACAGCAGAGTCTTCGCCTCACTGGGCTGAATCTAACAAAAAAACTGTCGCAGTGACATTTTCATTGAGTGTGACAGAGGGGTTGTCTGCACGAGACAGAGCTAGTTTCATGGTGCTATCTTACCAAACTCATCTCATTAACTACCCACCCCACTCTATGGTGTTCCTCTCATACAATGCCAGACCTATTCTCCCAACCATCACGACTGGAGGTACTCACCATCGCCTGGATGCCCCTGGATATTTCTTGATCCCTGACACTGGGGTCATCTTTAAAACGCCAATGGGCACACGGTTGAGCTTTCTCAGTTTGGAACTGCCCTGCACAGTTTGCCATGAGCATGCCAGATAAGGGGCAATTACACCACGGTTTCTTTTCAGGGGCACGGAGGTCCTGGTGGATGGGCTAGTACAGAGGGGAACCAATCTCTTCCCAGAGGGATCACACCACCAGACCCATGGAGCCTGGTCTGAGCTCACCACCCACCTGAGTGCAGTATCTGTGGTCTGAAGAAATGTCCAGCAAAACAGGACAAGCATCAATTACCTTCCCCACTCTGTCAGGATAAGGGTCACCGTATTCTCTCTGCTCCCTCACACTCACTTTATATCTGTTATAGCACGGACCCCCGAACAAGGCTCATGGTCCACCAATCTCACTACTGCATGCAGCACCTTCCCTCTGTTTCTCTCTTGCATTTCTAATGCCCCCCACACAGTTATAGAATATTCTGGAGAATGCCAATTATGGAATGTTTCAGATAATGTTCCAACTTATTCCCAGTTTCAGTAAAGCGGCAGTGCCCCAGTGTGTAACACCTAAGAGGATGGAGTAGAGATGTACGTTTTCCCAATCACACACAGTTAAAATCTATGATGAGGCCATTCGGTACTTTAAACATGCTCCAACATTCAAGACGTTTGGGGGTGATGTGATGGTTTTCTCAGCTCCATGTTACAAGAACTTTCAGTCATTCAACCCCCAGCTTCCTGTTAGCAAGCAGATGATTCTCAGAAGCTTTTTACCCCGTGTTTCTTCTAGCTTGTGTTCCGAAGGCATTTCCCAAGGGGACGGACTCTCCTAACAATATAGTTCATCTGCTTTATAAATTCTTACAATAGTCAGGATGCTTTCCACAGACCAATCAAAACCATGCACTTATTTTATGGTTATCGATATCCAATCACAATTAGTCATTATGGTTATTTCACTTGTCTCACCTTATTGTCTTCAGCCAAAGACAGCTTCCAAACACTTTTCTCATAGTAAAATACAATTTCTAGCAGAGAACGTTTTTATCCTCAGCCGTTATCATGACCGTTATCTCAAATATACCTTTTTTCTTGTCATGAATGTTTCTCTTGCCCTTTGTCTGTGACTGATTCTGTGTGTAACAGTTACACAGTCTCCCACTCAGTTGGCTGGATGGTTGGTTTGTGATGCAGACGGAGGCCACCAGCGCAGGTTCAATTCCCCGCACTGACTGAGGTTACCATGAAGGGGATGCTCTCTCAACCTCAACCCATCACCTGAGGTGTGGTGACATTCAGCGTAAACCACCATGAGTGGTCTATCTAATGAGAGTTCTTTGGGACTCTATTCTATCAAAGTTACCATTTTAATTTTTTAAAATTTTGTTTTACTGAAAAACAGATCCTTATTATTAAATTAAACCAATAACAAAACAACTCAAATAACTGAACAAAATTACACCCATGTGCATGTACATACAAAACAAGTTAAAGTCTCTTAACGGACAGAAGAAAAAACAAAAACAAACAAAAATAGTAAATAAATAATACGGCTCAGAATAACCAAACGATAGCTCTTGTTCTTCGAGAGCATTAACTGATACACATTCACATGTTCACAATTCTTCATATTAGATTCATTAGACAATATCGTCATGGCTATATAAAAGCCCCTTTTCGATTGGCAGATCAGACTGTATCGCGATATTCCAAAAAGGGTTGCCATATCTTATATAAATCTCCCCTTTTTGGTGCACCATACTGGTGAGAAAGTCCAAAGGGATATTCTCCATGACGAGCTTACGACGACCCAACAGACCCGGGCGGGGGTTTCAGAAATCCAACACAACAGAATATTTTTCCTGGCATAGGAAGTATAGGGGAGATACAAAAGGAGTATTTTGCATCAGTATTTTCTGGAGAAAAGGATATGGAAGAAATAACATGTCGGGAAACAGATGGTGACACCTTGCAAAATGTCCATATTACAGAGGAGGAAGTGCTGGATGTCTTAAAACTTGTAAAGATGGATAAATCCCCAGTACCTGATCAGGTGTACCCTCGAACTCTGTGGGAAGCTAGAGAAGTGATTGCTGGGCCTCATACTGAGATATCTGTAATATGGATAGTCACTGGTGAGGTGCTGGAAGTCTGGAGGTTGGCTAACGTAGTGCCACTGTTATCAAGGGTGGTAAGGACAAGCCATGGAACTATAGACCAGTGACTTTGGTGGTGGGCAAGTTGTTGGAGGGAATCCTGAGGGACAGGATGTGCATGCATTTGGAAAGGCAAGGACTGATTAGGGATAGTCAACATGGCTTTGTGCGTGGGAAATCATGTCTCACAAACTTAATTGAGTTTTTTGAGGAAGTAACAAAGAGGATTGATGAGGGCAGAGGGGTGGATGTGATCTATATGGACTTCAGTAAAGGTTTCGACAAGGTTCCGAATGGGAGACTGATTAGCAAGGTTAGATCTCATGTAATACAGGAAGAACTAGCCATTTGGATACAGAACTGGCTCAAAAGTAGAAGACAGAGGGTGATGGTGGAGGGTTGTTTTTCAGACTGGAATCCGGTGACCTGTGGAATGCCACAAGGATCGGTGCTGGATTCACTACTTTTTGTCATTGACATGAATGATTTGGATGTGACATAAGAGGTACAGTTAGTAAGTTTGCAGATGACACCAAGATTGGAGGTACAGTGGACAGTGAAATGGGTTACCTCAGATTGCAACAGGATCTGGACCAGATGGGCCAATGGGCTGAGAAGTGGCAGATGGAGTTTAAGTGAGATAAATGCGAGGTGCTGCATTTTGGGAAAGCAAATCTTAGCAGGACTTATACACTTAATGGTCAGGTCCCAGAGAGTGTTGCTGAACAAAGAGACCTTGGAGTGCAGGTTCATAGCTCCTTGAAAGTGGAGTCGCAGGTAGATGGATAGTGAAGAAGGCGTTTGGTATGCTTTCCTTTATTGGCCAGAGTATTGAGTGCAGGAGTTGAAAGATCATGTTGCAGCTGTACATAACATTGGTTAGGCCACAATTGGAATATTGCGTGCAATTCTGCTCTCCTTCCTATCGGAAAGATGTTGTGAAACTTGAAAGGGTTCAGAAAAGACTTATAAGGAGGTTGCCAGGGTTAGAGGATTTGAGCTATAGAGAGAGGCTGAATAGGCTGGGGCTGTTTTCGCTGGAACATCTGATGCTGAGGGGTGACATTATCGAGGTTTTCAAAATTATAAGGGCCATGGATAGGGTAAATAGGTAAAGTCTTTTTCCTGGTGTCAGGGAGTCCAGAAGTGGAGGGTATAGTTTTAGGGTGAGAGGGGAAAGATACAAAAGATACCTACGGGGCAACTATTTCACACAGAGGATGGTACATGTATGGAATGAGCTGCCAGGTGAAGTGGTGGAGGCTGGTACAAGTAGAACACTTAAGAGGCATTTGGATGAGTATATGAAGAGGAAGGGTTTGGAGTGTTATTGGCCGGGTGCTGGAAGGTGGGACTAGATTGGTTTGGGATATGTAGTCAGCATGGATGGGTTGGATCGAAGGGTGTGTTTCCATGCTGTACATCTCTATGACTCTATTACTTGTATTAATCTCTGTTTTTGTGCACCATACTGGTGAGAAGGTCCAAAGGGATATTCTCCATGATGAGCTTACAAAGACCCAACAGGCCCTCGGAGTATCAGACATCCAACACAACAGAATATTTTTTCCTAGCACAGAAAGTAAGGATATAATTTTTTTCCCATGTGCATCTGCGTAAGCTACTCTGGGCAGGCCCAGGAAAAGAGAAACCGTGTCCATCTCCAATTCGGTCTCCAAGACTCACTCCACCACACCTAACACAGTGATCCAATATATACGAAGCCTTCAGCAGGACCACATGCAATGAGTAAGAGTTCCTCTAGTCATTCTGCATTTAGAACATGCTGAAGATAATCCCACACTGATTTTTGTGAGAAAATCCGGTGACAGAAGAATTTTCAACTGCATGGAATGGGTCCTATTACATATCAAAATCCTTCGAGCATTTTCACAAACATCTTCCAATGTCTCCAAAGAGATCTATACCCCCCAACTCTCTTGCACAGACGTCACGAAGCAGTACAGTCTTGTCTGAGGGGACACTCTGCAACAAATGATAAAGGGCACTAACAAAGAATGTATCCTTAGCAATATGCACCCACTTCTCTGTATTGGATCTGGAAGAGTCTGTTAAAAGTGTGTGTTTTTAAAATCAAATCTCTAATCTGGAACAAAAAACAGAAGAAGTCCCTACCAGGTAGTCCATATTTACGAGTTATTTGATCAAATGGTATCATTGTTTCTCCCTCACGTTACACGTGGTGGCTCAGTGGTTTCCACTGCTGACTCACCGCACCAGGATCACGGATTTGGATCCAGTCTTGGGTGACTGGCTGTGTGGAGTTACTATGTTCTCAACTGTGTCTGCATAGGTTTCCTCGCACAGTCACAAAGATGTGCAGGTTAGATGAATCGGCAATTGATAAATCGCTCATAGTGTTCCAGGATCTGTAAGTTCAGACTTCAGTCAGGATAAATATAGGATGGTAGGGGAATGGGTTTGGTGGGTTACTCTTCAGAGATCCAAGGGCTTGTATCCACACTGTAGGGATTCTACCAATTCTAAATCACCCAAGCAAGGTACCCCCTCGCTGTCCACAGTTTAAACCTGGAATCCATTTTCCCCGGTTGAAAACCTGGTATACCAATTTAAGGGGTAAGAAACATGGTTTTGGCTGTATTGCCCTCGATCTGACGCATTGTCCTTAAAGTTTTAACAGTATTGATAATCATTATTTTTTAACAATCCTCCATAAACGTTGTCATTTTATCTAAGAACAACAGATTAATAAGGGTTCACTTTGTCTGAGAGGGCTCAATGTCTATCCGTATTGACGCCGAGTCCTCAGCGACCCAGGCACTAACATAGGATGATAAAAGAGGTTAATTGATAGCTTTTAATTGGGGAGATCAACTCCCCACAATCTGTGGAGCAGTTGCAATTTTGTTAGCTCGATAAAGAATCGCTTATGGTGCCAAATAAAAAAGCTAAAAGAGCCATTATGTTTCTAAAATATCTATCTGGGAAACATCAAAGAAAGCATTCACACGGGTGGTAGGAAATGAGGAAGGACATTCATTTTAATAACAGCTGTCCGACCTCGACAGTAGATTGGAAATGCCTCCCATCTTTGTTTAATTTTGTCAAATAAATGGTCACAGTTTATGTTAAAAAAAAGATCAAAGACAGATATAATGAAGATACTGAAATAGGGAAACCACCCCAGTGACCATTTAAAAGGAAATCAAGATTTGTCCTCAGTATCAGTTATTTCCCTAAGAACATCCATAGGCATGGCCTCCAACTTTGTAAAATTAATCTTATCGCCCAGAAAGGCAACAAGTGAATTAACGCATTGCATCACATGATCTACCAAAATTACGGGATTTGACAAAAACATAAGACAATCATCTGCATACAATGTAATTGTGAGAAACAAAGCTCACTCAGTTCAATAATTTCAGTCCGAGACAAGATCTGATTCAGTAGTGTCATTTATTTTACCCTTGCAAGAGGGTGCGATGTCCAGTGTCTACAAGTCAGTGACACACACACTGAATTCAATGAATACACGATATTTATGTAATTTGGTTCCTTTTTTATCCCATTGCTCCTCCCCGTTTACATCTTCCACTTCTCTAAGACCGGCACCCATTACTCCTGTTTATCTCTTGCCTTATCGGGCCTTGTCTGTACCAAAGTGCTTATTTCTGGCCCCACAAGGCCGTTTGACCACATCCCGCTGTGGCCCATTGTTAGGTATATCCTTTCTTCACCATTATCTACTCCCTCCATCTGTGCTTTCCCCAACCATACTGATCCTTATGACCTCTTAATTGGGGTTTGTTCCTATGTTTCTGTAAAAGTGGGAAACAGAAGCTTATAACTACTGCTTGTGCAAGTAGTTAACCCAGATCCTCACAGCACCTTATCTATTTGTCTGTAACATCTACCATTGTTTTGCAGTCACGTTTCATTCTTGCATACAATTTTAGCTAATACAAAAACAATTATGCATTTCCTCCACATAGTTTGCATTCTAGTTGACTCAGCTCTTGACTGAAACAATTACACACTGGTTTGAGTTCATTTACTTTGCATAAGTAATTATAATTGCAGAAATAACACTACTTTACCTATATCCCCACAGTAATCTTACATGACTTCTGTCCTACTTCTGGCGCAGATATGTTGACATCCTTACGGATGGCGGCGAGTGGCTCAATCACCAACGTAAACTTCAATGATGAAAGATGTCAACCTTGTCGGCTGCCTGGAGAAATATTAATATTACTGGTTGGCACACCATTAGTGAGAACTGCAGCCAGAGAATCGCGGTAAAGGACCCTCACTCACTTGATAAAAACTTTGCGTAGACCAAACCGTTCTAATGTATAGAAGAGATCCAGCCACTCAACCCAATCAAATGTCTTCCATCATCTCAAGTGATCAATAATCCCTGGGCAGATTGTTTTTGAGACTCTTGGATCATATTGATTAAATTCTTAACATTGTAGGAAGATCTGCGGCCCTTTATAAAGCCTGTTGGTCCTCTTTGGCAACGGAAGGCAGCAAAGTTTCCAGCCTTAATGCTCGGGTCTCAGAATGGATTTTGAAACCAACATTTAAAAGTGAGATTGGCGTGTAAGAAGCACAATCCTCCAGGGTCTTACTTTCTTCATCATCAGAGAGATATGAGCCTCTCCCAAGGATCGAGGGAGGGATTCCTGACTGTATGAGTGACAGAACATCAGCCCTGACAATAGGTTTATAAATTATTTTAAAACTTCACTCGGAAATCCGTCAGGACCGTGTGCCTTTACATTCTAAAGCTGCTTCACACCCTCCTGCGCTGACAATGGTGCATTAAGGCACAACACCTATTCAGGGGTTGCTCCTGGAAGACCCAGGTTCTTGAAAAATGACTCCATCTTAATCCATCTATCCTCAAAATGTTCAGTCTGAAATAATTTGGAGAAAAATCTCGGACAGGCTGCATTAATCTTTTTGGAATCAAAGGTAAGGTTCCCAGTACCTTCCCTAAGTCAGGTAATGGCTTGAGAGGGGCGCTCGTTTCCTGGCAAGATAGGCTAAATACCTGCCTGGCTTATCACCATGTTCAAACAGCCTTTGTTTTGCAAAAGTATGTTCCTTCTTGGCTGTCTGTGTGAGCGTGGAATTCACAGTAGACCGAAGCACTGTGATCCTCTGCAGCTTAGCCACTGAGGGTATATCACAGTACGCCCTCTCGGCTGCCCTCTGCTGTGCCTCAAGCCAGCGTTCCTGCTCCCCCTTCTGCTGCATCCTAAGGAATAATTATTCCTTTGGCATAAGCCTTAGCAATTTCCCATAGAATGGATGGCGACTGGTTGAATCTGAATTAATGGCTAAGAAAGATCTGAATACATTGCAGAAATACTCAATGAACTAACTAGCCTTAAGAATAAAGGGATACATTCGCTAGTGTCTCGAATCTGTTATATTGCCCTTAATCTTAATCAATAAGTATACTGCTTCATGGTCAGAAATGGTAATATTCCCAATTGTGCAGGATGCCACCAAATCTAAGATGCTGCAGGGATGGGGAAGATATCAACCCTCGTGTGACATTTCTGCAGGTTAAAGAAGAAAATAAAATCCCTCCTTGTGAGGTAGATCTGCCACCAGACATCCACCAGCTCTAGTTCTGCACACAAATCCACCAATTGGTTACATTATAACGAGGGTATTGGGGGACCTTTGGACATTCTGTCCACTGTGGGGTACGTAAGGCAGTTGAAAGCGTCTATAATAATGTGGCACGAGGCATGATAACTTAATTTGGAAAATGCATCTACCACGGTTTTAAGAGGGCGCGCCGGGAGGCAGTAAACATTCAAAATACTGTATTTTTTCCCATTGTTCAAGGATTTCGGGATTATGATTCTCCTGTGAGTGTCAAATATAATTTAGTAATTTAACTGGAAGATTCTTCCTATCCAGTATGGCTCTCCCCTACTCCTACTATTAAAAAACGAGAAATAAACCCGACCAAACCCGCCCTGCTGTAATGTCAAATGTTCCTTCTCATCAAGGTGCATCTCCTGCAATAGGACAACATCCACCCTCTCCTTTCTAAGACTAGAAAGTACATTTTTCCTCTTGACTGGACGATGGCTCCGCTTATTGTTCCAAGTACACCATTTAAGCACATCATTATCCATCACGAACTGTAGCAACATTTGAGCTCTAGAGAGGAAGAACTCGAATTAAACATCACTGATCATGAATGCAAAAAGACTCATAGAGCTTAGAAACAACACAAACTAAGACTACTTCAACTAACAAGCGCTCAAAACTTTCCAAAACTAAACTCATAAAAAAAAAGAAACAAAATGCCAATGACACTCGATTGGGAATGTACCCCACGCCCGCTCAGTGGGGACAGTTCCATATCACAAAACTTTATCTTCTGCCCGCTACCAATATGACATTCATGGCAATTAACAACAAAAATCGAGCTTCACCTGCCCTTTGGTCGGTATTTAATCATCACAAGTACCTTTGTAACCCGCTCCAGCTTGAGCCGCACCCCAGACACAAACAAGGAAAGAGAAAAAGAGTAGTAATACTAATGAGGAAGTTAAAAGTGAATACTCTACCCATCCCCGACTACAATTTAACACTGGTTAATACCAGAAAATTCCTAGAAAATTTCTTTAAGAGAGAAACATGATTATCTAAACATCCATCTTACTTTAAAAAGTCACAAAGTTTTCACTTTCTCTGGAGTGTCAGGCGAGTGTATGGATCCATTGAAAGCAATACGGAACACCGCTGGGTACCGTAAGGAATACTAAATCCCGAGTTCCCTTACTCTTCTCTTGATGTCATCAAAAGATTTTCTTTCCTGAGTCACTACCGTTGAAAAGTCCTGAAAGAACATAATACTGGAGCCCTCGTGAATAAAAGCAATCGGATCTGTCCCCTGCGTTCCGGAAATTCCATCAGTCTTTGTTTATCCCCATGACTATGTAACCACACAAGGACAGGGCGAAGGTGTTGGTCTGAGTCTGACCTCCGCACCATAACCCAAAGAATTGCCTCAGTCTTCACCTGTCCCTTTTCAGTTTTGAAGTGAAGGAATCACAGCAGCCAGTTCTCAATAAACTCACAGGCTGACCACCTTCCGTCCGGTCCAGCAAACCGGCGATGTGAACATTCTTCATCCTACCCCTGTTCTCGAGGTCGTCGTCATGTTCAGTTAAGGTATGGACCTGGTTTTCAAAGGAATCTAATGAGAGGAATTGATCGCGGTCTCTGCCACTGCAGCTCGGCGCTTGACATCATCTGTTCTGTTTCCAAGGCTGTCACGTGGCTGCTCATGTTTTTGGAGCTCTGCTGAGAGCGGCTCTAGCCATGGCTGAACTGTTCTTAAATCATGGCTTCAATCATTTCACGTAACTTGGTGAACTCAGTGACCAAGGCCTGGTGAGGAACTGGGTCCATGGAACGAGCAGAGTGGGTTGCAGCTACAGCCTCAGCAATGCTCGATGCTTCTGACGGGTGCACCACTTGTTGGGACTTACTCGATCCTTTCCCGTGTTTTGTCATTTCCACTTGACAGACCGGGATTAGTAAAGATTCTATCGCTCTTTTAGTGTTGAAATTTACATAAATGGCTAGGATGGGATGGGTTAGAGAACCACTTTGCCCGTGCTGTGATGCAGAGCCCAGCAAAGCAGACCTTCCGGATCGCCGGCATGTTGGATTCCCCCTTAATGTTGTATCGATATTATCGTTTCATTTTGCATTATATTCCTGGATGTTCTGGAACCGTGTAATTTGATACAACTGTCTACATTTTCCCCACACTGCAAATTGCTGCCCATTCCTCGATAATCCTTTACTCTGTTGTTATTCATGAACCTTCTGTCGGTGCCTCAAAAATATTCAATATTTCTGCCTCCAATGGTCTGTAGGGAAGAGTGTTCCAAAGACTCACAGCATTTTGAGTAAACAAATATAGTGAGTGAGCAAACCTTCAGCAGAACCAACATAAAGTAAACAATTTTGGCATGAAGGATGAAACAATGGTAATCAATTTAAATGGAGAGAAATTGCAGAATTCTGTGTCACAGGCGGTTTCCATGTTCTTGCTACATGAATCATATGAAGTCAGTATGCAGATGCAGCAAGTGATTTGGGAGGCAAATGGAATGATGCTGTTTTTGGCAAAAGGTATCAGGTTCAATCGCATGAATGTTTAACTGCATCTGTATAGGGCATTTCAGGGACCACACCTGATGCATTGTGTGCAGTTTTGATCTCCTGAAACAAAATGAAAGGATATAATTCTTTTCGAAGATTTTCAAAGAGGTTTCCCTTTACTCATTCCTGGAATGCTGGTCTGTTGTTATGGGGGATTATCAGTTTCGATCTTAGCTGAGAAAAAGTATTGAACCATCTATGACTTTCTGAAAAGTGTATCAATTGGATGCGCATTCTCTCTTGAATAAATTTTAAGAAAAAGGTGTATTGATATTAACACACATCCTATGACGACACCTACCGATATTTACAACTTACACAGACACATGATTTTAAATTTAAAAAATGCGGGCAATTTTTGCGATTGAAAGGAATGACGCACTTGCATATAATCTATAATCAAGTTTTCCAGATAATGTTCCAGGAGAGCACACATGGTCCAGCTTGGTGTTCAGTTGACATTATTGTATGTTCCAACACAGAGAGGGAGAAAAATGTTCCCTGGCTGAGATGCAGCAGCCAATTGATCCCTCTCTCTTACTTTGTTCCGCCCGATAGCAAAGTGTGAGACTAGAAAATCCCTGAGTTATCTTTACCACTTGTGAAGGATTCATGGTGAGGATTCATTGGAATCTCTCCACTGCTGAAACAAAGGGAATTCAGCTAAGTCCAACTGTTCTCGGAAGAAATCCCACGACCAGAACATTGTGTGAGCAGAATAACTTCAAAAGCAGAATAACATTTGGGGCAATCCATCATTTTGACATTTGTTATGAGTTCAGCTTTCTGGGTCTCACATTTCTCTTGAAAATGACCTACGCTGAGACCTATATCATTACCCACTTCACTAAACTGGTTACATTTAAGGTTGGTGTAACCAGTGGAGGAGTGGGACTGAAAAAGGAAACAGTGACCCTCCAACTTTGGCTGGAACACAAATGAGAAATTCTCAAAGGGCTGTTCAAGTGCAATTCCCTTCCCCAGACGTTTGTGGTGCATGAATGTTTCCATTTAATCAAAGTTGTATTTGGTGACATTTGACAGCAAGTGAATTTAGGAAAATGGTATACAGACAGACAAGTGCTGCTGAGACGAAAATCACATCACCCATGATCTTTGTGCTTTTTAGAACGGTGACAAAGTGTCTAATGGTCCACTCCTGCTGCTCAGCCCTATGTTCCTATGTTCCATTCAACCCCTCACCATTCCTGCAAGGAGCAAATCGAGGCCACTTCCTCCAAATATCTGGTCTACGGGAACACAAGATATCATTCATTCCCTCCAGACTATCACACACGGTTTAGTATGGGTTGGAAAATGTAATTGGGAAATAGAGGCTGGGTTCAAAAGGCGCCTCTGGTCTCTTTACAGAGTGTCTCCTCTCTGCAATTCGTGCTTTTTTTGTTGGTCATATTATAGACCCAGGTTCCCTGTGAATACAGCCCCCAAAATTCAGCCAGAGATGATTCACAAAATACTTTACTCTCTCTAATTACAACATTCAATAACATAACTTTCAGGAAAATTTCAACCATTAACTTTATAATTACAGAATATGAGGACATAAAGAACAAGATCGGTAATTCGAACGATCAAGCCATTGTATACAATTATTGCTGATCTACTGTTGACTTTAACTCCTCTTTAATGCCAATTCATCACACCCCTTAGCTCTCTGACAGGTCAAAAATCCATCTATATCCTCCTTGGATGCTTTCAGTGATGTAGCTCCAATAACTCTCTAGCCAAGATAATTTCTGACAGTGATTACCCTCTGTGAGAGGAAAACACTTCCTACACATACACCGTCACCTATTGATGTGAAAAAGAGGTGAACACAGGGGCTCAGAAAAGAGTGAATGGCTTTGATATCAAGGCAGTATTTGACTGAGGATGGCATCGGGTCCACCTACTTACTTGAGCTGAATGGGAATCAGGTGTAACCTCCCACTTGTCTGGGTCTTTCAGAGCACAAAGGAAGATGCTTGTGGTCAGTGGCCAATAGTCCTCTCAGTTCCGGGACATCTCTGCAGGAGATCCTCAGGTTAACCTCCTCAGCACAAGCATCTTCAGCTGCTCCATCAATGTATTTCCCCATCATTAGATCTGAAGTGGGGATGATGACTGAAGATCACACAATGCTCAGAACATTATCTTGGCTCCACTATTTGTAGAACGTGTGCTACTTTAACACAACTTGCTGGCAGTGAGGAGGGAAGCCAAATGTTTTGTGTCAAGTCTCAAGGAGGCATCTCCCATCTTCGAGAAGACACACCCATGTTCTCCATGGAGGTCAGATGTTGCTGGGAAGAGTTAACTCTTTTATAATGAAGGTCTTGTGGCTGCTGTCGGGATTATGGATAACATGACATGCATTGCAGGATCACACACCAATTGAACTGTATTAATATTTGGAGAGTTTATTCAAAAGCCTGAACCTCTCTCTCTCTTTCTCTCTCTCTGTCTCAATCAAAATAGGGAGTGCGTGCGGTTGGGTGGATCGTTCGCAGAGGCTCTTAAACTATTGAGAATCATGTAACCCGAGTGACATGAATGCCATGGAATTCATCTCTGTATCAGTGCCTGTTTAGAACATGATGAGTAATTGCCCATCTCCCTTAAGGTTGAAAGCAATCACCTCTTATTCTCTCACTGAGCTTCACTACCTGCTCATGGTGCCATTATCTCAGGGATTAGTCCAGTGAAACTTCAGGGAAAGTCTATCCACAGTATCCTAAATACTGCCTCAAAAACACTGTCAGGGATGATCGCAATAATCCTTTTCTCTCACTTAGACATCGCCGTTTCTTTCCTGTGCCACAAAAGCCATTTCTTCTCTGTGCACTACGTTTGACATGGAATTCATAAGTCCCTTACATCCGTACGTCAGCATCAATAAAGCTAGCACCAGCGATGTTTATGGAGATATGCAACACTCTCGGGAGAACTTAAATGAGATTGAATACACCCAAAATAGGGGATGATCACTCACCTGAATAAAAATGAGCTGTAGGAATATGGGAAAGAGGCAGAGGAAGGGAGCTATCTTTACGTTTCAGCTTCTCTCACAGAATGTATGCAGCCCTGGTGAGGCCAGCATGTTATGCTGATCTTGAACTGAATGGCTGGTTCAACTGTTCCACAGGACAGTAAAGAGTAAAACACATTGCTGTGGGTTTGTAGTGTTACAACACAGGAGCAATTCTCCTGCTTAATTAAAACTAGCAACAGAGAAAAGATTTATCCCATGCAGTAATATGATTAAAAGTAAAAATTAACAACTTTATTTCTTAAAGTATAAAAGAGAATAATAAGCGAACGACTGTTTACAACTTCTTCCTCTAACCTACTTTTTACCTTCCCCCTCCACAATATTAGTCCGATAAGATGGCGAATGAAGATTTACAAAGCAAAACTTCTAACCTCAAAACCAGGAAGCTTTTAGCTCTTCTCCATATTCCTGCTTTCTTTTCATCATGGGAATTCTGCTTCACCACTTGCTAATCAATAAAAGTACCCTTAAAAGACCTATTTTTCAGGCAGTATTTGCATGCTAGTAGCTTGGTAGTTCTCCTCTCAACTCTTCAATTTTCCAGCCTCAAACTATTGGATTATGTCATTGGCCATTACGATTGTCAATTTCCGGAATTCAAACTTGATTAGACGTGGATATGTTGGAGTATAATTTAAAGTGTTCTGCTGAATTTATTTTTGGCTCAAGACAATGAGCTAATCGAGTTTTTCAACCAAAGGTTACATTATATCTATTTTTCAGAGCACTTGGTGCTGTCAGGTAGTTATTGCTGGCTTTTAATTCTCTTAAAGGTACAGTACACCCACATGTTCATCACAGAAGTTACACGGAAATCTGACGAGGGAAGCATGACACATTGACTTCACCAAAGGACGTGAGGCAAGCAGATGGGTTTTTATAACAAATGATAATGGTTGCTTTTAAATTCCACCAATTTCCTTCATGAGATATTCTGTGTTTCTAAATTATGAGTCAATGGCTTGACAATCATAAACTGTCTTCCCCTATGTGCAGAGAACAAGTTAAACATCCTCAAGAGCAATTATTTAGTGATGGACATGTGGTTAGATGGAACTTAAAACTGTTGCATCCGAATTGTACAAAGTCACAAATCATGGTTTATTCAGAAGTTGCACTGAGACTGGGGACCATATCATGATGGTGGTATTGGACACGATTGGTGGGGGCGGGGGGGAGGACATGGAGATGTATATCTGTGAAGGACAAAATGAATTATGGAGTTGCAGAACAGTCTGGTTCCATCTCCCATATAAGTGAGTAATTTATAAATAGTACTTTGTTAGTTATAATTTATAAGGAAATGAACTTTTGTTTGGAACTGAAGACATTGACTTCCACTTTCCAAAATTTGCATATCATGAGCAGAAATTCAGATCAACCCGGTTTAGTAGACAAATATAATGACTTACCAGGAACACCAACTATGGCCAGGATGGGATAGTAACCACCTTGAATAATCCAAAGGATATCCAGGGTCCGCAATGTTAATGATATCCAAGGCTGGGAAAGCCAGTAAAGACCCGAGTATAAACTCCTGTCCATTGTTGGAACATTGCAGTCTAATGTTCTCAGATTCCGATCCATTGTTGAAACATTCCAGTCTAATGTTCTCAGCTCCTGATACATTGTTGTACCATTCCAGTCTAATGTTCTCTGATTCTGATCCATTGTGGAACAATCCAATCCTAGGTCCTTAGATTTTGAACCATTATTGTAACGTTCCAGTCTAATGTTCGCACATTCTGATCTCTTCACCCCCTCTCTCTCGAGCTGCTGATCCCTGTTAGTGCTGTCAGTGATACTCCTACTCATACTATGGGATAACACATTTACAGAGCCCATTTATCAGTCAATGATGGAAACTCTCCACTGGGATAATTAGGATCCACAGAGATTGACATTAATCACAGTCACTGAACAAATAGCTCCAGTTAACCTCTTTCATTTCAATATTGATTTTATTAAAAATCAAAACAACGTTTAAAATTTACACATTTGGGATGAGATATATGGGGGTGACTAAAGGAAGGAATATTGGAGATGGAAGCTTGATTGTATGTAATCATTCAACCTCCCTTGGATATGGGAGTAATGTCAAAGGATTGTCAGAATATAAACACGTTTCTCCATTTACAAATGGAAACATAAAGTCTGTAACTACTGATCAGTGATTATATTGCAAGTAAAATATGGAGGGAACTTTTCTAGTCCATAATTAGACAGGAAAATGTGCGTACAACAACATGAGTTATAGCAGACAAATGGCATGGATATGTTAACAGAGAATATGATGTGTCACACAATTCAGATGGTTATTCGAGGATCAGAGAGGGCCAGCGAGCGTCTTGCTGTTAATGTTGTCGATGTCAATCAACTGTGATTAAGTACCATTCGCTGGATTTCAATTGCAGTGTGATTATGATACTGTGGACATTGCTGCTGAGACTGGAGGACTGGAACATGATATTTCCCAGTCATCTGTATTGGAATGTTACTCTTTATAAGCCATATGAAGATCCAATTCCAGGGTATATCTCCAATGAGGAATGAGGAGAGCCAATATTAACTAAGCAACCAGAAGACATTGGAGCAGAAATTTGGCCATTCAGCACATTGAGCCTGCTCCACCATACAATGATGAACTTTTCATCGCCATTCTCCCGCTTTCTATCTGTAACCCTTGATTCACTTTGCATTCAAGGACCTATCTGTCTCACTCTTAAATATACTCCATGATCTTGCCTCGACAGTCTTCTGTAGCAGTAAATTCCATAGACTCACCACTCTCTGGCTGAAGAGGTTCCTCCTTACCTTTGTTCTAAAAGGTCTCCTCTTTACGATGTCGCCTCGGGACCTAGTCTCTCCTACCATTGAAAATTAATTTCCAATATCAACTCTGTACAGGTCATTCAGTATTCTGTAAATTTCAATTCGACTTCCCAGTATCTTTCTGAATTATATTAAATATAGACCCAGAGCCCTCAGATGTTCTTCATATGTTAAGCTTTTCATTCCTGGGACTATTCTCTTGAATCTCCTTGAAAAAGTACCAGATCCAGTACATCCTTCCTGAGATATGGGACCCAAAACTGTGCACAATCATCTAGATGTGTCCTGACCAAAACCTTATAGCGCTTCAGAAGTACAACCCTGCATTTATATTCAAGCCCTCTTGAAATAAATCCCATAATTGTATTTGTCTCATAACTACTGACAACATGCAATTTTACCTTTCGAGACTCCTGGACTAGAACTCCCTCGTCTTTTTGCACTTCAAGACTTCTGAACTTGCTCGCTATTTGGTAAATAGTCAATGCCTGTATTCTTACTGGCAAAGTGCATGACGTCACACTTTCCCACGTTATACTCCACCTGCCACTTCTTTGCGCACTCCCCCAACCTGTGAAAATCCTTCATCAGGAGAAAGTGAAGACCGCAGATGCTGGAGATCAGAGGCAAAACGTGTGGTGCTACAAATGCACAGCCAGTCAGGTAGCATCCGAGGAGCAGGAGATTCGATGTTTCAGGCATAAAGTCTTCATCAGGAATGAGTGGGGTGGGTGAAATGGGGCTGAGAGATAAATGAGAGGGGCTGAGGCTGGGAGGACGTTAGCTTGGAAGGCGATACCTAGATGAAGGTGGGTGGTGATCGTGATAGGTCACAGTGGAAGGTGGAGTGGATAGATGGGAAGTAAGATGGACAGGTAGTTCAGTTAAACAGGGTGGTGCTGAGTTGGAGGGTTAGTTCTGGGATAAGGTGGTGGGAAGGGAAATGAGGAAACTGGTGAAATTGCCCTTGATACCGTATTTTTAGAGGTTTCTAAGGCGGAAGATGAGGAATTTTTCCTCCAGACGACTGTTGGCTAGAATTTGGCAGTGGAGGAGGCCAACAACTTGCATGTCCTTGGTGCAGTGGGAGGGAGAGTTGAAGTATTCAAGCACAGGGAAGTGGGGTTGTTGGGTATGTGCGTCTGAGAGTGTTCCCTGAACCGTTCTGCAAGTTGATGTCCTGTCTCTCCAACGGAGAGGAGACCAGGAGCAATGGACAGAGTAGGTGAAGTGTTTGGATGCACAGGATGTTCTTTGCCTGATGTAGAAATATCATTTGGGGCCTTGGATGGAGGTGAAGAGGGAGGTGTTGACACAGGTTTCATACCTCTTGTAATGACAAAGAAGGTGTCAGGAGTGGAAGGTGGCTTGGTGGGGGTGGGGGTGTCATGAACCTCACGAGGGAGTTGTGAAGGGAATGGTCTCTACAGACAGCTGATAGGGGTCGGGAGGGAAGTAAAACTCAGGTGGTGAAGTCTGACTCTTAGTGGCGGAAACGTCGGAGGATGATGCGTTGTATCCTGAGGTTGATGGAAGGCGAGCAACAGAGGAGTTCTATCCTTGTTGTAGTTGGAAGGGTGGAGTGCAATGGCGGAGGTGTGGGAAGTTGAGGAGATGCGCTAGAGCACCCTCCTGCAGCCGAACCACCTCTTCAATGCTACCTGTCCCTCTATCTAGTTTTGCACTGTTTGAAAACATAGCTAGAATCCCCCCAGTTTCTTTATGTAAATCATTAATGCACAAAATGAATAGTTGTGGTCCCAACACTGAGTCTTGTGGAACACCACTTGTCCATACCTGCCATCCTGAGAAGGACCCTTTTATCCCTGCTCTCTGCTTTCTGTCAGACAGCCATTCTTCTATCTATGCTAGCAGCTTGTCTCTAACATTATGGGACCTTATCTTTCTCAGTAGCCTTCTGTGTGGCACGTTGTCAAAGGATTCTTGAGGAACAAGTGGATAACATCTATTGGTTCTCCTTGGTCTAATCTGCTCGCTATTCCCTCAATGTATTCTAGCAGGTTTGTCAGGCCAGATGTCCCCTTGAAGAAACCATGCTGACGCTGTCCTACTTTACCAAAGACCTCCAAGTATTCAGAAGTCCCATCCTTCAGATGGATTTCAGGACGTTACCCACAACTAAGGTTAGGCTAATCAGTCTGTAATTGTCCATCTTCTGCCTAACTCCCTTATTAAACGGAGTGTCATGTTAGACATTTTCCAGCCATTTGGCCCTTTCCTGATTTTAGTCATTCCTGAAAGTTTACTAGTTACGCTTGCACTACCTCTTCAGCTATCTCTCTTACAATGCTGGGGTGTAGTCCACCTGGTCCAGATTATTTATCCACATTCAGGCCATTCAGTTTTCTAACATGTTCTTCTTGATGATGGCCACCATACTCAGCTCTGCCCTCTCACTCTGTTCATTTTTGGGAAATTTCTCATGTCTTCCACCATGAAGACGAATGCGAAGTTCCTCATTCGTTTCTTTGTTTCCCACTACTGTCTCTCCAACATCATTTTCCAGTGGCCGATATTCACTTTTATCTCTCTTTTGCACTTTATCTATCTAATGAACCTCTTACAGTCTCCTTTATATTACTGGTTAGCTTACCCCTACATTTAATATTCTCCCTCCGTTTTTTTATCTTACCTTCTGTTGATCTTTGTAAGTTTCCCAATTCTCTAGTTTCCCTCTGCCCTTCACCACATTATATGCTTTTTCTTTTGCTTCTATGCAATCCCTGACTTCCCCTGTCAGCCATAGTTGCCTCATTCTCCCTGCACCATGCCTCTATCCCTCAGCATGAATCTCTGCAGTGTCTTCTGAATTAATCTTGTAATCCCCTGCCATTGCTGTTCCCCTCCCTTTCCTGCTGGACCCCTCTCCCGTTCAATCCTACCCAGCTTCTCCCTTATGCCTCTGTAGTTGCCTTTATTCAGCTGAAATACTGTTACCTCTGATTATATATTCTCTCTCTCAAATTGCAGAATACATTCAAATATGTTCTGATCACTGCTTCCGAAGTTTCCCTTCACCGTAAGCTTCCTTATCTAGCCTGCCTCATTAGATCCAGTATCGTCTTTCCCGAGTGGGCTCTATCACAAGCGTCTGCAAAAAAAAATGACATCGCATAGACATTCCTGTAATTTCTTTTCTTGCGATCCACTACCAACCTGATTTTCCCAGTCTGCCTGCATATCGAAATCACCCACGATCACTGTATTTTGCCTTTTCTACACATCTTTTCTATCTCCTGGTGTATCTTCTGCCCCAGCTCCTGACTATTCTTTGGAGCCCTGTACAAGACTCCAACTGTGGTTGTCTTACCTTTGTGGTTCCTCAGTTCCACCCACGCAGATTCTACTCTATCTGACCTTACTTCCTTTCTTACTATTGATTTAATTTCATTTCATACTAATAATGCATATTCACTCCCTCTGCCCACTTGCCTCTCTTTTCAATAGGAATAATGTCCTTAAATATCCTGATCCCCTTGCAGCCACTTCTCCGTGATGCCCATCACCTCATACCTGCCGATTTCAATCTGTGCCACAAGCTGATTTTCCTTATTCCTTGTACAGCATGTATTGAGATATAATATGGTCAGTCCTGTATTAACTGCACCTCCTGTCATGCCATTCATTTGACCAGTTTGCTTGAAGTTTGATTGTGAAACATTTCCAGATGCTCTATCCCATTTGTGTCTGTGCTGGAGATTTTAATAACCTCTCCTGAGTTCTGTACTCTTACCTCCTCTTTTAATTCGGCTTTTCTAATTAAACCCTGTAACTGAACCCCCACCCTGCACACACACACACTCCTGATCAGTTTAAATCTATGTTCTACAGTCCTAATTAGGATTCACTCGGACTTTGGTCCCAGCACGGTTCAGATGATGACTGTCCCATCGGAACAGATCTTTTCTTCCTCCGTAATAAAATTGATTTATTCAACACAAAACACAGGGGCAAAATAAACTTTTGTGTACATACCAAAATATGAAAACTACAAAGAGACAAGGTTGTTAAAATACACTTACTATGTGGTGCTATATAAATTGAAATGTGAATTACAAAACCATGGAAGTGATGCGCAAACGTTGTCAATCATTATTTGACCCGCAGCTGAGATCCTGATTTCCCGTCTGTCAGTAATCCCCATCACTGAGATTCTCTCGCCCTGTCTCTCACACAGTGTCGAGAGGGGTTACAAGTTGATGTTGGCCCAGAATATTTAAATTAATCCACCTTCTCTCTGGAGCCGATCTATTGGTCTATTGGATTCTGATCAGCTGTCAGCAACTCAGCTCCGTGATGTCATTGGCGGTAAGTGATCTGGGACGACAGCCAGTATCACAGGGTGTGGCACCAAACAAAGCGCTTGCAGTCGCGGAGTTTCGAAATGAAACTCTGTGTATTTCTTCTCATGCTGCCTCCTGATTACTTCACACTCGTCTGACATGCGTTGCTCTCACTCATTCCGTTGTTCCGTTTTCTCGCCACTCTGTTTATCTCACTTCACTTTCTTTCTTTCTGTTTATTCCTCTCTATCCCTCACAGCCTATCTCCGATCATTCTCTTTATTTTCAAGTGGTCAAGTTGGAAAGCTCGTGGACGCATGGTGGGCTGATTGGCCTCCTCTGTGCTGTATTAATTCTGAATTTCACTGACCCAAAATAAACACTTTAGGTGCCTGGAGAGACAAGCTGATCCACTGAAGGACACATCGCACAATTAACCGTTATCTCTTCCTGTTTTCTGACATGCAGGGATCTCGAAATATCTGTCCAAACAAACAGACTCCTCACATTAACATTAGCACACTTCAGACTGCCAGGTCCTCTGTGTTCAGTACCTCTGCCTGCTTGCAGTTGGTCTTAGCTGTACTGATATTAATCTACAACTCCTCCTCAGTCACTGTTCCTGTGGACCTACTGCTGTCGTTCCCCACGCCCCTTTCCCTGACCCACCGCCGCCACACACAAGTTTAAACCCTCCTCAGGGACAATGACAAACCTGCCTGCCAGGAGATTGCTGCCAGTTCAGGTCTGTCCTGTCCTTCTTGTGTCGGTCCTACCCATCCGGGAACCCCAATGATTCACATATTGGAGATTGCTGCCAGATCAGGTTCAACCCGTCCGTCTTGTGTGTAAGTCCTACCGTCCCGGGAATCCCAATGATCCACAATTCGGAGATTGCTGCCAGTTGAGGATCATCCCGTCCTTCTTGTGTATATCCTATCGACCCAGAAATCCCAATGATCCACATATCAGAATTGCTGCCTCCCCGACAAGCTCTTTGGCAGTGTAGTTAATTGTGCTATCTTCCTATTTCTAATCTCACACACGTGACACATTCTAATGTCTCCAAAATTCAAATATCCTTTCAGCACAACTCCATCAAGGCATTTTCTTTGAAGTGGATAGACTTGATAATAAAAAAAATAAGTGTGATGTCAGGAAAGTGAGACCACTGAATCAGTCCAATGACCAGAGGATCTGATAACTATCCCCACCACCAAGCGTATTTGACAAGGCATACATATTGACCATTTGTTTGCAGATGAACGAGGATAAACAGAAGATTAGAAAATGTCAGAGCAGATGGATGTCATTCAACCTGTTTACTCAGCTTTGCTTTTCAATTGGATTCTACTTATTATGTTCCTTTCTATGGCAGCATCTTTACCCAGCACACCAGCGGGTCAGAAAGTTCCCAGTGTCGTTGTGTGCACAGTCCTGTGAAGGGAGTATCCAGTGCCAGGCAATAGGGTGTGGGGAGTCCCAGGGGTGGCACAAGGAAAGACTGCATGTAGTGACAATGGACTGAGGGACTGAAAGGGATGGAATGGGTATTCAGGGACACTGCACTCAGACAAGTGGCCGGGCAAGATTCCTAAACACCCAGAGGAACCCGCGAACCACGGCTGCTTTTACAAAACCCTGTCACATTTGCTGCATTTCTCCATCGAACAAAAGCAAAAATACTGTAGATGGTAGAAATCTGAAGCAAACACAGAGACGTACTGTGGAGAGAGAAAAGAGTTATGTTCCTAATCCAGACACAGAAAGAATGTACAATGTACACAGACAGGGCCCAGAGATTGGAATTGAATCCGAGTCCCCATCACTGTGAGGCAGCATCGATGTGTCACCATGCAGCCCAATGATGGAAAATTGGGGATAGTATAGTTAGAGGCATAGATATGTTCTCCGTGATCGGGATTGAAAGTCCTGAAGCTTGGGTTGTCTACCTGGTGCTCGGGTTTGGGATATCTCATCTGGGTTGCAGACTTGGAGTGGGAGGGGAATGATCCAGTGTTCAGGGTCCGTGTAGGTACCAACGACTGGACAAACAAATAATCATAAGAAGAGCGACGGGTAATACAGGATTGAACTACTATATTACAATGCATGCAGTATAAGGAATAAGGTATACACGCTTGTGACTCATGCACTAATTGGCTGGAACGACAGAGTGGGCTTTACAGTGATATCGCTGCAAGAGGATCAGGATTGGGAGCTGAATATTCAAGGATATTCATCCTGCCGACGAATAGGCAGGTGGGCAGAGAGATCGAGTTGTCTCATTATTCAGAATAGAATTGAGTCAATGATCAATAATAAGAGATAAAGTACGGTCAGATGGTGTAGACTCTGTGTCGGTAGAATTGAGGAATCAAAAAGGTGAAAAAATGCAGTTGGAGTTATATACAGGGAGCTGGGGTGCAAGATATACCAGGAGGTGGAAAGATCTGCAGGAAAGGTAAAATTACAGTGATCATGTGGAATTTCATTATGCAGGTTGACTGGGAATTCAGGTTGGTAGTGCTTCACAAGAAAAGGAATTTGTGGAATGTCTATGAGATGGCTTCTTGGAGCAGCTTGTGTCGGCAGAGTAGATGAGGGGAGCTAAAGGTGAAGGAAATCGTCGCAGGCAATGGTCATACTATGATTGAATTTACTCTGCAATTTCAGATGGAGAAGTTAGAATCAGAAGTAACGGTATTACAGCTGAATAAAGACAATTACAGAGACATGAGGGAGGAGCTGGGTATAATTGACTGGGAGATGGGCCCAGCAGGAAAGGTAGTGAAACAGCAGTGACAGGATATCAGATAGAGCATAAAAGTAAAAGATAAAGGATATAATGTGGCATCGTGCAGTGGGAAACCTGAGGATTGGAAAGCTGACAAAAACAAAACAGATGCAAACAAAACAAAATAAGGAGGGAGATTATTAAATATGGGGGTAAGCTCCCCAGTAATGTAAAAGAAGACTGTAACAGTTTCTTTCGATATATAAAGTACAAAAGAGCGGCAAAAGTGAACAATGGACTAATGGAAAATGATACTGGAGAGATAGCAGTGGGGAACGAGAAAATGGTCAAGGAACTGAATAAATACTTTGCATCAGCTTTCACGGTGGAAGACACGAGTAATTCCTAAAACATTCAAGAGATTGAGGGGTCAGAGCTGAGTGTGATGGCCACGACTATTGAGAACATGCCAGAAAAAATTGAATAACACGAAGGTGGTTAAATAACCTTGACCAGATGGACCACACCCCTGTGTTATAAGGGAGATAGCTGAAGAGGGAGTGGAGGCGATCGTGTTTATCTTTCAGGAACCAGTTAATTAAGGAACGATCCCAGAGCACTGGAAACACACTAACGTGACACCCCTTTTTAACAAGGGAGTAAGGAAAAACACAAAAACTCTACAATGAATAGCTTAACCTCGATCATAGGTAAGATCCTCGAATCCATTGTGAAGGATGAGATTTCCGAATACTTGGAAGTATTTGGTAAAACATTGCAAAGTCACTATTGTTTCATCAAGGGAAGTTCATGCGTGATAAACCTGTTGGAATTCTTTGAAGAGGAAATAAGCAGGCTTGACCAAGCACAGCACTGATAGTAGTTATTCACCTGGATCTCAAGAAGACCTTGTGTAAAGTGTCACACAGGAGATGTCTTACTATGATTGCAGAGACATGAGGGAGGAGCTGGGTATAATTGACTGGGAGAAGGGCCGAGCAGGAAAGGCAGTGCAACAGCAATGACAGGAGACTTTTGGATTTTTGTTAGAGGCAAGGTAGTGGCATTATTAGAAACTTGGCTGCCTAGCAGAAAGCAGAGAGTGGGGATGAAATGGTCGTTATCATGATGGCAGCCGATGACAAGTGGTGTTCCACAAGGCTCAGTGTTGGAATGGTAACTTTTTACTCATTACGCTAACAATCTAGATGAGGGAATCGAAAGCATTCTGGCTAAGTTTGCAGATGATGGAAAGATAGGAAAATAGACAGGTCGTGTTGAGGAGGCGGAGAGGCTGAAGAAGGATTTCAACATTTAAAGAGATTGGAAAATGCATTCCAGTGTTGGAAAGTGTGAAGTCGTGAACTTTGGCATAAAGAATAGCGGCATGGTCTATTTTCTAAATTGGGAGAAAGTTCAGAAATCTGAAGTACAAATGGATTTGGGAGTTCTAGTGCAGGGTTCTCTCAAGGTAAGCTTGCAGGTTGTGGCAACATCCAGGGCCAAATGGCCGGTACGGCGCTGTATGTTTCTATGTTCTATGTTTCTATGTTTAGGAGTACCATAGCATTTATTATTGATGACATTTATTATGAGAGGAATTGATTATAAAACTGGTTGCATACGGCTCTGGTGAGACCATATTTGGAGTAGTGTGCGTACGTTTGAGTGCGTATCTCAGGAAGGATGCACTGGCCCTGGAGTGTGTTCACAGGATCTTCACGAGAATGGTCGTAGGAATGAAAAGCTGATCGTATGAGGAATGTTTGAGGAGTCTGGATCTATACTCAATAAAGTTTAGAAGAATGAAAAGAATTGTAACGGAAGCATGCAAAATACTGAATAACCTGGATACAGGAGATATTGATAGATGTTTCCATTGGACGAGGACCCGAGAGCTCAGCCTTAGATGAAAGGGAACACCCTTTAGAACAGTGATAAGGAGAAATGTCTTTAACCAGAGAATGGCCAATTTTTGAAATTTATTGCCACAGAAGGCAATGGGGCCAGGTCATTGATAATATTTGAGAAGGAGGTAGATATGTATTGATTATCCAGGGGATCAATGTTACAAAGAGAAGGTCGGAGAATGGGTCAGAGAAAAGTGTCAGCGATGATTGAATGGTAGTGCAGACTCGATGGGCTAACTGGCTTAATGGCTGCTCCTTTGTCTTATGCTCCTTTTGCTCCGACTGACCATACTCAGTGAAATTTTCCCAGATCCTCAGTTGAGGATTTTTGCTGCTGGAAGTTACCTCAGAAACCCTGTCAACTCGAAATGTATTGAGCGAATCGCAAAACAGAAAGCATTTAACACGGAACACAAACAAAACTGGCATACCTAATTTATTTTCAGACACAGCGAAGGATGAATGCTAAATGTGAGACAGTCCAGGGCATGAGTCATAAAGTAATCTCACAACTAACAACAGGGCGATTCCAAACTACTCTTTCAAGCGTACTGCAGCCCAAGTGCACCACCACTTCCCAGACAATGCTGGAAAGAGAGAAAGAAAGAACATAATAAGAATTGGCCGTAAAAAGTGAATTTCACCAATCACAGTCTCGATTAGATTACCTTTCCCTTCCGATGTCCCCAGGACGGAAATTAAGGAAATGGGAGAAATTCAATAACATATGACATCGAAATTCATTGGAGCGATTTTCCCATTAGCCAGAAAACCAAATAACAACGAGTCGAGTCACCGCAGGACTTTTCACAAGAGCGACGAAATAACAGTCTTCATTCGGTTCGCTCAACTTGCCTGGAACATAAAGCAACAGTAGAGTTGCTTGCGATTTTCAGTGCGGGAGGCGAACACGCACAGACGCTTCCCCACACCACAGTTAATTGCCCGGGAAACAAGCCAATTTTTCTTTTGTTTTAAACATCAATACAGCCGGGATCGAAACAGCATTTTAACAAGCTGCGTTGTTGGAGTTGATCAGCAGAAATGGCAGCCGTGGGATTCGAACCCACGGCCCTATCGAGACTGGAGCCTTAATCCAGCGGCTTAGACCGCTCAGCCACGCTACCAACCGGCCGTAGAGCCAATTTTCTTGCATTTCCAATTGTGCTCCTGGATAACAACAGATATAAAGTCACGTGAAAAGGGTTCCACGATCCCTCTCCGACTCGCACAGCTGCTGGGATGTGCCCGTCTATAATATCAATTTAGCAGCAGATAATGATAGCCCATCAATCCAGAAAAAAACCAATGGTAAGCTGAGTCTATCTTCTCAGACTCTTTTCAGCTCCAAATGTATCTGTGAGTGCGTGACAACATATGATCGTTTATGATTTGGTCAAATTACCATGAGCTGCTTGACATTACTGCAATTTCGATTCTTGCTTTGCTAAATGATTTCACCGATTGCTCGAAACAGGACGACTTTCACGTTTACACGGAACACGAAACACACTGGACTACCGGGAAAATGCACAAAGCTGAGCAGGCCGTGTTCCACATCATACCGTGCAGCATAGTTTCAGTCACTGTGTCTGTTTTGCAGAATAAGAATCCCAAAGAATGTTCTCCACCCTAAAACCGGAGGTAGCATTACAATCCGAGAACGACAGATCACATTGTGAGGATACTCTGACCTCGGAGCCTGTTCGAGATGCCACTTTCCTTGCCTTTTTGCCTGAACCGTGCAATTTTCTGCAGAGATGTTCACACCTGGACATGAGCCACATGGATACCAACTGAATTGGAAACCTGTGTGGAAATCGACGTGAAGCTACTCAATAAATTTTGCTAAATTCCAGGGTGCTTTATAGAAATGCAGTTTGTGTTCACCTCGATCTAAAAGGCAGTTTCTGAACATAGTAACAGAAGTCAAAAGGTAATTACCTCACCCCACCCCCACGCCAGAAGAGGTGCTAACTGCCCTTGAGTGCTTTTTGTTCTCGATGTGAAGAGCTCTCACGCCTGAGTCACCTTCACACGTCTCTGGTTGCTGAGTGAATCGCACCGAAGGAATTTCACCAGAGCTGCAACTGCCTCACTTCCCCACTCCCCGTTTACATTTTCCTGCTCGTCAGTGATTTAAAGAAAACCAAATGGATGCGATGTCATTCTGCAGCCTCTCTGTCAATTCCTCCGTTTCAGTTCCGACGTGGCTTAGATCACGTGGCGCACCTTAATACTAGCGACGCTATGAAAGCACAGGTCCAGAGGTTCCTCTGAGAGTGTAATTTCTTTCATTGCTGTTGCTGATTGAATGAGCCACTAACGTGCGAACTGCGCCAAAACATGATTCAGGACCTCTGGTGCCAACTCTCGCACGTTGAATAACGACAGACAGCTTCCAAATGAGGTCTTTCGGAGACGACTTTGGGGTACATTTGACAGACAGACAAGTTCAGGAATCCGTGGTGCGCTGTGACACCAGCGCATCTGCTTCTTCCCTGTCTTTGAACCGGGCCGCCTGCGCAAGGAATGCAAATGCGGTACTGCTTTCCGTGGAAGGATCAGAAGGCGGTAACTACACTCTCAAACAGAATGGCATATGATCAGAACCAGGTTGGAGAAAAACTACAATGCTTTGCACAGTAATTAAATGGAATTGCATTTCATTCCATTTCACTACGAGGGCAGATTTGTTCAAGCAAATTCGAAGGCAGGTTTGCAGATGGGAAAGCAAGCAAGAAAGTTCAGTTCTTATCCATGTAAATGGCAGCAGTTGAAAAAACAAGGCAGCTTTTGTTCAGTTTCGAACTGGGGACCTTTCGAGCGTTAAGGCAAACGTGATGACCACAACACTACAGAAACAAGCCGCCAGCATCTATCCTGTCGCTCCGTGGCATCCACCACCTTTCTGTTTCCAATAGCTCGTTGTTGTCCAGCGTAATTTACATCTTGAAAACATAAATAAAAAGACACCTGAAATTGATGACAAAATATAAACAAGGATGTCTTCAATGTTTGGACCGTACGGTGAGGTGGAATAGGGTGGGTCGATTTGCAAATTACTGTTAACACGTAATGTATTGAGCGAATCGCAAAACAGAAAGTATTTAACACGGAACACAAACAAAACTGGCAAACCAAATGCATTTTCAGACACAGCGAAGCATGAATGCTAAATGTGAGACAGTCCGAGGGCATGAGTCATAAAGTAATGTCACAACTAACAACAGGGCGATTCCAAACTACTCTTTCAAACATACTGGAGCCTTAGTGCACCACCACTTCCCAGACAATGCTGAAAAGAGAGAAAGAAAGAACCTAATAAGAATGGGCCATAAAAAGTGAATTTCACTAATCACAGTCTCGATTAGATTACCTTTCCCTTCCGATTTCTCCAGGATGGAAATGGAGGAAATGGGAGAAATTCAATAACATCTGAAACCGAAATTCATTGGAACAATTTTTCCATTCGCAAGAAAACCAAATAATGGCGAGTCGAGTCACCCCTGGACTTTGTTTCACAACAGCGATGAAATAACAGTCTCCATTCGGTTCCAGTAAAATCTCAACTTGCCTGGAACGTGAAGCAGCAGTAGAGATGCTTGCGGTTTTCCGTGCGGGAGGCGAGCACTACCATGACAGCACAAACACTTTGAGACAATCTGTACTCTCCCACACCACAGTTAACTCTCCAGGAATCGTACCCAATTTGTTAAACCCTCAACTTGCCAGGAATTAAAGCAGCTTGAGCCCGCGATTTACCGTGTGGGAGGCGAAGACGATTATGACAAGATGGACACTGACCCCGTCTCCATAAAGCAAACTGCCAGTCCTGCTTTTTATTTGAACACGCCGCAGCCACAGAAATTGCAGTGGGGGACTCGAGCCTAAGCTTCTTTAGTAATTGATTTCTGAAGCAGGCGTCTCCGGCTCCAAGGCTCCCCTTCATAGGGCTGATTCGGTTCGAATAGGGAAATTTCCTGTGCCTGATCCGCAGGACACTCTGCAGGATTTTCAGACTGCGCAATCCTCCCTGTGACATGTACGTGCTGGATAACATTCTGTTGTGTCATGTGTCCCGGCTTTGCCAATATCACCGTTGTTTATCTCTCTACATCCTGTTGGTCGAACTGTGATTCCAGTCAGAATTGCAAATGTGAAACAAAACACCTTAGCTGTGCTGGCTCTCTACAGAGATAAATGTGCTTCTCTTTTCGTATCATTCTCTTGCCTTCTCCCTGTAATTCTACATATTTTTACATTCAACATAAACATTGAATTAATTTTTCAACAACTCGTTTGAAACTGCGTCTTTGTCAATGTCAGACCCTAACCATTCCCTCTGTGAAAACATTTCTCCTCATGTACATTTTTCTTCTTTTCCTAATGTCTTTAAAACTGCCGAATCGTTCTCGATCCTTTCAGGCGTAGGGAGCATTCCCCCTTCCTTATTCCCTCTGTCTAACCCACTCATGTCTTGGAAAGTTTTAACAAGGCCAGCTTTTGGCCTTCTACTCTCCAAGGAGAACTGTCCCAACTTTCCAAATGACCTTTATTGTTGACATTCCTCATATACCACACCATTCTCATCAACCTGTACAGCGCTGTTTTCAATCATTTCACGTCCCCACTTCCTAAAGTTTCACACCCAGAACTGTGCGAATATCCAGATGGTAGATTTACTCAGAGTGGGATTCTGTGGGTGAACATCCTCTAACGCTTGTTCGACTTTCGCCACATGTGGTACTGTGCCACGCCCACTACAATGACACTTCTGACCCCAAAACTCAAAGGTATTTCAAGGTTGCAACTTAATGATTTACATCTTTTTATCAGACAGTTGATAGGACGACTAGGCAAAAGTGAAATCAAACAACCAAGGCTCGATGGCGACTTGAAGTAAGACATTCTCCCATGCCAGTATTAACACAACCTGCTAAGCGAAGATCATGCCCTAGACACTCTTACATTGCCAACACCAAACCAGCTGAGATTCGGTCAGGTCCAACTACATCCCAATTTGTTCTGAGATTTCTAAGCGTCAAAGTGTTTTAAGAATATCGCCTTGTCATTTTGTCTCCTTGTTCACAGAACAGTACTGCTTATCCCTTCTGCTTGGACTAAGTTGTCTCCATCGGTAGAGTATTCAGCTATTTCCCTCCACCGGCAAGCAGTGTGAGGAGAGGAAAGTGTGGTTACACTCTAAAGCTCGCTCTCATAGGCACGGTCATTTCCATCAAGTGCTGGGAATCAGCAAGTTTGATTGGGAGCTTCCTGCAAATATCATTTATCTGAGCCAACGATAAAGATGTTGAGCTGGTGGGTAAGACACAAATGTACTCCCGACTCTCTACCCTCAGGTAAAGTCATGTGAGGGCATTTTTGTGCAGCCTGTTTGCTGTTCAAAATCCATCTTCACACAGCAATCCTGCAGAAAGGCTTTTGTAACAGTAACATCGGCTTCTTTGCTGCCATCGGGCAGCAGTGAACATCTGAGCCCCAACATTCCCAGATAAAGACAATCCGAGTGAAAGTCTCACTCACTGAGAGCCATCCCCACGTCCTTGAGCTGCGGGGCTGCAGACAGTTTAACGCAGAAGATACGGTTAACAATGAGACTTTGTTTCACCATCAGCCACTCTGTCCCAGAGACAGGAAGAGGGAGCACATCAATGCGTGGCGTCACTCATGCGCCGATCGAAGCTGTTCAGCCCATCGAGTCCATAGCGACTCATCTGACACTTGTTATTATTCATAGCTGGTGATGTATGTCCTAATAATGCGGAGCTGTGCCTGTATCGCAATTCTGTCTCCAACAAATTGATCCAATTGTAATTCACAGCTTTTCATTTCACAGTAAGAACACTGCTGTGTGAAACGGCGTGGGGAATAACTGCAGGGCGTCATGCGCATCGAACACTCTAAAACTGATGTATCTCACCTTCATCAGTTTATTCCCAGCTCTGGCAAGAGATTTTGCGAATCAGATCAGAGCACACCGACAGAGAATAGGAAAAGAGCTTCCAGAACTTCACAAGTGTGTTTCCTCATTTGTGTAAATTTCCCGTGTGTCTCAGTATGAAATATTCATTTCAGATACATTGAATGAAAGGAAGCGGAAAGTGAAACAACACGCAATGCGTAGAATGGAGATCTATTATAGAGAAACACTGGAGGGGGCAGTACACAAACTGAAACTGGGAATTGTCAACGAGTAGAGGATGTTTTCAATCCATTAATTTCATGGTTTTGAGTCCAATACGCTCCCGCTGGGCCGCTCTGTTAGCGCTGACCATAGCAGTTTCACACAATCTTCGGCTTTTCGTCTGGCGTGCGGTATGTACCTCAGAGAATGATTTCAAAAGGTCTTCACTATTATTATGTGACACACTGTGGCGCAGATGTGTCCCGGCTGTGTCAATATAACCTGTGACTAACTTGCCACATTCTGTTGGTTTAACTGTGATTTCACTCAGAATCACAACATATTTCACAGTGCAAAGTGAGGTTATGCCGCCCCCAAAATGTAAGGAAATGTCTATGTCGGTCGATTGATTGACATTATTTGATTGATTGATTGTCACATGAACCTCAGTACAGTGAAAACATTTGTATGCGATTGGTAAAGGCAGATCATACTAATCAAGGACATGTAGATCACAGCATAAGTAAAACAAAATTTTGGACAGATTAAGGCTTTCAGGTTACTCCGCACAGGACGTGCACTCGGCAAAATCCACATTAACAGGATCAGCATCATTTGAAGTTAGGGAATCCATTTCTCAGTCTTGTAACGACCTCCAAGCTTCTGTACCTTGTTCTGAACTCGAGCTCATCAAAATTATACATTCTGAGTCACAAATACAACCAAATGCAAAACTCCAGGGCTCAAGTGTGACTTCTCACACGTACATCACCCACCCGAGGCGATATCACACCCAAGACCAACAAGCCAGAACCGCAACAGAAGCATGATCCATAAATCAGGTGAGTTTTCTTGCTTAAAAAATAGGGGTTTTCTGTTGTTTCGGAGGGAAGGCTGCACTGAGTTTCAATAACAGCTCCTTGTCATTCTGACTTCCGGTTCCCCGGAGGCTGTGCTAGCCATTTCTTTTGCGAGCGGGCTCCCATCATTGGCAGCTGGACGAACTCATCTTCAATTAGCAATTATTGTTATGGGAGATAAACATGAACGCGCTTTTCAGCCCACTATCAAACAAGGGGCTGTGGAGCGCGGGAGGGGGTTAGAGGTAGTGGGAGTTATGGAAATTCTGGAAAGCTGTACAAAAGAGAGATCGCGCATGCACAGGACTTAATATTCTTTCGGGAACCTAGTGCAAATAACGCCATCTGAGACAGATAGAAATGTGAAGAACTGCAGAAAAAGAGAGAATCTCTTCCAGTCATCTGTGTCTTTGTCCTTCTCGAAGTCACAGCGAGGAATCTGCTGTCTGAATCAGCATGGGATGTAACTGCAGCGAGTCCTGTCGCTCAGGCACGTTGTACCTAATGTGTATAAGTTTTATCACTTTATCGCCAGCTCAGAGAACAGATTTCACAGCTCACATCATCCCGGAGTGACAGGGAAGAGAAGAAAGCGATTCAGACCATCATCTTACCACCTGCTGTGGGCGGCAGGTGGTTAGCACTGCTGCCTCACAGCGCCAGAGATCCGGGTTCAATTTTCGATCCAGGCGACTGACTGTGTGGAGTTTGCACGTTCTCCCCGTGTCTGCGTGGGTTTCCTCCGGGTGCTCCGGTTTCCTCCCACAGTCCAAAAATGTATATGTCAGGTGAATTGGCCATGCTATATTGCCCGTAGTGTTAGGTAAGGGGTAAATGTAGGGGTATGGGTGGGTTGCACTTCGGCGTGTCGGTGTGGACTTGTTGGGCCGAAGGGCCTGTTTCCACACTGTAAGTAATCTAATCTAAAAAAAAACGGATGGGGGAGAGCAAACAGTCACGACCAGTGCATGTTCCCAGCATTTACAATCTTGGTCTGTGTGATAACAAAAGCAGGAATCAGGAACTGTTTATCTTGCTTCTGCGTGAAAATTTGCAGAGCATCGATACATGCTGTTAGTGAAATGATGAAAAGCAGACTACAGTCCACAGAGTATGGCCTAACCTCTGGGTTATGGGGTCAGCATGCTCCAATTGTGACCCTCTGCTCACCGGGTTTGAGCACAAACAAAGAAATGACTCAGTGACAAAATCTGTTGAAACGGATTCTGTGAGGAATTGAAACCGATGGAATGAAAAGCCCCTTGTAACATTATCTGTGTAGTGATCGTTTTCCAGACTCGAGGAGAGTGCGCAGTGCTGTTTCCATGGATCAATATCAGGATAGATAGATTGAATCAGCGTCGAATGTTATTGTAGGGATCCCTGTCGCTTAGAAACACTGCATCTTTTGTACAATGGTGCAAAAGCACGGACGTTTTGTGTAGAGGGGACAATTTCAAAATCGTTACTGAGATAAAATGCACAAATGAGCAAAACAACAAAGCAACCACAGAATCTGGTGTTACGTGAGGGGGTAAACCCCCTCTGCTAATTTAAACCAGCAAAGCAGAAAGGATTCACCCCGTGCTGTATTCTGTTAAAATTCCAGAGGCAAAGAACCAACCCAAAAATCACTAATTAAAGTTAAAAATAACAACTTTATTGCTTTTTATTGACAGAGAATAATCAACCTATAGCTCCTTTCTCTAAACCTTCTGCTCCACAATGCCTTCCCTCAACCCGACCCCAATAACTTTTACAAAAAAAGTTCAAATTTTAAAACCAGCTAGTTGCCGAATCTTCTCTTTGTATCTTCCTCTGTCGATGTTTTCTCCAGGTCGGTGTTGATGCTTTTTTTCTATGCAATCTATTTCTCCAGATAGTCACCTCTTGGAGATTTTACTAACATCCTACATCTGTTGGTCTTTTAGCTGTTCTCTTTGCTGTTCTTTGTCGCTCTGTACAACTGTTCCAAATGTCCGATATTTGTCCCACAAAACGTTGGAACGTTTCATTGCTTTTAACATTGTAAAAATATCAAATTCTAACTTGATTGGGGCATAATTTAAACTGATTGGCCGAATTCAAATTTGAGTTTTGTCTCCATGTAACACAGCTCTTAGTTGCTTCGACCAAATATTATGTTGTTGCCTTGTTCTGGACTCCTTGTGCTAGGCAGGCATTTCAGCATCATTAAAAGTACATTACACCCACAACTTCATAACACCGGCATTTGCCAAGACAGTCTATTTCTCTCAACATTGCTCTCTGTCAATCTCTTGTGCCTGAGATTTGAACAATCTCTCGTCAATGTTAATCAAAACTGCCCTATTCTCATAACCTCAGATTTAACACGCCCCTTACTTATGTCTAACAATATTAATTTATTTCTCACTGAGTTACTTCAGCACACGTTGAGAAGAAATAAAAATGAGAACAACAGTCACCTATGTGACTGCGATTTGACCCAATGTTGCTGCAGCCAACAGATTCAGCTGTAAGTGAAATAGCCTTCATCTTTCCTGTACCAGTAATGAGATTGCATAGCATGTGGTAAGTTTTCATGAGTTGAATTAGACCCAGCATCATTTCTCAGGGCGAGATTTACTGATGAAATACACGGGGGTTGGGGGGTTCAATTTGGTTAGGAAGGATATGGTCAGAGTTCCCTTGATACAAAATCGTTAGAGACGATGGAAATGAGATTTACTGGGAGGTATAGCCACGAGAAAAGAAAAGAAGGGATTTAATAGGATGGTGGAATAGATGAAGATTCACGCGACATAAATCAGGAATGACTGAGTTGTGTCCTAATGGAGGTTTTCCAGCGGATGTGAGGTTCGTAAGGGTAAATAAGAGGGAAGTTACCTCGTTGAGGTGAGTGTTAGGTTAGAGCTTCAAAACCAGCGAGGAACGACAACGAAGTTTGCAGCAGGTACTTTTTATTCTGAGATTCTGAAATCGCAGATTACTTTTCAGACAGAAAGAAAATTTAGAATATGATTCCAGCATATTTCAAAGACCAGTTGCAGACACACAAGGAGCGAATTTAACAGGGGCAGGGATTCTGGGCTACCTGGATGGGGAGACAAAAGTGACACACTCACAAATTGTTTAACGTTCATCGGAAAGAAATTGCATAACACTGGCAACTGAACGTGTTAAGTGTAAGAAGAGCTGGTGGTGTTAAAATGTGCAGCAGCTGATTCGACGTGAACTACTACAAATTGTTAATGTACTGAGCTGTTTGTTTTAGCTTTGCATTAAATGGAAGCCGGTTACCTCAGTCCACTGGCTAAATGGTTTATGGTATAGAGTGAGTCTAACAACGTGGGATTAATTGCCGCACGGTCTCAGGTTGCCATAATGATCATCATCTCCTCCGCTCACGTGATCTATAATACAATTGTGACTCTCGTAAGTAGGAATGGACCTGCCAATGTCAAGCATCAGTTTCTTTGCCATCTGTTGCCTTGAACATTTGTTCACAATAAGCAGGAACGGGTCTGAGTCCTTTTAATACTCACTGATCTCTGTCCGAAAAATCCAGCGACAAGAATCATCCTAACTCCTGTTGGAACCCACTGTTCTGCATAGCAGCAAAACAATTTGTCATGACTTTACCAGATTCGCTGACAACATTCAATCTACCCTAAGAGAGAAATCGAATTCCTTTCGAACGGTTTAATGAGCTGTGTGAGTTTGCAGCAAACAGGATGATATGAAACGAGTTTAACAACCTTTTCAAGAATGTAATTCAGTGCAGTTTCAGAGATTTGAAAAAGATCATCAAGCTAAAATAACACCTCTGTTTCTTGATCCACAGATGAATAGTCACATGGGGGATATGTGCTGATTTACAGTGAATAATTGATACCTTTCCCAAAGACAGAACAATCCCAGAAATCAGAAACTGGAGTTTTAGAAGCGATGCTGCTTTATTCGACATTATTCTTCAACTACGCTTTAGTCTGATGCTCCAATAATTCCTGATCAACGTCAGTAAAACCAGCGTTAGATCAGGATTGAAATTACAACTGCGGCATTTTTACACACTGTTCAGTGCCATGCGCTGATCAGTTGCTCCACTAGAGCCGCCGGCAGCAAGCCTATAACGTGCCCTACCCGTGTGTTCTACTCTTGCTGTTGTTCTGAAATTAAAGCTAAGGCAGAGAAGGAGAAACTGATATGGACCTGTGACCATTTGAGCATCAGGTTCAGGAAATGGGACACAGAAAAATGTTGTGCAAAATAGACTTGATTGAAAACTGGGTTTCCGTGTGTCGCTGCGTTGTTTATAGACAATGTTATATTATCGCTGTCACAGGGCTTCTCATTCGGTCTGTTTCAATTTCGCATAGAATTCGATTCAACGACACTTCACTAACTTTTTCTGGAAGTTCCTACTGACAGCATGAAAAATACTGCACTCACCATCAATCTTCACCATGGCTACATCCAAGGACATGTTGCACGGTTTTCATGAATACTGAAGATAGAAGTATGTCATGCAAGAGTAAATTGAATTTCAGTTTAAATTGTAAAGTGATAAGAATCCAGAGTGAGATACTGAATTTCCCAAATTCATGATTATTACCGTGGCCAAACTCTAGCCAGGCAATGGGTAAATCTGTTCCTGAATTCCCAATAACCACACGGCCGTTTGCTCCATGTGTCCAGTTGAAAACCCTGTGTGAAGGAGCATGCAGTATGACAGAGTGTCTGGGAGAATCCTCCACTGTCTGATCTAAAGCTGCAACAGGGGCTGTGTATTCCAGCTGTGAGAGCGGTAGGATAAAGGGGAGTACTTTGGTATTCCGTGGAGTAGATTCACAGGGTCCTCATCATGTTATCGTTTAAAACCCTCTGTCAGAAACAGCACAGACAGAGAGGAATAGGAGGGGACATTTCGCTCGCCAGCGCTTCTCCACTATTTGATGTCACCATGACTGACCAAACACATAAACGCCTTTTACCAGAACATCCACATCAATATGTCGCCCAAAGGGAAAAAGGCACAGAATAATCAAAAAAACTCTGCAACTGTGGGAGAGGGATGTGTTTATAGACAGTGGGCTTCTGCAGTGGGTTTTGCGAATGAGAAGTCGATTCTGGGCTGACCATGTTTCAAGTGCTATGATTCCCTTAAAACTCACCACCCAGAAAGTGAGGAATCTTCTCTGTTCAGTTGCAGGGAGAAAATCTCCAGACGACAGGAACTGATTGTGAATCAGCATTCATTCAGCAGAAATCTGAACTAAACTCCGATTCTGTTGTAACTCAAACTCACAAACTTTGAATCGCAATCTTAACAATTCAGTAGAAGTCCAACACGTCTTTCAATGTGTCACAGAGCTATACTAGCCTCCATTATTACTGTACCAAAAGTTACGGTGGTCAAGTCTTTCATCAAGCACTTCTTTATTCTCGCCCCAGTTTACAGCACTTGGTCCTTATCCATGTATGGTCTAGCCCCTCAAGTGATCGGCTAAGTACTCCTGAAGCATTTTAATAACCCTTCGCTTTCCCACACGTTCAAATAGTGAGTTCCAGACAAACGACACTCTCAGGATGCAAACATTCTTCCTAAATCTTTTCTGCACATTCTCTCTCTCGCGTTTTATCTATATCCCTGGTTATTAATCCTTCCCATAAGAAGTTTATTCCTGTCACACATATCTATCCCCTTTCTGTGCACGTTAATCAATTTCTCTCTCAGCTTTCTCTGCTCTCAGATGAAGAGCCCCAGTCGAGCTCAGGGTTTGTGTTATCAGCTGCTGCGTCTATTCAGGGATATCCAAGGGAATGGTGACCCAACTGTGGACGAGATATGAGCACTGTATTTACATAGTGTGCTGGGTCCATGGTAAACACATAGAATCGTGGCTGCACAGAAGAGAAACTGTGTACACAGGGAGGGCCAGGACACTGCATGTTCCTACCAGGAATTTCTAGGAACATTTGTCTAAGCTGGCCCAATTCCAAGTGTAAAATGTGAAACCAGCGTCTTTCAAAAATGAGGTGGTGACTGAGCTGTGTCTCCTCCTTCAAACTCACACCAGGGACAGGACTGTGTTGACACTCACCACGAAGTGAACTTGATTGATTCTGGAACTTTCCAGGCAGAGTGGATGACATATCCAACACCATGAAGTGTATTGGATTGAGTCTGCAACTTTCCAGGCAGGAGTGAGCGACATGTCCGGAGTGCAGTCCTCCGATATATCACAAGCTGATAGGAGCCACCTGCCTACTGAGAGGAATACATTGGTTCTGTCTCCACAGAAGAACGTGCAGAAACTAACTTCCAGAAATGCTGGGGAACAGGGGCCGTGGTGAAAATCATATCATTATTTTCCAAGTGTCTAGTTGTCACATTCCTTATAAAAGGTTACAATGTTTTTTCTCACAGCCGACATCAAGCTATTTAATTTTCTGTTTGCCCTCTCCGTTTTAAATGTTTAAGTTTATAATAGCTGTTTTCCAGTCTGCAGGATCGTTTCCAGAATCTAACCAGCTTTGACGAATAGTCAGTAATTCTTTCAGTAGCTCTGTTGCGACCTCCTTAATATTCGTTCTCATCTTCCGCCTAGGAACCCTCCAACCACAAGGGATGAATGCAGATTTCTCCAGCTTCCTTATTTCCCCTCCCTCCACCTTATCTCAGTCCCAACCCGCGGACTCAGCACCGCCTTCTTGACCTGCAGTCTTTTTCCTGACCTCTCCGGCCTAACACAATCACGTTAAACTCCATCCACCTATCGCATTCCCAACGCCCCCCCCCCCCCAGTCCCTCCTCCCTACCTTTTATCTTAGCCTTCTTGGCACACCTTCCTCATTCCTGAAGAAGGGCTGATGCCCGAAACATCGATTCTCCTGATCCTTGGATGCTGCCTGATCTGCTGCACTTTTCCAGCAACACATTTTTCAGCTCTGATCTCCAGCATCTGCAGTCCTCACTTTTTCCCTGTTGCAGGGAATGGAGTGTTTACGTTATAAGGACAGGCTCGTTGGACAAGGACCTTTTCCACTGCAGCTTGGAAAGTTGAGACCTTATCAACCCCAGAGATGTTTTTAAAGCAAAGAGGGGTATAGATAATGTTGAATAGAAGGTGCCCTTTCCTTGAGGTGGTACACTTCAAGACTAGAGGGTAATTTTAAGATGACAGGAGAAAGGTTTACAGAAGAAATAGTGTCATAAAGCTACCCAGCTCTACCCAACCTGTCCCTGCCAAACAGATGTCCTACATTAATGTAGTTCCATTTGCCAGCGTTTTGCCCATATCCCGCTAAACACTTAATTCATGTGCCCGTCCAGCTGCCTTTTAAATGTTGTAATTGTCCCAGCCTGCACAACTTCTTCTGGCAGCTCGTTACATATACAGCACCCTCTCATTGAAAACGTTGCCCCTTAGATCCCTTTTAAGTCTTTCCCCTCTGACCTTCAACCTATGTCCTCTAAATGTGGAGCGTGCTACCCCGGGGAAAAGACATTGGCTATTGACACTATCCATTCTACTTGAGAGTATATAAACCTCAATGATTACTTCTCAACCGCAGATGCTCCAGAAAAAATAACCCTGGCATATTCAGCTTCTCCATAAACCTCAAAACATCCAACCCTGGATATTTGTAAATCTTTTCTAAATCCTTTCAGGTTTCACACATGCTTCCTCCAAGAGCGAAACCGTAATTGCATGAAGTATTCAATAGTGACCTAACCAATGTCCTGCACAACCACAGTGTAACCTTCCAACTCCTACATTAAATGCACTGTCCAACAACGACAAGCATATCAAACACCTTCTTCAATATCCTATATACCTGCAACACCACTTTCAAACTACCATGAACCTGCTCTCCAAGGTCTCTTTGTTTAGCAACACTCCCCAGGCACTTAACATTAAATGTATAAGCTAAGCCTTGATTTTACCTTCCAAAATGTAGCACTTCACATTTTTCGAAATTAAATTCATCTGCAACTCCTCAGCCCATTGGTCCATCTGATCAAGATCCCGTTATAATCTGAGGTAATCATTTTCTCTGTACTCTGCAACTTCAATTTTGGTGTCAAATATGAACTTACTAATCATCCCTCCTGTGTTCACATCCAAATCAATTATGTAAATGATGAACAGCAGTGGAACCAGCACCAAACTTTGTGGCACACCACTGGACACGGGCCTCCAGTCTGAAAAAAAAAACCCTCCATCACGACGCTCTGTCTTCTATCTTTGAGCCAGTTCTGTATCCAAATGGCTAGTTCTCTTTGTATTCCATGAGATCTCACCTTGCTAACAAGTCTTTCATGGGGAACCTTGATGAATGCCTTACTGAAGCCAATATAGATCATGTCCACTGCTCTGCCCTCATCAATGCATTTTGCTACATTTTTTTAAAAAAAATAATCCAGTTCGTGAGACATGACCTCCCATGCAGAAAGCCATTTTGACTTTCCTTTATCAGCCCTTGCCTTTCCTAATACATGTAAATCCTGTCGTTAGGATTCTCTCCAACAACTTGCCCACCACCGATGTCAGGCTCACTTGTCTATTGTTCCCTGGCTTTTCCTTGCCAGTTTGTTTAATAATCGCACCACGTTTTGTCAGCCTCATGTATTCCAGCACCTCAGCTGTGGCTATTGATGATACGAAGATCTCATCAAGATTTCCAGCAATCGAGCTTCCCACAGAGTTCGTGTGTGTACCTGATCAGGACCTATGATATGCATTGTGATTACACATCGTTTGGTTCGTTTATGGCATGAACGTCCTCAGAAGTGATAGATGTGGGCAAAGTTACAACGTTTAAAAGACATTTTATTAAGTACAAGAATAAGTGAAGGTTTGGAAAAATATGTTCCAAGCACTGGAACGTGGGACTAATTTAGTTTGAGATTATCGTTAGAATTGAGTGTATGGGCTGATGTGTCTGTTTTCAAACCCCCTGTATAACTCTATGCTTCCATGTGTGTTTGTATGCATCTGCATATTTCTAAAAGCGCTTTCGAAATGTGTGTCTATCTCTCTGCATTAATGTGTGTATGTATGTTTGCATCTCTATTTCTGCATCTGTGTGGAATGGGAACTGTTTTGTTTTGGGATGAATCATTGAATGGTGTTCAAAGCCTCCCTTCCTCCCCTCCCTCTCCCTCTGCCTCTCCCTCTTGTGCTGAAAGTGATACAATGCCATGCTCTGTTGGTGCCTTTTAGGACTTTTCAATCCTTTCTTACATCTAAGATTATTTGTAAGGGTAAATCACTAAACAATGCATTTTACTGGATGTGTGTGTGAGTACGTGTGTGCATCAGTGTGTGAGTCTATGTGTTTGTATGCCTGTGTGTGCAGCTGTGTGTATGTATGTGCATCTGCGTGTGTATGAATGTCTTTGTGTATCTGTGTGTGTTAGTGTGTGTCCTTGTTCTGTGTGTGTGCATGCCTGTGTGTCTGTGTACATCTGTGTGTGTGTGCATGTGTGTGGGGAATGTGGGTGTCTGTGTATGGGTGGTTGTGGGTATCTATCTGTTTGTGTGTGTGAGAGTTTGTGTGTATGCTTGCCTGTGTGTTGGTTTGTATGGGTGTGTTTTCTGTGTGGTGTACGTCAATGAGTGTGAGCTTCTGTCTGTATGCCTGTGTGTGTATGTCTGTCTGTTTGTGTATCTTTGTGCCTATGTGTGTGTATGCGTCTATGTGTGTGTTGTGTCTGTGTGTTCGTGTGTGTTTTGCATGTGTCCGCGCCTGTGTTAGGGTGTATCTATTTGAGTGTATATATCTGTTTGTGTGTGTCTGTGTTAGTGGATGTTTGCATGTGTGGAGATTGTGGATGTGCATGTGACTGTTTGAGTATGTCTGTCCGTGTGTGTGTGTGTGTGTGTGTGTGTGTCTGTGTGCGCCTGTGTGTGAGGCTATGTGTGCGTGTGTGGGGAGTGTGAGTGTCTGTGTGTCGAGGGAGAGTGTCTTTGTCTTCGTGGGTGGGAAGTGTGGCTGTCAGTGTGTTTGTGTGTGTCGTTACGTGTGTCTGTCTGTCTGTGTCTGAGTCTGTCTGTGTATTTGTTTCTGTGTCTGTGTGTGTGCGTGCGTGTGTCTGTCTTGAAAGAGTGTGGTGCTGAAGAAGCGCAACTTTTCAAGCAGCATCCAAGGAGCAGGAGAGTCGAAATATCGAGCATAATCCCTTCATTAGGAATGAGGCTTGTGGGTCAAGGGGTCTGAAGGATAAATGGAAGGGGGTGGTGCTGGGGAAAGTAACTGGGAAGGCGGTGGTGCTCGGCGGGGGGCGGGGGGGGGGGGCGAATGTAGCTGGGAAGGCGATTGTTAAATGAAGGTGGGCTGAAGGTAATAGTTTAGAGTGGAAGGTGGAGTGGGTAGGTGGGAAGGAAGACAACCAAGTTGTACAGTCCAAGAAGGAGGGGCCCAGTTGTAGGGTTGGATCTGGAATAAGGTAGGGGGAGGGGAAATGACAAAACTGGTGACATCTGTGGTTGTGTGTGTTTTGTGTGTGCCTGTATGTGTGTGTCGGTCGGCGTGTTTACGTCTCTGTGTGTCTGTTTGTGCTCATACATATCTCTCTGTATCTGGGCATGTGTGTGTATCTGGGTGTGGAGTGGCTGTGCGTAAGTGTGTGTGTATGTGTGTCTGTGTTGAAAGAGTGTAATGCTGAAAAAGAACAACCGTTCAGGCAGCATCCAAGGGGCACTGACGGGGAGGTGTGGCTTTTCACATATCAGCAAGTTGAGGGAAGCAAGGGGTTAGCAGAAAGTGGAGTTGGAGCGCTGGAGTAGATCAGCCATGCACTTGTTGAAAGACAGTGCAGGCTTGAGGGGCCGAATATCCTTTCCTGCTCCCATTTCTTATGTTCTCATGTTATTCTTTTGGAAAGTAACTGATTATTTTCCTATAAGTTGTGTTGTACAATGTTGCATTCAAGGAGAGCAAAAGATTTTTGGAGTTAACCTTGGGTGGGGTATGGGAGCTGTATTCCCAGCGAACCTGGTTTTGACCCACATCTCGAGCAGAAGTTATAGAGAGGGGAAGCCTGGAAAGATGGATTGGGGGTGGCGGTTCACTTCCTGACCCAGCTTGGATTTTCCAAGTACATTTCCGAAACTACACTGAACCATCGGAGTGGCCTCGATCTGCCCCTGTGTAGCAGGCCCAAAGGGCTGAATGGAACATCAGAACACAGGGCTGAGGGACACAGGGCTGGGGAATGTGGGTGTCTGTGTATGGGTGGTTGTGGGTATCTATCTGTTTGTGTGTGTGAGAGTTTGTGTGTATGCTTGCCTGTGTGTTGGTTTGTATGGGTGTGTTTTCTGTGTGGTGTACGTCAATGAGTGTGTATCTGTTTGTGCATCTGTGTCACTCTGCATCTGTGTGTCTGTGTGTTTGTGTGGTTGCGTCTGTGTGGGTGTGGGGTTTCTCTGAGGATGTGTGTGTGTCTGTGTGCAGCTGTATGTGTGCCTGCGTGTGTGTTTGTTTCTGTGAGTGTGTGTCCATAGATGCATGTATCTGTTTTTGACTCAATCTGTGTGTGTGTGTGTGTCTGTGTGTGCCTGTTTCTGTGAGTGTGTGTGTGTGCCTGTGTATGTGTGTGTTTGTGTATGCGTGTCTGTTTGTGAGCGTGTGTGTGTGTGCCTATGTGTCGGTGTGTGTCTGTGTATCTGTGTATGTGTGTTTGTGTGTGCCTGTCTGTCTGTGTTTGGATGTTGCTGTGAGCTGCTACCCTCCCTCTGTCCCTCCCAAACTGAATCCCTGATGATTATCACCCTCCACTCCCACGTGTCCAGTTGTATAGGGAGGCCAGCAGAGATTGACAGCAACAGAAAGCTCAGCCAGTCTCACAGCATCTGTGGACAAAAATGAATGGACCCTTCATCGGATACCGTATCTGGGGGATACTACATCACTGTAAGCACCATAGAGACTGCAGACTCACCTCACACTGATGCACACAGATAGATACACACTAATGCCGAGTCAAAGAGACACTCACTAATACACAGAAACACACAGGGACATGGAGTGCCTGTCAGTAGTTCTCTTGCTCCATGGTAGCCGTGTCAATATTTCAATTATTCTATCTGGTGTTTGCCAGTATTTAGGTCTGTCCTCAGGGCGTGTGTTAGTATTGCACTTGTTCACAATAGTGAGTGAGTCAGTATTTCTGTGTGGAGTGTGACTGTAGGACAATTTCAATGTTTGCAGATACCAAACCTGGATGAATTAAAAATTTCGTGCAGATCAGCGTGGAACTCCAGCAGGACAGTGACACAATGGTGTAGGGTTCAGGTTTGTGGGAGATCAGAATCAATGTGAGATGCAGTGTGAGGTGATGCACCTTGGTAGGAATAACTCTGAAATCAAAAAAATACATGCTGTACTAGTATAAAGGGGTGTTGGAGCAGAGGGCACTGCGTGTATATGATCACAGATTATTGAAGATGTCAGGACAAGTGGGGAGAGCAGAAAATATTACAGATTGGTTTCAGTATCTGAGCTGTTTACAGAAGGAGGTGAAGGAGGGAGCCTCCACGCTCCCTTCCTGGGAGGTGGTGGTGATGATGTGTTGTGAGCCCACCCTTCTGCCCACCGAGACCTTGGGGATTCATTTGTACCAGCTCGACACAAAAGGGAGATGGCTTCAGGGCCACGGATTTTATGTTATGTCGGGTTGAACAGAACTGCCAGTGGGTTTAAAGTGAGAATTGCTCTTCACTGAGCATTGCTCGTTACTCGGTTGGTGAGACGTGGATGTTTCAGAATTTCCACACGAGGCGTCCTGGTTCTCTCTGGCTCCTATCAGAGTCCTCCCCACATGTCGGGTGGGGGTGATGGAATGTATCTCATGCACTACACATAAGCCACTCCCGACTTTGTCCGTTCTGTCCTATTTAAGGCTGTTTCTCCTGGAATGGGAGAAAGGGAGGGAGAAGGGTAGGAGTGGGTGGCGCTGCTGTTAGTGCTGGTGTAGGTGGGGAACATGGTGAGGTGTCCGGAGGGAGTCAATCCACACTGTTTTATCTATGCAGTGTTATTGGTGTGGGAGGTAAAGTTGAGGGAGAGAGGGAGAAAGGGAGACTGCTGGTAGTAGTGAGAGTGGTGGAGCATGAGCCTTGTTCAGGGGTCGGTGCTATCACAGATATGACAGATATGCAGTGAGTATGAGGAAGCAGAGAGAATACGGTGACCCTTGTCCTGACAGAACGGGGAAGGTTATTGGTGCTTGTCCTGTATTGCTGGACATTTCTTCAGACCGCAGAAACTCTACTGAATTGGGTGGTGAGTTCAGGCCAAGCTCGATGGGTCTGATAGTGTGGCCCACTCTAGGAAGAGAATGGTCATCCTCTGTACTAGCCCATCCACCAGGACTTCCGTGACTCTGTTGACAAACCGTTGTGTAATTGCCCGTTATCTGCCATGCACAGGGTAAACTGTGTAGGGCAGCTCCAACCGGAGAAAGCTGAACCGTGTGCCCTTTGGCCTTTTGAAGATGGCACCAGTGTCAGGGATCACGGAATATCTAGGGTCATGCGGACGTTCGTGAGTACCTCCAACCATGAAGGAAAATAGAGCTGGCATTGAATGAGAGGGATGCCATTGGGTGGGATAGGTAGTTAATGAGGTGAGTTCGTTGAGATATCAATAGGAAACTAGCTCAGTCTCATACAGACAATCCTTCTTTCATACTCAGTGAAAATGTCACTGTGATAAATTATTGTTAGATACAGCCCAATGTGTCGAAGATTCTGCTGACCCTACTCACAGTTACAAAGCTGCCAAACAAATGCTCATCCTCAATACTCTCCATCATCTGAACTCACACCAGTATCTGATTAACCCATTATTCCTGGAAACACTGGCTCAAGTTGCAGGATACCGTTGAAATGGTAACACATCCTTCCTGGGAACACATCCTTCCATGACATTGTCTCTCAATCTCGCTCTCTCTGTCTATTACCCAAACTCCTCCCATTTTGTTGATTCTTAAACTGATTCGCCCGCCATCTCTACCTGGCTGTGATGTTCACTCCCACAGCATACCTGTGTCAAGATACAATGGAGATATGGAGCTGTAAATGGATTGGAGCTGTGCATCATTTTACTTCCAGCATGGGCTGCAAGTTTCCCCACAGTGGGCAGTGATCTAACACAGTGTTACTGAGCAACGCACTGAGATGATGGACACAGTTCCACACTCTGGTCGCATATGTCATCTTGGTTTATAAATCAATGCACTGCTGTGGTCTGCATACTCTGGGTAAATTGTGGTTGCATTGCACATTACACCAACCCGGTCTGCACAGTGCTTCCTGCTGAACACATATCTCATTTGAGTTTATAGATCAATGCACTGCTACAGTATGCCCAATGTTCCGCTCTGGACTGATTGCAGGGTAGTGTTCAGCAGTACACTAGCCTGGTCTGCAAAGTGCACCGTACTGAACAGATATCTCCTCTGGGTGTATGGTGTCTGGTCTGGTTCGTGAGGTGGATTGAGAATGTGATATAACTAATCCTTTCACTTGATATGGCAATGCCTTTATTTTTATTCTCATTCATGTGACTGGACCATCCAAATTCTGACTCCTCCGGCCAGTCCCATTCTTCAGTCTACCTCTATCATTTGGAAACATGTTGTTGATGAATAATTGTCCAGTTTTAATGTGAATAATTGTGCTGACTATTTCCCTCGCCTTTGGAATAGCTCACCCTGGAGCATCAGGATTAACCACGATAAACCTCAATAAGGTCACTCCTCAGAAACAACACTCCAGGGAATATAGCCTCAGCCCATTTTCTCATTTACTACTCTCCGTGTAGCTCAACATCACTCGCCACCACCACCCCACCCAACACTGACAATATACTTGGAATTTTTTTTGGCATGCTTTCTAGTTTAACAACATATTTCCTACAGCAGTGAGAACAAAATTAATGGCAGTACTACAGAACTGTCAGAACATAGCGTGTAGGCAAAAGTGAATATTGCAGATACGGGAGATTACAGTCGAGAGTGCGGTGCTTGTAAAGCACATCAAGTCAGGCAGCATCCGAGGAGTAAGAGAATCAATGTTTCGGGCAAAAGCGCTATTCCTGATTAAGGACTTTTGCCCAAAACGTCGAATGTTCCTGCCCCTCCGATGCTGCCTGACACGGTCTGTTTTTCCAGGACCACACTCTTAACCCAGTGTAAATCCCAGATGGCCTCCTTCTTCAAAGACAGTAATTTCCGTTTCCACATGGTCGATGATGCCATCCAGAGCATCTCATCCACTTCCCATACCTCTGCCTTCAACAATCACCCCTCCAAACTCAACAGGTAAAAAACATCCTGTTCCTCACCTTCCATCCCGCCAAATTTCCAGAAACAATGCATTGTCCTCCCCCATCTGCGCCACCTACAAACAAGCCCCCACCACCAGGGATATATTTCCCTCCCCACCCCGATCTGCGTTCCATAAAGGACATTCCCGGCGTAACTCCTTTGTCAGGCCCACGCCACCCAACAACCCATCCGCCACTCTTGGCACCTTCCCCTGCCACCACAAGAATTAGAAAAGCTGCACCCTCACCTCCCCCTCATCTCCGTTCGAGACCCCATAGAATCCTTCCACATCCTTCGGAGTTTTACCTGCACTTCCACACACGTTGCCTACACTACCCATTACTCCTGATGTCTCCTCGACATTGGGGAGACCGGACGCCAATGTGTGGAACACTTCAGAGAACATCTCTGGGACACCCGCACCAACCAGCCCCACCACCCCGTGGCTGAACACTTTAACACCCCCTTCCACTCCGCCATGGACATGCAGGTCCTGGGCCTCCTCCACCACCAAACCTTAAACACCCGACGCCTGGAGGAAGACTTAACTTTTGCCTTGGGATCCTGCAACCACATAGGATCAATGTGGATTTCACCAGTTTTGTCATTTACCCTCTCTCCAACTTATCCCAGTTTTCAACCTTCCAACTCAGCACCGCCCCATCCTACCTGTCCAACTTTCTTCCCATCTATCTGCCCTACCCTCCTCTCCCACATATCATCTCCAACCCTTCCTTCATCTACCTATCAAATTATTAGTTATCTTCCCCAACCCCATCCCCTTCTCATTTATCTCTCAGTTCGCTTGGGCCACAAGCCTCATTCCTGATGAAGGGCTTACACAAGAAATGTCAATGTTCCTCTGATGCTGCCTGACCTGCTGTGCTTTTCCAGCACCACTTTCTCGACTCTGACCTCTAGCATCTGCATCCTCACTTTCTCTCTTGCGTTAATGTATCCAGAAATTTCCCCAGCAGACATCCTATGCAGCGGCTCTGTTATTTTATCCCTTTCTCCTTTTTACACAGAGTGGGACATATACAGCCCCGCAGTGCTCTGGCAATACTACCACGTACAAGGAAAAAAAAATCTATAGTCCGTCCGTCAGTAACCTTCATCCATTCCATCGAGACCGAGTAAATATTCTCTTTTATTACGACATGAAATGTTATGTAAGGAAGGGGTGAACTGATCCTGTTTGTTCGGTGACTGTGATTAATGTTCATCTCCATCGACTCTAATTATCCCAGTGGAGAGTTTCCATCTTTTAATGATAAATGGGAATCGTTCAATGTGTTATGCCATAGTATGAACGGGAGCATCATCAACAGCACTTACAGGGATTAGGAGTTCCAGATGGAGAAGGGGAGGAGCGATCATATACTGAGAACATTAGTCTGGCATGTTCCAACAACGAACAGGGATTTATCCCATGATATTTCATCCCTTTCGCTATATTATGATTGGCTGTCATTATCATGGCGGATCTATTTTGCACTTCGCATTATTCAATATTTTTATTATCCTTTCCTGTCTATCGTTGGTGTCCCTGGTAAGTCGCACCGTCCAGCTAAGTTTTTTTTCTAGAAACCAGTTATGACTGCGTTACTGTTCTATCATATAGTCTTCACTTCTTGTGACTATTATTGTTCATGTTGAGACTCTGAATCCAGATATTGACCCTACAGACCACTACTAACTGCATCAGGGAACTTGTTCAATTACTTTCTCCTTCCTTGCTTCTGGCAGTGTTACTCATTGGTCTCTGTGTTGACCTACTCAGTTTCAGATGTGAACCATTGTCTCACTATCCTTGTTATTTAAATATTGGGAGTGTGGAGGTCATTGCCCACTATTATGTTTACAAACTCCATTTCCCTCCAGGGACTCCATCCCATACCCGGCCAATATCTTTTTTAAAATTCAATTGTTGGACTTGGGAATCCCTGGCTGGCCAACATTGACATCCCATTCCTATTTGCCCTTGAGCAGGTGGTGGTGAGCTGCCTTCTTGAATTGCTGCAATCCAATTGCTGTGGGTTGACCCATAATGCCGTTAGGGAGGGAATTCCAGGATTCTGACCCAACGACTGTGAAGGAACACTGGTATATTTCCAAGTCAGGGTGGTGAGTGGCTTGGAGGGGTACTTGCAGGTGGAGTTTGACACAGACGAATCACAACTTTGGTGATCCCTTTTGCCATGAGCTGATTCCTGACACCATGCCCTGACCATTATTAATTTTAATTACTCACCGCTCCAGAATGTACTTCACTGACTTAACCCATCTGCTGTTTGAACCTTGAGCCATGAAATACAGACTTAATGATGACAACAATATGCTGCTGACACTCTCGGGTTGAAACCTGCAGAAACAAATCTGATTTGGACTCAGACAAAAATCCCATCCAACTGACGTTCCTGAACACGCTGATCTATATCGCTTTAGTGTCTGGAAATATCTTTCTTTTAATATTCTCAAACACTTAAACTCATCTGTCCATGAAACATCCCTCAGTTTCTTTCTGTCGATTATCCAAATCCCTGACAGTTGTTCATATTTAACCAGATTTTCTTTCAGTGTATTTTCTCTCACGCAATGATTTTCACATTCAACCACCCCAAATGCACGCCCCCCACCACACGCATACACACGCACACACTCACATTTTAAACTGGTCTAATGGAGATAGAAATATTTCCTAGCTCTGTGTATTTGATATGTGTATCATTCTCATATGATAGTAAAAATTTCCAATACTCCCCATGCAGGGCAGATAATCCAGTTTACTGGGCACTAGCATGGTCTGCACAGCTCTCCGTATTAGTCGTTCATCTTCTCCCAGTTTATGTTGCTTGAAGTGTTCTGTGATGCCAATTTAGAATTTGGTTAAACAAACCATTTCAGCTGATCTAAAACACCTTTTTTCAATATTCTCATTCTTGTAATTTTGCTCTCTAAGAGTCAATCCTCCAGTGAGTCACATTACCCAGTCTTTTTCTCCTTATTTCCACAACATGCTTTCAGTTAATTAACTGTCTGTTTCTGTCTTTAATGTGAATCGTTCTGTCCCACTGTATCTTTCCCTGGTCTTGGTTTTTGGCTCCCTTGTGTATAGAGTGCTGACGTTGTGAAGTTCCAAAACAGTTAAATCGTGTGTCTTGTGCTTTTGTTCACTTCTCGGTGTGTCCCATGTGGTGTTCCATGTACAGGTCTGGCTGTTGTTCACTTCCCGATGTGTTCTATGTGATGCACCATGGACAGGGGTTTGTGCGTCGGCTTGTTCTTCACTTCCCGGTGTGTCCCTTGTGGTGTTCACTTCCCGATATGTCCCATGTGGTGTTCCATGTTCAGGAGTCAGGGTGTCTGTCGGGCTGTTGATCACTTCCCGGTGTGCTCCATGTCGGGGCTGGGGGTGTGTGCCTGGCTGCTGTTTACTTCTCGATGTGTCTCGTATGGTATTCCATTTTCCGGGGTTGGTGTGTGTATCGGGATGTTGTTCACTTCCCAGTGTGTACCATGTGGTGCTCCATGTTGGATAGGTTTCAGCTACTTTGACTCACGTCTTTGAAAGGTGGTCTGTGCCTGTCCACTGAACATCTGACGTCTGTATTTGTTCCTCTGAGTTGAGCGTATGGCTAGAAACATGAAGAATCCCGTTGAGCATTATTGTAAAGGGCCAGGTATCGAACATCTCTGACAATGCTGTCACTTTTTAAAAAAAGGTTATTATCTCATTTTCTTTGAAGAGAGATGTTAAATGCCGTACTGTCTACTGCAAAAAGCTGATGTAAATAACTTAGGAGGCTTGTAGGGTTTTTTACATTAATAATGATAACAATAGCCAGCTCTCACAGACCAGGCTTTCCAGTTTTTCTGAGCTATAACAGTCACCAGGTGCTTGCAGTCGGAGATAGGTTGGATGCTTCAGTAAATGATCCCTCACTGCTATTCTCTCTGAAATTTGTCTATGCTGTGTCCTCCTGGATTGGAGAACTGCGTGCAAGACTGATTGACTTTGGATGTGCCTTTTTACCAAGGGATGAGTTTAAGGGATGTTAGTACATTGGAACAGTTCTTTAGTAGACGGTACTGTATCTATTATTCTGTTAAGATTCCCAGTAAAGTTATTATAAACTCCTCTTCTTTTTGTATGCATTTTTATTAGAGAGTTTAAATAAATTGTGTTTTGCCTAAAGTTACTTGGTTTGACTAGCAGCATCACATCTGGAACACCCATTTGACAACTGCATTTACTGTAAGGTAGTGGGACCGCACAGTGTCACAGTGGTTAGCACTGCGGACTCACAGCACCAGGGACGCGGATTCAATTCTCACGTATGACTGTGTGGAGTTTTCACATTCTAGCTGTGTCTGCATGGGTTTCCTCTGGGTGCTATGGCTTCCTCCCACAATCCAAAGATGTGCAGGTCAGGAGAATTGGCCATGAGAAATTTCCCATAGTGTTAGGTGCATTAGTCGGGGCAAATATGGTGTAGGGGAGTGGGGTTCGGTGGTTTGGTCTTCCGTGGGTCAGTGTGGACTTGTTAGGCCGTACGGCCTGTTTCCATACTGTTGAGAATCTAACATTCGACAAGGTTGGCGTCCAGGTGACCATCTTAAAGTATTTTAGCTCAGTCTGCTCTGTTCCACAGCAAACTGGGGACACTTGTCCGGTTCGAAATCGATAATCCTAAATTGCCTTCAGGATTAGAATCCCTACAGTGTGGAAGCAGGTCATTTGGCCCATCAACTCAACACCAACCCTCCGAAAAGTAAATTACCCAGATGCATTTCCCTCCCCATTACTATATTTACCCCTGACTTGTGCAACTAACCTACACATCGTTGAACAGTACGGGCAATTTAACATGGCCATTTCATCTAACCTGCATTTCTTTAGGCTGTAGGAAGAAAATGGCACACTGGAGAAAACCAACTCGGGGACGGGGAGAATGTGCACAGGGAGATTTTTGGGCTCAAAGGCAGCGTCTTTTGTTTGTTTTGTGTCTTTTGGTCTGGGTGTGGAATTCGGTTGGTTTGTACAGTGCTTTGTGTAGCAATGGCTATTTCTGTCTCAAAGACTTCTCTGGGTGTAGTAGAAGTGAAGTTTGAGATTTTACAAAAGGTGAGCAAGGCAAAGCTTTTAGAATTAGCATACAAGCTGGAGTTGCGGGTGTGTTTGTCTGTGAGAAAAGGAGAGAAAATTACAGCTGTAGCTTGGCATTTAAATTTTGTTGAAAACACATGAGAATCTTTGGAAATGGCTGTAATTCATTTGCAGATGAGGCAGCTTGAACACAAAAAGTAATTGAGACAGTTTGAAATATGATTAAAAGTAGAATTAAAAGAAAAGGAGAGGAAGAAACAAGAAAGAAAAAAAAACAAAAAGCGAGAGAGTTTCAACTTCAAATGTTCGCAATTTGAGAGGAAAGTCGACTTAGCAGGGTTAAGATGAAGGGAGACGGTAGGCTGGATGAGGAGGATAGTGAGGATGTGCAACTCTATGGTAGCCAAAGGCCTGATGAGGATCTGTTTAAATATGTCCAGGCATTGTCTACATTTGATGGGAAGGATGTAGAAGTATTTTCAATTTCATTTGAGAAAGTGGCTAAACGGATGCACTGACCAGTGACCATGTGGATTTAGTTGATCCAAACAAAGCTGGTTGATAGAAGGAGTGAGGTATTTGCATCCCTATCGGAGGAGGTATCTGGTCAGTATGAGGAGGTGAAGTAAGCCATCTGAAGTGTATATGATCTTGTGCCAGAAGCCTACTGACACTGTTTTAGAATCTGTAATTTTGTCCCTGGTTAAACGTACATTGAGTTGAAAGGATTAAACAAAGTAATTTTGAAAGGTGAGTCAGAGTATTATTAAACTGTGAGAGAGATTCTTACTTTGGCCGAGTTCAAAAACTCACTTCCTGCAGTCGTGAGAACTCGTGTGGAAGAATAGAGAGATAAAATGTCACGATTATAATCTGAAATGGTTAATGATTATTAGTTGGTCGAGAAATCAATGTTTGGCTTCTGGGGGGGCTTGGGAAGAATATGCAATATCTTAAAATATATACCTGTGTGTAAGGTTTATTTGGCATACACCAGGAGTAGCAGGAAAAAGAGTTACAGCATTAAGAGGTACAGAAGCATGTAAATCATTTAAGCTGAGGCATGAGGAGATAATTCATTCAGAAGGACGATTGGAGAGATGAGAAGTGCTCAATAATGCAACGTGTGGTTGGAGTGTCCGATGGAACCATCAACAGAAATATTTAACAATTGGGATGGACGCCTTGAGCTTGATGTTGGCGTTACAACATTTCAGCCTTTACATTGCCCATAACGTGTCTCAGACATATATATATATTGATCACAACGCCTGAACGTTTTTAGAGAAGTCTTTAGGGAGAAAACTTCCAGTCTGTTCAGATAGAGTTATCATTTTTGCCATTCAATGTGGAAGTTATACAAGTGACAGGACGAGAAAGCACACTTGCTGACAAGTTGTCGAGACTTGGATGAAGAAAAACAGAGGCATTCTGTGGCAGAAGTAAACTGACTGAAATAGAGTTTTGAAAGTTTGCATGCTTAGTGTCAATGAAATATATACGTATTGTAACCTACTGAAACAGTAAGAACAGAGGGTTTAAAATGAGGCCATTTTTTATATCGATTTTTTCTTCAAACGGGGAGTTGTGACGATACTGTCATTTTAAAAAAGGTTATTTTCTCTTTTTTTTTTACGAAAATAGATCTTAAAGGAAGAGATGCCGAATTGTCGCCTGAAAACAGCTTAAGTACATAACTGAGAAGGCTTTTAGGTTTTATTAAATAGGTGGGAACAATGAAAGGACAGCGGCCAGCTCTCACAGACCTCGCTTTGATATCTCGTTTTGATTTAAGCTGCAGCATTCAGAAGCTGTTCGGTGTCACAGAAGGTTGGAAGTTTCAATACATGATACCTTGCTGCTATTCTCTCTGAAAACTCTCTTAAAGTTGCTTCCTCCTGGATTGGAAAACTGCACATAAGATTTTGTGTCGGAATTTACCCTTTTTCCCAACGGGTGTGTTTATGGAATATTCCTGTATTCGCTCAGTTAATTAGTAGAAGGCACCGTATCTGTTATTTGCATAGGTGTTCTTGTAGAGAAGCTATCACAAACTGTTCTTCTCTTTAATTGTGTTTTAACTACAGCGTTTCAATGGATTACATTTTGCTTAACGTTGAGTGGGTTGACCAGTTGCAACACATCTGGCACATACAGTTCACATCTACATTTAAAATAAGAAAAGGTTAAGGTCGAGGCTGCCTGCTTAAAATATTTTGACGGGGTCTGGTCTGGTCTATAACACTTGTAGCTGAGGGGCTTCTGACTGTCCATTGCTATTGAAAAGTTAGTGGAGGGGCTGGGGCTGGTTTGCTGGAGGTTGTGCTGTGAGTTGCCTCCGATTTTGGGAGAACTGAGGATTTGGTGACCCAATTCTGGATGGAGCATGGGGACTGCAGTTACTGCATCTTGGTATGTAACATGAACGACAAATGTAGCAGAGGCTGCAGAGAGGGGAAGCTCTGAAACCACGCAGTGTATGTATGTGGGGAAAGTGATCCGCGGTATCCACCCCGAGTTTTCCAGGAACAGCTCCCCAAGCTACACTTAATCCACGAGCAGATTGTGAGGGGTCCCTGACTGAACAAGGAGCTGGTCACAGAGCGGTGTCACCTCCTTCAACACAACCTGCAGCTTCACACCAGAAAGGGCCATGCTGCCAGTGGCTGTTGGGTCGCTGTTTCATTCAGCTTCTATGTTCTGTAACTGTCCAGGCAGGACTAGGTGACATATCATCATCTTCCAGTATGTCGCCATCAATATCGACATTCGGAAAAGTAGGATATATGTGATGGATGAGGTGAAGGTTTTCTCTCTCAGCAGAGAACTGCAGGGTTTATCCGTGTAAACTCCGTATAGCAGGATTCCCAATGATGTACATGACTCTGTGAGGTTCCCATGTTAATGAAGAGAGCTACAGGAATTGAAGGAACTCTCACCCCATTAATGTTACAGTGCGCCATGCACAGTACATCATGTTGGTGAATACTCACTGTACTGGCAGCAGCCACCGCTTCTTCATTCAGAAGCAGTCAGCCATTCCAATCGTCATTGGTCTTCATTTGGAAAGAAAGGATAGCCTCTTGGCTAAAGGCTGTCACCTTGATACACGGCTCAAAACACCCACTTCTTCACCATTCCCCACTGCCAACCAACCACATCGAAATATCCTGTGTGTACTGAGATCAATAGGACCACTGGGAATGTCAGGGAGCAGACCATCAGGGAGATGGAGCCACACGTCCCATATCTGAATGGGTTAGAGTGAATCCCCCAGAACATATTGTATGACTATGCAGTGTAATCCCTCTCAATTTCAGTAACATACTGCCTTTCATTCTTCCTGAAAAAGCTGGCAGGTTATACATTCCGTTATATTCCACTGATAAAGTGTTAATCAATTACTTTACCTGTACATATCAATTTGCAGACTCTCTCCACATTCTGTTGACAACTTAATGTCTTGCTTATCTTAGTGTCATCACCAAACTTAGTAGTAGTACATCTTGTATATCGTCCTGATCATTGACATCGATTGTAAAGAGTTGAGGACGCAGCACTGGTCACTGTGTGACTCCACTGGTTACATTCTATCAAACTGATTAAGACTGATTTATCCGGAGTGCCTGCTTCCTGATAGGAAACCAGTCCTTCCACGTTCCTTTGGAGCACAGTCGAAGGGTTGAATAAGAACGAGGAACAATCCAGCCCCTCAAGCCTGTTCCGCCATTGAATACAATCATGGCTGATGTCATCGCCGGCTCAGTTTCATTTCCCTGCCTGCTCTCCATATCCATTCATTTACTCCATGTCCCAGCATCCCCTGCACACTAAGGCAATGAATTACACAGAGTCACAACCCATTGAGAGAAATAAGTTCTCTTCAGCCCGTTTAAAATATGCTCGGCCTAATCCTCAAACTATGATCTCTTGTTCTAGTTTGCCCCACATGTGGAAATGTCCCCACCAAACCGACATTGTCAATCACCTTTAACATCCTCCAGACATCAATGAGATCTCCTCTCATTCTTCTAAACCCAGAGTGCATCGGCCTGAACTGCTCAAACTCGCTTCAAATGACAAATTCATCTCTGGAATCAATCTAATATCCTCGTTCTGAACTGCCTTCGTTGAACCAATGTCACTCCTGCAGTCAGGACAACAAACCCTGAACACAGTACGTCAGTTACCGTCTCACTAATACCTTGCAGAGTTGCAGTATTTCTTCCCTCCGTTTATACTCTATTCTTTTACAAGTAAATGATGAAATTGCACTTGCCTTTCGCATTCCCTGCTGTACCTGCATGTGAGTTTTCTGTGGGATGTACATGCGCACCCACATGCCTCTGCACGAAAGCACTCTGAAGTTGCTCTCCATTTCCATAACATGTTGGATTCCTCTGATCAAAATGTTTAATCCCATATTATCCATGTTAGCTTCCAGAGGTTGGCACATTCATCTAAACTTTTCATGTCCATTTGTAGTTTTTCTACATCTTCATTACATCAACCTACTTTTTCACTTGTGTTAGTATCAACTGAAAATGTGGCTGTCGTGTTTTCTCTCCTCTCATCCAAGTAATACAATGGATGGTAAATTGTCGGGTCATGTGGTCTGAACTCTATGGAACTCCAGAAGTTGCCAAACACTAACGAAACAACTATTCCATCTCACTGCATTTTATTGGCTCACCAGCCCTCTATCCAGGTGAATAACCTTCTCCCAAACACATGTCCTCTTAGTTTACAGCTTAATATTTTGTGCAGCGTTTAAGCAAAGCCTTTTCAAAGTCCAGGTACTTTACTTTTCCAGGATCCCTATGGTCTACTTTGTTTGTAACATCTTTAAAAAATCGAGCCAACAAATTCTTTAAAGAATCATGCTGATTCTGATGTATTCAGGTTTTATTTTGTAAATCCTCAGTTGTTAGTTAATTAATTAGTAACGGATCCTCACAATTTCCCTTAATTCCCAACAGTTTGCTCACAACCTTATAGTGACAAGTGAAGCTGATTATCCTAATTCCAAACTTTTTGTAACCTCTACGTTCCCTTTCCCATGTTCTTGTGTAACAGGCACAACGCTTTAAAAGATATGCTCCAATCGCTGTGTAATAGACATGAGTGTCTGAATGGAGTCACTCAGTTCCTGGTTTATACACTCAATGGGCTGAATGTCCCCATGGTATTCCTACATTATAGATTCGATGGCCGGAATGTCCTGATTTACAGATTCAAAATCTGCTTCTCCTCCTCCTGATAATACGCCAGAAGCCTGAGGGATTGTGAAATCTTCCTGTTGCTGTACAACATTTTGAGGGGCTGAACAGTCTCTTCATATTCCTTCTCAACAGGCTCGAGATACTGAACAATCACCTCCTGGATTCCTGAAATGGGATCGAAGGAGTGATTTGTCTCCTCCTGTTCAGATACAACCGACACATGGGTGAATTGCCTCCACTTTTCCATAACAAGTCTCAAATAATTGTATCTCCTTCTTTAGTTCTCGTGCTGAATGGCCTCCTGTTATTCTAGTGTACCAATCTCTTCCAGTTTCTGTGTTAGAGACTTGAGGAGGCTGAATGGACTGATCCTGTTGCTTCATAATAGTTTACTGGTGCCACCTGGCCTACTCTGTGTGCAGTGTTATAGACTAGAAGGGCTTATTAGCCGTCTCCTGTAACTGTATATCAGGCTCCAGGGGCTGAATAACCTCGTCCTCTTCTGGTGTAAAAGCGTCGAAGGCCTGAATGTCATTCTGCTGTTCCTGTGTTACAGGCTGGATAAGTGGAATTGGCTGTTTAATTGGCTTCTGTTGTGGACTCTTTCCGGTGTTCTATGTAAAAATAAGGTCATCGTTCATGCTTGTAAACTCTAATGCGTATTGGATCAACCTGATAAACCTTTCCTTGTAAGTTAACCGCTTCATTGCAGGAATCAGTTGAAGGAAGTATCTCTGATCTGCTTCCAATATAGCAATATCATTTCTTCAGTGAGGAGACTAAATCTGTACATACTACTCCAGATGTGATCTGATTAACATCCTGTACAGTATCAACAACACTTCACCAGCCTGCTGTAAGGTTCCCACCCAAGTTAGAGCAGTCTCAGCTGTCTGGGGGAAGGCATAGCATTGTTGAAAGATCATTGTCCTTCTCTACTCCACCAGCATAACGGGGGATCTGGTGAAAATGTCATAATAACACTTAAGAAGAATGAATGACGTGACGAGATTATCTCAACGTCCAAATAGGCTTCACCAAATATCTCACTGAATCCACCATTAATCTCTCCAGAGGCCACATCACTCACATTCCACAGAATCTAGTAAGGTGAAACTTAGGAACAGCAAGGAGAAGAAAAGATTGATGGAAGTTATATGTCAAAGTGAAAGTTGCAATACAAATGTTGGGTATGATATAAAAAAGGAAATTAGATATCCAGGTTTGTGGGTACGGCAGTAATGAACAGTTTCAAGCTACCTCTAAACTGTGGTAACCCACGTGGATAATAATGCTAGGAAAATGGATTTCATTAGCGTATTTGAGAAGGTTTCCTTTAACAGTATGTTGAGTACTGAGGTAGAGTGAGGCTGATTTGAAAATAATATCATGTGATCAGAAGAGCTAATTGAAAACCCGGCTGAAAAGGAAGTTTCGGGAATAGTATTTATAACATATTGAATTTTATATGACGTCTGAAAGCAAACCAGTTATTTTTGAAACTGTGGTTATAAACCTGAGTCGTGCAATTCACGAAAGTATGAGGCTAAAATTAGATTCAGTGAATTGGAGAAGTACACGAAAAAGATTTACTGGAAGACAGGCAATGGTTGTTGTTTAAATAAATACCTTAAAATGTACGATATGCACATGCCCACCACAGTTCAAACAGCAAAGGGGTAAGGTGACTTAACAATAGTTAACAAAATAAGTTAAAGATTGCATTAGATCAAAGGAAGCAGCTCCGGAAATTGTCAGATGTTGTTGTAAGCCATGGATTCAGAGACATTTGAGGACCAATGAACTGATAATGAAATAATTTTAAAAAATGCAAACTAAAAAGAAACATTAGGATGACCGAACGCTTCTCTCGATACTTGATGGGAAAGTGAAGGCAAGGACACGTGTAGAATGGGGAATATCCAAACACGATAGTTTATTGCAGAGAACTTGGAAATTACAGAGAAACTAAACATGCCAATCTTATTAGAGGCAAGATTAACTGATGGGCAAATTCAGTTTGTGTGCTCTCCAGTGATTGCCAAAAATGAAATGAGATCGCAGTGAAGCTTAGAAAGTTCACACAGAAAGACGGACTGACACAGGGGCATGGAGAAGTGCTGCCAGGCAAGGTTAGGGAGAATCCCAAGATGTTGTCCACGTATATTAATCGGAACAGAATAACCAAGACACAACTAGGGCCCATTAGAGACCAAGGGAGCACTCTGTGTGCGAAGCTGGAGAACATTGATCGATTGTTACATGAGAGCTCCATATCTGTTTTACTTGGAGAAGGAGGATGCAGGGACAGAATTCAAGAAGATGGATTGGGAAGCTCTTGAACAGACTGATATAAGATTGGAGCAGGGATTGGAGGCCTTGGCTGGTATAAAATTGGACTGATTGCCAGGTCTGGATAAGTTGCATTACAGGCTGCTGTTAGAGACAAAGGAGAAAAGGCGCTGACTCAAAATTTTATGTCAAATCTGGCCACAGGGAAGTTGGAGTTGCCAGATGACTGAAGAACAACGAATATGGTCCCACTTTACAGGAAGGATGGGGGAAATAGACTGACTGTTAACCAGTCAGTTTTAGATCCGTGCTAGGGCAATTACCTGGAGAAAATAAGAAAGGAGAAAATGTATCTCTATTTGCAGAGGCAAGGTTTGACCAGGGGGAGTCAGCATGACATCATAGGAGGGAAGTCATACCAAGTGAATGTTATTGTCTGTTTTCGAGCATGTTGTTCTTATAGTTTTTCAGGAAGACCTTTGACAGAACCCCATATGTGGAACTGATAAAAAAGAAGTCATGATATCAAGGGTAACTTAGTGGGTTACATCAAACATTATCTTATTCGCAGGAGACAGAGGATGGTGTAGGAAGGCTGTTTGTGTGAATGGAGACCAATGTCCCCTGATGTACCACAGGGATTAGTGCAGTGTTTCTTATTATTTGTGGTATTCATAAATGTGAATGTGTTAGCGGGGGTGGGGTGTGTGTGAGGGAGTGTGCTAATTAGGTTTGTATTTGACACAAATATTGGCCGGGTGGTTGGCAGTGAGGAGGAAGGCCTTATGTTACAGGAAGATACAGATGGAATGGTCAGATAGTCAGATTGAATGTAACCCCGATAAACATGTGGTAATACACTTTGGAAGAAGGAACCAAAAATGGGGGCATAAAATGAATGGCAACACACTAACAAGCTGAGAGGGTGTTCCTCCACAGATTCCTGAATGTGACAGCACAGGGTAATAGGTTAGGGGAAAAAATGAGGACTGCAGATGTTTGAGATCAGAATCAAGAAGTGTAGTTCTTGTAAAGTACAGTCTGTCAAACAGCATGCAAGGAGCAGGAGAGTCGATGTTTTGATCATAAGCTTTTTATCAGGATTGGTGGCCACATTCCTGATGAAAAGCATATTCTCAAAAAGTCGAGTTTCCTGCTTCTCGCATGTTGGCTGATCTGCTGTGCTTTTCCAGCAATATACTTTTTGACTGAGGTTAATACATTAGTTAATAAGGCAAAGAGAACGGTAGGCAGAGCCTTCATTCACCGACGTATAGATTGTCAGAGCTATACACGTCTATGGTTAGGCCATGTTGGAACACTGTGCGTAGTTCTGGGAGCCATATTGCAGGAAGGATGTGATTGTAGTGGAGGGGTGCAGAGGAGATTCACCGGGATGGTCCCTGGGATGGAGCATATCAACTATGGAGAGAGGCTGGATAAGCTCGGGTTGTTTACTTTGGAGCAGAGAAGGCTGAGGGAGAGGTGATTCACAAGGATAAGATTACGAGGGGGATTTCCAGAAAGATTTTTGCTGAAGTCCCAAACCAAGTGTAGGCAAAATCAAATCTTATGGGATTGTGGCAAATATGTGGACATGATTACAGAATGGGACAGCTGGCAGGAAAGAGTGAGTAAAAGTTTTTGATTTTGATTTCATGACCAGGTATATTTTCCAGGATAAATACAATAAAATTCAGTGAAATGCTTTCACTTGTTGCCACAAAGTGATGCCATTTTGAATAATTGAAGACAATGGAATAAACAGAGAATACAGCCTGAAGAGAGTTTATGGGTTGTGAGACAGCACCTCATCATCGACCACCCCTGCAAGCTTACCCTTCATGACAGCTGCATCCCCATCTACACCAGACCCAAGCAACATTGAAGTTTCTTATCGTCAGGCACCATCTTTGCCACTGGGCAGATACTCCTCCATCACCAGCTCATTATCTCCTCTGCCAGGCCATTCGAATGTCAGAGACATGTCTCTTACTGCTGGGTCCACCTTATTGATGTTACCATCATGGCCTTCCACTATCCCCTTCACCACAATCAGTGCAAGACCCAATCAACAACATGTCTCCAATCTTCAGGCATCACCTTTTGCTTCTGGGCCCTATCTCACTCACGTTGACTCTGCTGATGTTGCAGCTGCCAATTCCAGGTCATGTGCTTGCTCCAGAAAAGTAAGTAAGGACTCACTCTCCTCCGCACTGGGCTCAGCTTGAGTTCCAAACGCTGGGTCAAGCTTTAGGTCAGTAAATTACAAAAAGAAAAGTGGAGGAGAAAATAAGAAAAAGAAAGCAGGTCAGCAACGGAGCACTTGGACTGGAAAAAACAGGAATAAAAGGATCCTTTTATTGGAGATGAAGGCTCGTGGAGTATCTCAGGATTATGCCCTTGTGTCTCCGCTATTCGTAAACACCTCAAACATTTGGTTGAGGGAATCAATTGCAATATATCTCAGTCTGCTGCAGGAGAAATGCATTGAGGAGATTCTCGGCCATGGTGAGAACGTGGGAGGCTCGCTGTGTTGAATGATCTACTCCTTTCCCAATGTTTCTGTGTCGTCTGTGGATAAGCACTGTCAATGTTGCCACAAGCTCTCAGATGTTAGGCAGGAGGTCTCTGCAGTGTTGAGAGGTCTGTATTTCCCTTTTCTAATGCAGAAGCTGATGCCGGGTGTTCTGACCAGCTTTATCCTTTAAGACTTCGGAGCAATTTGATACAATTGAGTGTCTTTTTTGGCCATTTCAGAGACCATTGAAGAGTATATCACATGACTGTGTGTCTGGAGTCACTTTTAGGCCAGACCAGGAATACACGGGAGATTCACTTCCTGAAAGTACATTGGGGAAGCAAATTGGTGTTTATAATTGACATTGGTTCAAGGTCATTATTACTGACTCAAGATTTTAGATCTCGATATTTTGTTAATTGTTATTAACTTCCACCAGCTGCCAGAGCATTAGCCTGGTCTGGATTAGAAATCCAGTGACATTTCCATCTCCACATAGTAATCTGTCGCAAACCACACTGAGCAGTTTATTTCTGTGCTGCTTGACAACTCTGTCAAAAAGAACTCCCAACAATTTGACTGTCATTATGGAATTGAGGAAGTGATGTTGGTCATACTGTAATTATTCTCCTCTTAAGGGGCTTGTCATAGTTGAGTAATTTTCCACATTGCCATATGATGTCAGAGTTGGAAGTGGAATGAAACAGCTTCCCCAGGGACACGGCTTGTTGTACATTGCCTTTGTCACATCTACTGTGTTCATATGTTGCTTCATGTCACAGAGAGCGAATTAGATTGTTTGAAAACTGCCATCTGTAATTCTATGGGCATCCTGACGAGGTGAGGTAGATCATTGACTCAATACTTCTTGCTGAGTATGGCGCAGATAACTACATGCTTGTCTTTTGCACTGATGTGCAGGGCTGTTCCCTTATTAAGGAGGGGGACATGTGTTGAGTCCTCTCCTGCAGTGAGTTGTTTGATCCATTAACGACTTGATCTGGCAGGTCTGCAGAGCTTTGAACTGATCTGTTGGTCTTGCAATCATTCCGCCCTACCTATCAGATTGTAGTTCTGCTGTTTGGAAAGTAAACTGTCAAGTGTAGTAGCTTTATGGTTTGCCATCAGTTTTAGGTACACATAGTTCTGCCCTGGCATGTTCACCACACTCGTTCCTGAAGCATAGATTCGCTTATTGTTAAATGTAGACTGAGGGATAATCCCAGGCAAAAAGTTACAGATTATGGTTGAATATAATTTTGCTTCTGTTGGTGTTGTGGTCTACGACATCATATGGAACACGCAGTTTGAGCTGCAATATCTCCAATACAGTTCTGCCCCCAGTTCTCACCAAGTCCCACTCACCCATCAGTCATGTACTCAGTGGCCTACTCTGGTTTCTGATGTGGCACACTTCCAATTTTATATTCTCATTCGACTGAGGGTCTCTCCATCGTGTCACGCTTCCAATTTGTCTCATTGCCCATCACCCTTTAACATAATCATCTGAATCATTTCCTTTCCAGTATGTGCTACCTTCTGTGTTTAGAGTGAATGCGTGTCCCTCTGTTTCTCTCTCTGACTAACAGTAAGAAGTCCACAGTTTCAGTGATGCCAGCTTTGCGTCATTTCAGAGACACGGAAATTGTGCATCTTGTGTTATCTTTCACTTCCCGGTATATGCTGCTCCAGGTTGAACAGGGCGTTTGAGCCACGTTGACACATGTCTTTGAAACGTGGTGAAAAGCAGAAATTGCCAGAGAAATTAAGCAGGTCTGGCAGCTTCAGTGGAGTGAAAGCAGACTTAATCATTTGGGTGCAGTGACCATTCTTCAAGGCTCACAGGTTTTTTTGTGTTTTCGTTTCAGATTTCAAATATCCAGAGTTATTTGTTTAATTGAAAATGTGCTTTTTTTTCATTTCTGGAGAAACACAGCAGATCTGGCAGCATCTGCGGAGAGAGAGAAACACAGTTAGCATTTCAAGTCCAGTGTGACTCCTCTTCAGAACAGGAAAGGATTGGAAAATGGGCTTTTAACTCCCTTGACCGAGGTAGAGGAGGGGTGACGGGAAACAAGATGGTGTGGAGGAGCAATGCCATTGACAAATTGACTTTTATTTCTGGTAAAACAGAATCAAATGTAAAATGAGTATTAATTAGATTGTGAAGGGGGTGGGAATGGGTTCCTTAATTAAGTGCAAGAAAAACGATTCACAAACAGGGCAAATTCATTGGGAGACCAGGAGAAAGAATGTGTGAAAAATGGAGAACAGCCATAATGCGGTCAGGCTGTGGAAGTATGGAATTGAATAAAAACTCCTTCAGGATAGAACGTACCAAGGTCAAAAGTGAGGTGTTACTCGAGGTTGAGTTGTGCTTCATTGGAGCATTACAGCAGCTCAGGACTGAAATGTTAGCATGACAGGAAGGTACTTTATTGAAATGGGAAACAATGAGAAGGTCAGGGTTATTCCCACAGACAGAGTGGGAGTTTTCCTCAAAACAGTTTCTGTTTGATCTCCCCAATGCAATGGAGACTGCATTGTGAGCAGCAATGACAGGAGACTGGATTGAAAGAGTACAAATGAAATGCTGCTTCATCTAGAAGGTGTGTATTGGGTTGTTATGAAATAACGAATGTGTCCGCGATCTTTTCAAATGTCCAGATTTACTTCTTCTTATATGGAGACCACCTAGCTCCACAGCTTGGAAAGAGGAAGTACTATAGGTGCGGGAGGCCAGAGTTAATAAACTTGGAGCTGGATAAACACAGCAGACCAGACAGAATCAGAGGAGCAGCAAAGGCACTATTTTGATCTTGGACCTTTCGTCAGGTTTGATGAGGAGCAGGAGAGCTCAGAAATGGAGTGTTGGGATATGGAAGGGTGGCGGGTAGGTATGGTGGTGGTAGGCACATGAAGGTATAAGGTTACAGTGATTGTTCAGTGGGAAGGCTGGAGCAGATACAGGTGTGTCTGGTCAGGGAAAAGGGACATGGGATAAGGCTCTGGGTGGAGGGCTTTTGAAGCGGCTTCAGTCAATATTGAGGCCATTGGGCTATCAGCTTCAAAGGTAAACTCTCAGCTGGTGTTCCTCTGACAGAAGACAGGCTAAGGATGAGCATGTCGCCGGGCGAGTGGGGGTGGAAATTAAAATGAATGGTAACTGGAAAGTCGGGTTGTTTGTTTCTTGCAGAACACTAATACTCCACACAGAGCCTGATCCTGGCCCACCGAGCTCGTCTCCAACTCCCAACCTGGTCTCCTCTATGTTGTGGAGACGAAAGGGAGACTCAGGGACATGTTCATGGAGCATCTGCTCTCTGCACCCTTTAACAAACTCATCCTTCCAGTTGCCATCTATTACAATCACTCCCCTCCCCTTGCTCATCCGACAACATGTCCATCTTTGGCCTCCTCCACTTTCAGAGTGAAGCCAAACAGAAACTGGGGAACACACCTTGATATTTCAGCTGGAGACCTTACAGCTCAATGGTCTCAATATTGACTTCACTGGCTTCAAACTTTCTCTACCCACAGCCTTACCCCAAGACCCCTTCCCTGACCTGACCAAAGCTGTCCATCTTCCCATTCGTATGTCTGTTGCACCCTTCCCACTGACCAATCACAATAATTCCCTGCCTGCATCCCCTATCGCCATTCCACCTACCTTTCCACCAGCCCCACGCCCCTCCCTCTATTTACTACCAGGCTCCCCTTTCCCACCCCAACCCTGATGAAGTCTTTCAACCTGAAACGCTGACTTTCCTCTTCCTAGGATGCTGTCTCACTTGCTTTGCTTTTTCAGCTTCATATGTATTGGCTACATAGTTGCACGTTGAGACCTTATCAGCAACAGATTTTATTGTGCTTTTTATGCATTCCTTGTTGTCTGTTTACTGACAAGCTTATCTCAACATTCTCACTGCAGGATATAGGAAACAGTCTTTTTGTCACTAATTCTCCTGAAAGTTTCGAACTGATTTCCTTTGTTTTAACCGTACTTTCAGCTTTGATGTTCGCAATGGCATTGTAAACGTAACTCTTGTTATGCTGTAGCTTAATCACACCTTTTCCAATATACTTCACAACGTCCTTGTTCTTATACTCCACACATCTATTCATAAATCCAAAGAACCAATAAGTCCTTCTATAATTTCCTGTTTTCTCTGTCCCTCTCTCCTTAAATAGGGAGGTTACATTTACCAGTCCTCCATCACTCCAAAGTTTCCTGTAAGATCACCAGCAATGCCTCCACAATTACCTTCGATATCTCTTAAGAACTACGAGCTGTTGTCCAACTGGTCTCGCTGATTGAGTCAACTTCACCTTCCCGAGCACCTTCTCCTTACTGAGGTCAGTATACTCACCTCTATACCCTGACTGTCATGCAGTTCTGGCATTTTGCTGGTGTCTTCCACCGTGAAAACTGATGTAAAGTATCTATTCAATTCCTCTGCCATTCCACTGCTTCCCATAACTACTCAAGCCTCATTTTCCTACAGTCCTTTGTTTGTTTTTTACTCCCTGTCGACCTTATTATATGTCCAAAAATCGCTTTCCATGTTCTTTTACACGATTAAGAAGCGTAATATCATATTTCACCCTCTCCTCCCATTTGCTGTTATTAGTTATCCGTGCTGGAATTTGTCGACTTCATAATCCTTTGGATTCCCAATAATCTTCACCACATTGTGTGTATTTTCTTTTATTTTATGCTTTCCCTGAATTCGTTATCACTCACGGCTGACTTGTCTTCTGCTGAATATTGTTCTTCTTACTTGGGATGAGTTTCTGATGTGCTGAGGAATTATCTCCAGATACCTTTGCCATTGCTGCTTCACCATCTTCCCGTGCTCAGCTTCCCTTCCAACTAACTCTGGCCAACTGCTCCCTCGTTTCTTGTAGTTACATTACTCTTATATTTAAGACATCACATTCAAAAGTGAGCAATAGATGTAAACAGAAGGAGAGAAGTCTGAGGCATGGGACAGAAAGAACGATTGGACGATTTATTAATTAGATTAAAAGAAAAATCGAGAGACAGAGAGAGAGAATATAGATATGGAGGTATAAAAATAGAGAAGTCTACATGACTGATAGATATAGATGTACATTATTTGGTTTGACAATTCCTGTGTGTTGTGGTCCTTTGTACAATGTATGTGCAACAGATTAATATGTTAAAATGTGCGTCTGATGCCAGAACTTTTATCTCCATCAATATGACAGGCAACAGATGTTGACAGAACCAGCAGGCCAATGTATATGTTTCCCGGTAGAGAATTGATTAACTGAAATGATTTGGAACTCAAGAAGCAGGAATTTATAACATACATCCTGATAAGAATTAGAGATTAGGTCTGGGAACGCAAGGAAGAGGCAAAAGGCAGAGCGTACGTTGAAAGAAGGGGAAAATAACATCTCAGCTGAAGACTAAATAACATGTTAACGTTTTATAAATTTTGTACATCACATGCATCATTTTTGTTAAATATGTCTCTCTTGTTCATTCTGAATATGGTGCACACATATGAACAGTCTTATGTATCTGCACGCATGCATGCACACACGCACACATCCACACTATAACACACAGACACACCCACATACACCCTCACACACAGAGACACACGCACAGACACCCACACACACAGACGCGCACTCACACACAGCGACACACATGCAAACACCCACACACACTCTCACACATAGAGACACACAAACACGCACTCACACACACAGATACACACACTCATTCATGCACAGACACACACACACACACACACACACACACACACACACACACACACACACACACACACACACACACACACACACACACACACACACACACACACACACACACACACACACACACACTGATCAATCATTGTTCGGCCATTCCATTTCAAATTATCCTGTTTTATTTACACTGTCATTTGCAATTCCTTCTTCCGAATATATTCTGTTTCTTTCTCTACATTTGATTTTATTCTGTCTGTCAAGAAGACATTGGGGACTTGGGGTATGTAACTTTACTCCTCATCAGTCTCCAGAGTCACTGTCTTCTATTCCTTTCTGTTTCTTAGCCCATGGAAAATACATACTGTGTCTGACCCTTGATCCCGATAAAAAGGTCACTTTTTTTTTAGATTATATACAGTATGGAAACAGGCCCTTCGGCCCAACAAGACCACATCGACCCTCCGAAGAGTAACCCACCCAAACCCATTCCCCTACCCTCTATTCACCCCTGACACTATGTGCAATTTAGTATGGCCAATTCACCTAACCTGTATATTTTTGGATTGTGGGAGGAAACAGTAGCACCCAGAGCAAACCCACGCAGACACGGCGACAATGTGCAAACGCCACACAGACAGTTGCCCAATGCTGTTCAGCAAACAAAACATGTACTTTTGTGCAAAGGCTACAACAAATATAAAAAAGAAAAGGCATACAAATTGTGCAATAAGATGTTTCCACCTTTGCAAACAAATTATTGAATTACATTGTGTAAACGATAATTAACTGATAAAAGTTATGAGAGTATAATCCAGCAAAATACGTAGCACAGCGAGAGAATAACAAGCGATTACATTTAAACTTGAGGGTTATGGACGAACAATTATTATGTCCAGAAAAAAAGATGATGATTTTGTGAGAAATTGGATTTTCCCCATGATATGTAAATCCCAATAGTTCACATTTCAGTGTGGAGACCCCATGATGGTTGAGAGGGAGCTCCAGGCTCTTAATGAATTCTCACCGTCTCAATGTGCAGTTGGTGTGTGTCTCTGCACTGTTCATAAATCTATCAGCAGCTTTAGTGCATTAATCCTGAAATAGTTCGCTATTTCCACCAGCTTCTGACCTCTATAGGAGTACAATAATGTCTTCTCGGAGACAGAAGGCATTTCCTGGAGACTTGACACAAACCATTCACTTTTCCCTCTCACGTTCAGCAAACTAAGTTAAAGTGACACATGTGTACCACGAGCAAAGGAACCAGGAGGAACAACATAGAGCAGTCTATCTGTGTAGACTCTGCTTCACTCTTTGTCATGTTGGGGCATCAAAGACATCTTCCTATTTCTGTACACGTGGTTTGATAGGCTGAATGGCCACCTCCTGGTCATCTGGAAGCTGCTCAAGATCCTGACTTGGCGACTCCGGTTCCTGTTTAACATCTCGATGTGCTGGCTACACTCCTTCCCTCCTTATGTAATAGGCAGGAGGGTCTGAATGGGCTATCCCTATTCTTCTCCAATAGTTTCACTGGATTGAATAGCGTCCTTGTATTCTGTTGAAACCACGTTTCGGGCAGAAGCTTATGCTCAGAAACGGCGATTCTCCTGCTCCTCGGATGCTGCCTGACCTGCTGTGCTTTTACAGCGCTACACTCTCGAGTCTTCAGTCACTGAATGATCTCTTCTGTTTCTGTGCTATCGGAATAAATGAACTCCAAATGCTCTGTCTTGCCGTTTTGGAGGAACTGAATGGAACATAGGGACGTAAGGCTGAGGAGTAGGAGTGTGTCATTAGGCACTTTAAGCCCTGTCAACTAGGCAGTAAGGTCGTGGCTAATCTGCATGTGTTCTCAGCCTCACTTCCATATCTGTAGTGCATTGTCCTTTACTGTCCAATATCTAAATGCTTTGACTAAATGCAAACACACAGGCACCACAAACCTCTGGGGAAGAGCATTCCCACTCAAACAACCCTTTGTGAAATTCTCCTCATCCATGTTCAGACTGGGGTTGGACGGACCACTGTTTCATTTTCTAGTCCCGTTCCTCCATTGATCATGATGAATTTTAAATGTAACCCGGTTGGTGATATGACCAATGATATAGGTCTCAGACTAGGTCTGGTTCTTTGCTGGGGACAAGTCAGCTGTATATCTTACATTTGCAACAATAATAAAGTTACTCAAAGCTAAGATGGAAAAAAAAGTGCAAACAGTTTGGATAAATATGTGCATTGATATTTATCTTTGAACGCATACTGAGATGCAGTCTGTGCATACACACAGACACACACACTAAGACATACACAGTGTCTCACACACGCAAGTGCACACACACACACACACATAAACATGCCTAAATATAAGCAGGAAAAAAAACTGCAAAATATCAGCTTGAAAGGGCTTTGTCCAAACAATAGTTAAACTCAAGACAAAAGTAAAATAATTAAATGTTATTCTGCCTCTGAGGTTGTTCTGCTCACACAAGCAGGATTTATTCGTGGAACAGTCGGATTTGGCTGAATTACCTTTGATTTTAGGCAATAGGGAGATGCCAATGATTCCTCAACAGTTATCCTACATGAATGATAAAGATGACTGAATGTTTTTCACCTCTCATACATTGTTGCGAGAAGAAACAAGGAAAGATAGGGAGCAATAAGCAGTGGTTTCTCCAACATGTTGCATTTTCTCCATCTCGGAGCAGAAATATACAATAATGTTATCTGGAGACCAAAGTAAACCACGTGATGCCTGCTTGAACATTCTCGGAACTGTATGACTCTGTCCCTGTTCTCTGCTCCATGTAAGAGTTTTAATGAAGATACATTTGTATGTGTCCTCATATTTTTGTCCAATAAAATCATGTCTTCATAGTATTTGCTTTCTTATACTATGAAAAGCGTATATAACATATACACGTTGTTTTCTTAAATTTGAATCCTCATTTCTAGACTCCCATACCAGAGAAAATGTCAATAGGCCAAGCATCAGATACACTCTCCTCAATATCTTATACAGTTCAATACGAACGTCTCTCATTCTCAACCCTGAAGTGCTCTCGCCTTTTAGAGATTTATAACATCATGAGGAGAAAAGAAATGGTGAAGATCCAAGAACATTTTCCTACCTTAGGGCAGTCCAAAACTAGAGCATATAGATTGAAGGTGAGGGGAGAAAGATTTAAAAGGGACAAAAGTGGTTACTTTTCACAGCGTATAGAATTAACTGTCAGAGGAAATGTTGGAGGCTGGGACAGCTACAGCATTTAAAGCCATTTGAATGAAGCCATTTGAATGAACACGAAGTTTTTATGGGATTTGGGCCAAGTGCTGGCAAATGGAACTTGATTAATTTAGGACATCTGGTCGGCATGGACATGATGCAGCGAAGGGTCTGTTTCCATGCTGTATGACAGAATAAGGCCTTCTTTCCAGGAGCAAGTGCAGTGAAACATCTTGGCAAAGCTTCTAAAGCTATTGAGTACATTTATTTTTCAGTTTATGGAATCATCACTGCCCATAGTACATCAGATATTAACTCAGAAATCCCCTGTACAGATGCAGTAAAATATCCTGACAGCCTTTTCATAAAGTAATCATTCCAAATACCTTCCTAATTACTTGCTGCATATGCATACTAACCCCGTGTGATGTATGTACCCGGGTGAACAAATGCTTTTGTACAACTGAGTATTGTGCTCCCTCTTCTTTTAATTAGTTTACTGTTGTTTTACCCTTCTGCCACAGCACAAACTTCGGTCGTCATGTTATCCTGTTTCTGCTGAAGGTTTGCACACTAACCTTCCCTGTCTATATCACATTGCAGACTCTCTACATCCACTTGACAACTTATCGAATCTTAGTGGTTGAGCCAATTGAGTTCCATCCAATCAGTTCCCACATGCAATTCATTGACAGAATCTAAATATCTTTTGATGTTGCACTGATCTCTGAGGCACTTCACCAAGTTAAAGATTCCCAACCTGAAAATACACATTTCTCCCGACTGTCTATTTCCTGATAGTTACCCAGGACTCCCCTGTTCCTGTGTAGCAATCTAGAAAGTGTGTGTGACGTCCTCTTGCGCTGCGTAATGTACTGAAATGGCTGAAGAGATTCATCCTATTGCTTTATAATTACTTAGAGGGGCAGATCGATCCTGTATGGCTGAATGCGATATTCCTCACCTTCTGTAACAGAATGGCGGGGTTGAGTGAGTGAACGACACATGAAGCAAGAGCAGCAGGTGGCCATTCAGCCCCTCGAGCCTGCTGCACAATTCAGAATTCTCATTGTTGATGTGATGGTAACTAAGCATCCTTTTCCAATAAACATTGATTCTCTTGTTCATCAAAGATCTATATAACTCCGCCTTGAGTGTTTTCATTAACCCAGTCTTCGCTGCTCCTTGTGCATGAGAAGACTACAGGCCACACAATCCTAAAGAGAAAGGAACATCCCTTTCTCAGTCTGAAATAGGAATGCCCTTATTCTCAAAATAAGTTCCCCTCAAACCAATCATTATTCTTTAGACACAACGGTTAGGAACAGATATAGACCATTCAGCCCCTCAAACCTCCCCAAATTTCCATTAACCCTCGGCAATCAAATAGTGACCAGATTAAGCTCCAGTGAAGTTAAAGGAATTCCAGGTACAATATTTTCACAAGAGCTCAAGAAATTAGAACAGCAAACATTGAACAGTACAGCACAGTAAGAGCCCTTCAGCCATCAATGGTATGGCGACCTTTTATCCTACTCTAAGATAAAACTAAACTGCACACCCTTCATCCTATTATCATCTATGTGCCTATCCAAGAGTTACTTGAATGTCCCTAATGTAGCTAATTCTACGACCACTACTGGCAGTGCATTCCACGCACCTATCACTACCTGTGTAAATAACCTGCCTCTGACATCTGCCCAAAACCCCTCTCCAATCATATTAGAATTATGTTTTCCTTGTGTTAGCCATTTCTACCCTATGAAAATGACTCTACTAATCCATTCTATCTGTGCCTCTCATCAGCTTGCACACCTCTATCAAGGTACCGTTCATCCTTATTTACTCTAATGAGAAAAGCTAAAGCTGCCTCAAACCTTCTTCATAAGACATGCCCTACAGGGCAGGCAACATTCTGGGAACTCCCGTCTGCACCCTCTCTAAAACTTCCACATCCTTCCTTTAATGGGGCGAACAGAACTCAACGCAATATTTCAAGTGTAGTCTAATCAGGACTCTGGAGCTGCAGCATAACCTCGCAGCTCTTAACTCAATCCCCCAGCTTATGAAAGCCAACACATCATACACATTCTTAACAGCCCTATCACCTTGAGGGCTTTGGCAACTTTGAGGAATCTACAGACGTGGACCCCAAGATCCCTTTGTTCCTCCACACTGCCAAGAAGCCTACCTTTAACCCTGTAATCTGCATTCAAATTCAACCTTTGAAAGCCACTCTCTCCTGAAAATGGAAAAATAGAGCGGAATCAGGCCACTTAGCCCATTGGATCTGCTGTGCCATTGGATTACAGCTGAAATGTTTCTCACCTACATTCTCCTGCCTTCGCCAAATGATCATTGATTCCCAAATTAATGAAAAGCTTATTCATCTCTATCTTAAAGAGACTGTGTGCAGGAGTGTGTGTGTTTGATTGTGTGTCGATATCTGTATGCATATGTGTTGTGTGTTTACCGTGTCTGTGTATGTCTGTGTGTATCTCCGTGAGACAAGGTCTTGCCGTTATTTGGGGTATATCCATTGAAATTGCGATCAACCCCTCACCGCCCCGCACACCTCTCTGTCTGTCCCTGTTAAGTTTATAGTTATCCAATGCCACCCTCTGCTCGCCTCCCCAGGCCTTTGCACTAGTGTCAGTAGTTTGTTTCTTTCAGAGGACATCAGATACTGTCAATCGCTCACACTGCATGGCTGTTTGGTTTTTCAAATAACGTCATTGGAAGCACAGAGCAGTTTCGTCTGATACCTAGCGATATCCTTCCTGAGATATTACCACCACCACTGGGCCAGTTTCAGGACTTTTCAATCTTTTCTCATTTATAATTTGTAGGAGTATATTGTAAAACATTTCAAGATAATGAACGTGAAATACATTCATTGCATTGACTTACAAATGGTTTCGTCAATCTTGCTTGGAAGCATTTGTGGTGGAAATACTCTTTAATTTGTGCACTCTGTGTCATGAATAATCTTCAAAGACAAATCACTTCCACATTGCAGAGCGACCATAAACATAACTTTACATGAACATCCTACACTCGAAATGTCCTCAGTACTATTACAATCCTCCATATACCAAACTGTGGGTGTGTGCGTGTGCAGATGGTTCTGTCAGTTTGGATGGAGCTATGAGCTGCCTCCCTCCCACTCCCTCCCAGACTGAATTCCCTGATGGTTGTCACCTTCCGGTGCTGTCAACGCAGAGGAGTGTGAAGGCCAGCAGATGAGGACATTGCGTCACTTTAAACACCAGAGAGGCTGACAGATCCGCTCTGCACATCGACACACAGATACACACAGAGACGAATACATTCACGCAGACCTAACGCAGAGATGAAAACAGACATGCAAATACACAAAGAGACAAATACAGACACACAGAGATGAGTACAGATGCACAGGCGCACAGAGAGATGAATACAGACGTGCAGCGACACACAGAAACAAATACAGGCACACAGATACACACAGAGACAAATACAGACAGGAAGATACACAACAGAGATGAATACATGCACGCAGATACACATAGAGACGAATACAGACACGCAGATACAGAGATGAATACAGGCACGCAGATACACACAGAGACAAATATAGACATGCAGATACACACAAAGACGAATAGACTCACAGAGGTGCCCACAGGGATGAATACATTCGCAACGATACACACAGAGACGAACACAGACCCGCAGATACACACAGAGATGAATACAGACACACAAATACTCACACATGAACACAGACATGCAGATAGACATAGAGACGAATACACACACGCAGATACAGACATGAATGCAGACACGCAGATGCACACAGAGACAGATGCAGACACGCAGATACACACAGAGACACGCAGATAGACAGAGAGACGGATGGAGACACACACGCAAGATGAATACAGACACGCAGATACCCACAGAGACAAACACAAACACGCAGATACACACAGAGACGAATAGTCACACAGATGCCCACAGAGACGAATAAAGACACACGGATACACACAGAGATGCAAACAGACACACAGATACACACAGAGACAAACACAGACAGGCAGATACGCATAGAGACTCGCAGATACACACAGAGACGAATTTAATGACACACACAGATGAATACAGGCAGGCAGATGCACACAGAGATGAATAAAGGCACCCAGATGCACATAGAGATGTATACAGACACGCAGATTCAGAGATGAATGCAGACACGCAGATGCACACAAAGACAAATACATACACACAGATACACAGAAAGACAAATATAGACACGCAGTTACACACAGAGAAGAATAAAGTCACACAGATACCAATAGAGACGAATGCAAATACACGTATACACACAGAGTTGAACACAGATAAACTGATATACCCAGAGACTAAAACAGACGCGCTGATACACCCAGAGATACGCCGATACACACAGAGACGAATAGAGACACACAGATACACACAGAGATGGATACAGACACGCAGATACACACAGAGGTGAACACAGACAGTTTGGTACACATAGAGATTAATACAGACATGCAGCTTCACACAGACATAAATACAGGCATGCAGATACGCACAGAAACAAATACAGACATGCGGATACACACAGAGACAAATACAAACATGCAGATGCACACAGCGATGAATGCAGAAACGCAAATACACACAGTGACAAAATCAGACATGCAGAGACACACAGAGATGAATATAGATGCACAGACACACACGGAGACTGATGCAATAACACATATAATAATACAGGCACACATAGACAAATTCCTGAAGAAGGGCTTATGCCTGAAACGTCGATTCTCCTGATCCTTGGATGCTGCCTGACCTGCTGCCCTTTTCCAGCAACACATTTTCAGCACACATAGAAAAATATCGATACACAGATGCACATGCACACACAGATACCCAGTCATCAATACAGACGCACTACACCCACGGCCACACTGACGTTTATATAGACATCGGGAATCTGCCAGTGTTTACTTTTCACGTAGTGACTTTCTCAATATTTCACTCACTCTGTGTGGCTTGTGTCAATCTTTCTGCTATTCCACAGATAATTCTCTGCATTCTCTCTATAAATTCCACCTCTTTCCTTTAATGAGGTGACCAGAACACGGTATTGCAAGTGTGGTGTTATGACACGGTGATGAACCCTTCTGCTAATGAAACCAAACACTCAAAAAAGCTCACCTCGCTCATAATCTGTTAAAGTCGAGTGACAGAGAGCCCGCAAATTGGATTACTACTTAACAGGAAATAATATCAATGTATTCCTTAATTCTAAAAGTGAGCATTGAACAACAACAGTTATTCCCAACTGTACGTTTTCCTTTTTCTGAACTGTTTGTTATCTTCCTCCACCTTTAACAATATACTCTTCCAATTAAAGAGAAACTGTATTAAAATTACATAAACCAGCCAGTGGCTGCAGTCTCCAATGCGCTCTTTCCTTCCACTGAATATCTCCCTGGGTCACGTTCTGTCTTTTAATGCAAGGATGTTTCGTTCAAAAAATGAATCTTACACAGTGAATGTTGTTCATGGCAGACTCCCACGATGGCAGTTTACTTTCTGTCTAACTTTCAAAATTCGCGCCTCTTTATTCCCTCAACATCAGCTCATCTCCTTGGTTTGATGTTGGCAAAACAATAAATTTAAAATCGAATGGGTTTAGTATAGTGGGACATTATTTAATCTTGATTGTCTAAATTCGAATAGTTGTTAAAAGAGCAACCAAAGCTCAACATATCGGTTTCACAGCCAGATGTCACATAGTTTCAGTACAGTAAACTCTGAAAATATTAGCTAATCATATGACAAGTACTTGCAAGCTCTCAATGCAGAACAGCATTCAACTTCATCGCAGTGGGTTAAACAGTGGGATTATAGAGCTGCTGCAAAACCTCACAGCTCTGAAACTGATCTCCCCGGCTGTGAAAGCCAACACATACGTCTTCTAAACAACAGCATCAACCTGAATGGCAACTTTGAGGATCTATAGACATGGACCCCAAGATCCTGCTGTTCCAGATTTATCTCGATCTGTCACTCATCAGCTCAGTTCTGTCAATGTCCTGTTGCAATCTACAACAGCCCTCCATACTAACCACCAACTCCACCAAAGTTCATGCCATCGGCAAACCTATGAACCCACCCTTCCAATTCGTTATCCAGCTCTCTTATAAAAAAAATCACAAAGAGCAGAGATCCCAGAACAGATCACCAAGCTGGTCACCAAGCTCCAGGCTGCATCTGCTCCATCTACCACCACCTTCTGACTTCTGTGGGCCAGTCAATTCTGCATCCAGACAACCTGATCTCCCTGTAAGCCATCCCTCCTTAGTTTGGGAATGAGCTTACCGTGGAGAACTTTATCAAACGCCTTGTTGTAATCCATATATACTACATCCACTGCTCTAATTCATCAACGTGTTTTGTCACATCCTTAAGGAATTCAATAAGATCTATGAGGCATGAACTGCTCCTCGCAAAGCCATGCTGACTGTCTCTAATCATTTATAAGTTTCCAAGTATTCATAAATCCTGTCTCTCAAATCCTCTCCAATACTTTGCCCGTCACTGGTCTAAGACTGGTTAGCCAATAATTCCCAGGATTATCCCTATTCCCTTTCTTGAACCAGGGAATTACTTTTGCCAGCCTCCTGTCATCTGGCACGACTCCAGTGGACAGTGAGGATGCAAAGATCATCGCAAAATGCACAGCAATCTCTTCTCGGTTCCTATAGTATCCTAGGGCATATCCTGTTTGGCCAAATAAATTTATCTATCCGTGTGTTTCGCAAATTTTTCAACACATCCTCCTGTTCTAGCATATTCGCCTGTTTCATGCTGTCCTCAGAAACGTCAAGGTCCCTCTCATTAGTGAATACTGAAGCAAACATTCATTAAGAACCTCCGTTACCTCCTCTGACTCCTGGCACACGTTCCCTCCATTATACCTGAACAGCCCTACCCTCACTCTGGCCATCCTCTTGTTTCTCACATAAGTGTAGAACGTCTTAGGTTTTACCTTAATTCTACCCGCCAAGGCTTTATCATGCACACTTTTATCTCTCCTGCGTTCATTCTTCATTTCCACCCTGGTTACCTTGCAACCTTCTAGAGCACTGCCTAACCCTTGCCTCCTCAACCTTATCTAAGCTTCATCCTTCCTCTTGACAAGATGTTCTAAAGTGCCTGGCACAATGAAGATATGGAGCTGTAAATGGATGGGAGTTGTACATCCTGTCACTTCCAGCATGGGTTGCAAGTTTCCCGACAGTGTGCAGTGATCACACACAGTGTTACTGAGCAATGCACTGGGGTGGTGGACACAGCTCTACATGCTGGAAGGGTAACTGCTCCAGGTTTACAGAGTTATTCACTGCACAGCTCCCAGTGGACTGATTTGGTCTGCACAGTCTTTACAGATTGCTGGGTTCTATTGAGCACTACAATAGCCTCGTCTGCACAGTGCTTCACGCTGAATAGATATCTCATCTGGATTATGATGTCTGATTCTGTGAGGTGGAGTTGGTATCGGGCATAACTGACCATTTAAGCTGATCTGTCAGCATATTTATTTTATGTTCTTACTCTTGTTATTGGACCCGACAGCATCTGACTCCTCCGGCTAATCCCATTTCTCTGAGAAGAGCCATGTTTATTCAACTTGCTGATCAAGTAATCATCCAAATATAACACGAATATCCGTCTTTCTGTACCTTAACCTGACCGTTGGTGCTAATATCCCTGAATCCCTGGGGACGTAATTATGAAGTTCAGAAACAACATGCAAAGTGCACGGCTCATGCTCTTCTATACATCACGGCTGTGGGTCCCATTTGGATCCTTAATGTATCACGAGCTGGCACTGTGAAGCTCAGAAACAATGAATGGTGCGTCTCCGGCTGTTCATTGCCTGGTGTGTCCCATGTAGTGCTCCATGGACAGGTGAGTGTGTGTTGGCTGTTGCTCACTTCCCGGTGTGTCCCATGCAGTGTTCCATGGTGGACAGGGGGTCCCAGCAGCTTTGAGACACGTCTTTGAACCTTGTCCTGTGCCTGTTCACTGAACATTTGTGTTTGTCCCTCTTAGCTGATCATGCGGTCAGTTACACGAGGAAGCCGCTCGAGTATTATTGTTAAGTACCAGGCATTGAACATGGAACTGAGGGGCTCCGAACTGACTCCTGTTATTGGAAATTTAGTGGAGGTGCTGGGAATGCTTTGCTGGAGGTTGTGCTGTGAGCTGCCTCAGACATTCAGGGAGACCTGAGGATTTGGTGAGTCAACTGTCGATGGAGCATGGTGACGATAGTAACAGCATCTGGGTCTGTAACATGAACAACAAATGGAGCAGAGGCTGCAGAGAGGGGAAGCTCTGAAACCACGCAGTGCGTGTATCTGGGGAAAGGGAACTGCTGGATCCACCACGGGTTTTCCAGCAACAGCTTCCCAAGCTCCACCTAACCAAGGAGCAGAGTGTGAGGGGACCCTGACTGAACAAGGAGCTGGTCACAGAGCGGCGTTACCTCCTTCAACACGACCTGCAGTTTCACATCAGAGGGCGGACCGTGCTGCCAGTGGCTTTTTAGGTCAGAGATTCATTCAGCTTCTATGTTCCGGAACTTTCCAGGCAGGAGTGTGTGACAGCTCCATCATCTCTCCGATCTTAACACCAGTGTCAACATTCAGTGACGGAGGATATATATGGTGGATGAGAGCAATAGGTGCGCTGGGAACATCAGGCAGCAGACGATCAGGGTGATGGAGAAACACTTGCCATGTCTGAACGACTCAGAGTGAGCCCTCCAGTACACACGGTGTTACTAAGTCCTGTAATCCCTCTGTAATTCAGTAACATACTGCCTGCCGTTTGTCCTGGAAGAAAATGACAGGTGATATATGACGTGACATCCCACCTGCCAAACTTTTATCCATTGATTAACTTGTCCATATCCATTTACAGACTCTACAACTTCCATTGATTATTTAATTTCCTGCTTATCTTAGTTCCATTGGCAAACTTAGTTACAGTACATTTGTTCCACTCCTCTAGATCATTGATATAGATGGTAAATAGCTGAGGACCCTGCACTGGTCACTGTGTGACCCTACTGGTCACATTCTTTCAAACTGATTAAATCTGATTTATCCGGAATGCCTGCTTTCTGTCCGATAACCAGCCCTCCAACATTCCTGTGTAATACGTTCGAAAGGCTGAACAAGGACGAGGAACATCAGTCAGCAATCCAGCCGCTCCAGCCTGCTCCACAATTGAATACAATTATATATGATGTCAGCCTGCTCCACTATTGAATACATTCATATGTGATGTCAGCGCTCTCCACCATTGAATACAATCATGGCTCATGTCAGCCTGCTCCACCATTGACAACAATCATATCTGATGTCAGCCTGCTCCACTATTGAATGCAATCATGGCTCATGTCAGCCTGCTCCACCATTGACAACAATCATATCTGATGTCAGCCTGCTCCACTATTGAATACAATCATGGCTCATGTCAGCCTGCTCCACCATTGACAACAATCATACCTGATGTCAGCCTGCTCCACTATTGAATACAGTCACATCTGATGGCAGCCTGCTCCACTATTGAATACAGTCACATCTGATGGCAGCCTGCTCCACCATTGAATACAATCATATCTAATGTCAGCCTGCTCCACTATTGAATACAATCATGGCTCATGTCAGCCTGCTCCACCATTGACAACAATCATATCTGATGTCAGCCTGCTCCACTATTGAATACAGTCACATCTGATGGCAGCCTGCTCCACCATTGAATACAATCATATCTAATGTCAGCCTGCTCCACTATTGAATACAGTCACATCTGATGTCAGCCTGATCCACCACTGAATACAATCATATCTAATATCAGCCTGGTCCACCATTGCATACAATCATGGCTGATATCAGCCTGCTCCACTATTGAATACAATCATGTCTGATGTCAACGCTCTCCACCAATGAATACAATCACGGCTGATGTCAGCCTGCTCCACCATTGAATACAATCATATCTGATATCAGCCTGCTCCACCATTGAATACAATTATATGTGATGTCAGCCTTCTCCACCATTGAATACAATTATATGTGATGTCAGCCTGCTCCACAATTGAATACAATTATATATGATGTCAGCCTTCTCCACCATTGAATACAATTATATGTGATGTCAGCCTTCTCCACCATTGAATACAATTATATGTGATGTCAGCCTGCTCCACTATTGAATACATTCATAAGTGATGTCAGCCTACTTCACTTTTGAATACAATCACGGCTGATGTCAGCCTACTCCACAATTGAATACAATCATATCTGATGTCAGCCTGCTACATCATTGAATACAACCATGGCTGATGTCAGCCTGCTCCACCATTGAATACAATCATGGTTGATGTCATCTCGGTCTCAGTCCCATTTTCCGGCCCACTCTCCATATACCTTCAGTTACTCAATATCCCAGTATCCACTGCAGTCTGGAACAGTGAATTACACAGATTTGCAATCCTTTGAGAGACGTTCTCTCATCACTGTTTTAATTCCTCTCCATTTATACTAAAACTATGAAGTCTTCAAAGTTTGTGCGAAGATTTGTAGCTCGGGTGCTCGTTGTTGTGGTTCTGTTCGCCGAGCTGGAGTTTTTTGTTGCAAACGTTTCGTCCCCTGGCTAGGCGACATCATCAGTGCTTGGGAGCATCCTGCGAAGCGCTTCTTTGATGTTTCCTCCGGTGTTTATAGTGGTCTGTCCCTGCCGCTTCCAGTTGTCAGTTTCAGCTGTCCGCTGTAGTGGTTGGATAGCTGGTCGTGTCGTTTCGTGGCTAGTTTATGTTCATGTATGCGGATTGTTAGCTGTCTTCCTGTTTGTCCTATATAGTGTTTTGTGCAGTCCTTGCATGGTATTTTGTACACTACATTCGTTTTGCTCATGTTGGGTATAGGGTCCTTTGTTCTGGTGAGTTGTTGTCTGAGCGTGGCTGTTGGTTTGTGTGCCATTATGAGTCCTAGGGGTCGCAGTAGTCTGGCTGTCAGTTCCGAGATGCTCCTGATGTATGGTAGTGTGGCTAGTCCTTTTGGTTGTGGTATGTCCTCGTTCGGGGTCTTTCTCTTAGGCATCTGTTGATGAAGTTGCGCGGGTATCCGTTTTTGGCGAATACCTTGTATCGGTGTTCCTCTTCTTCTTTTTGCAGCTCTGGTGTACTGCAGTGTGTTGTGGCCCTTTTGAATAGTGTCGTGATGCAGCTTCGTTTGTGTGGGTTGGGGTGGTTACTTTCATAGTTTAGGACTTGGTCTGTGTGTGTGGCTTTCCTGTATACCCTTGTAGTGAATTCTCCGTTTGGTGTTCTCTGTACCATTACGTCGAGGAATGGGAGTTGGCTATCCTTTTCTTCTTCTCTCGTGAATCGGATTCCTGTGAGTGTGGCGTTGATGATCCGGTGTGTTTTGTCTATTTCCGTGTTTTTAATGATTACAAACGTGTCATCGACATATCTGACCCAGAGTATATCATAGGGCAAGCCAGACAGAGAACAGCCAGGGAATTCCTAGAGGCATGGCATTCATCCACAAACTCCATCAACAAACACATCGACCAATATACCAACCACTACAGCGGACAGCTGAAACTGAAAACCGGAAGCGGCAGGGACAGACCACTATAAACACCGGAGGAAACATCAAAGAAGCGCTTCGCAGGAGGCTTCCAAGCACTGATGATGTCGCCTAGCCAGGGGACGAAACGTTTGCAACAAAAACTTCCAGCTCGGCGAACAGAACCACAACAACTATGAAGTCTTGTTGTCGATTGCACTACATGAGGAAATACCCAATGAATGTTGACATTATCAATCACCTTTAGCATTGTCCACATCTCAGTGACATCTCCTCCCATTTTTCTAAACTCCAGAGAGTTTAGAACTGCTGCTCAATCTCTCTTCAGAGGACAAACTCCTTATCTCTGGAATCAATCTAGTATACCTCTTCTGAACTGCCTCCTGGTAATTACTTCCCTCCTGCAGTCAGGACACCAAAACTGTACAAAGTACTCAATTGCGATCTCTCAAATGCCTGACATTATTGCAGCAGCACCTCCTTCGCTTTATAATCTATTCTTTTAGAAATAAATACCAAACTTGCAGTTGCCTTTCTCATTATCCGCTATACCTGCATCTGTGTTTTTTGTGATATGGATGAGGATACCAGATCCCTCTGTACCTAAGAACTATGTAGTTTCCCTCTGTTTGGATTGTAAGTTGCCTTTCTGTTACACTGACCAAAACGGACGCATACTTTTCATTCTTTCATTTCATCAGCCAAATAATGTCCCAACCTATCCTTAACCATTCATTACAATTTCTCACCTGAGTCAGTGTCTTCTGAAAAACTTATTATAGAATGTCAATCCCCTCAAATAGGTGATAGTATTGATTGCTAGTAGTTGGGACCTGGGGACTGAGCCCTATGGTATTTTTGGAAACAGAAAATGAACCAGTTATTCCATCTCAATGAAATTCTTTGTTTCGCCAATCCTACATCCACGCGAATAAATTATTCTAACCATATGCAATCTTATTCTGCAGATCAATCTTTTGTGCACACCTTATTCAATGTCTTGTGCAAGTCCTGATTTTACATCTCCAGGGTCCCCATTATGCAGCTTGCTTGTCACATTCTTAAAGACTCAAACAAACAATGAAAATACGATTCATCCTTTGTAAAATTATGTTGATTCTGGTGAATTGTGGCTTGACTCTGCAAATGTCCTTTCATTAATTCCTGACTAATCGATTTTAACAATTTTCTTAAATTCCAGCAGTTTTCTCACTACTTTATATTCCAGGTGAAGGTGATAAACTTGAATTCTCACCTCTCTATATTCTCTTCGTTCCCTCCAATCCTGTATAATTGACGCATGGTGTGAAATGACCTACGCTGGTTGCTGTGTAAGAGGCATGAGTGGCTGAATGGACTCATTCTCTTCGCTGTGCATAAAATCAATGGGCTGATGTCAAAACTAAATCAAAACAAGACATAGATTAAACTGAGCTGAACCAAGGCAAAGTAAATTAAATTACATGAAGTTACAACACCCAGCACAATCCTACCAATCACTGGTAGCATGAGTTGCCATACCCGTATTTGTTCAGAATTCTTCCTCTCAGAGCCCTCACTGTTACATAAATGCACTGACCAATATAGCCAATAAAACCATGTCTATATGGTTGAAATAGGGCAGCCACGTCCTATAACAATGTTCCTTTTTCTGGTGCCCATACTCGTAAGGAAGTCGAGGGGAATGGGCTCCACAACTAACCTACACCATGATCAGAGTCCTGGGAGGTTTCCTGGAACACAGTTCATCAGAATGTTCTCCCTCTCACAAAATGAAAGAATACGAAACAATTTATTTCCATGTAAGTCCAAAGAGGGAAGGTTCAGCGAACACAAGAGGAGGGACATCGGATTTGCCTTGACCTCGGTTCCCAAAACCAATTCCAAAACACTTGGTATAGTGCACCAATACCTACGAAACTTGTGGCATGATCACAAGCAATACGTAGGTGTAACAACATCTGTTGTACATTTGGGGCACATTGGGGACGCTGATGTCTTAAATTTGACAAGCTGCTCCGGTGTCAATTAAACCCTGCGGAGTACTTTCAACTGCATAGCCTACATCCTATTGCAAATTGCAATCTTCCTTTCGGTCTCCCAAATATCTTCCCACTCCTCTGGTGAGATCTCCACCCACAGGTCCTGAGCCCAGATTCCATGCAGCCGCTCTATATCCTTTGAGACGTTACCTCTTAATAAATGATAGAGGGTGCTGACCGAGAGAGCACTCTTCTCTCCATTTCCGACCTATAGGGACTAACCATTAATGTCGTATTTTTTTCTGTATAAAATTCATCATTTGAAATTAACGAAAGTGGCCCCTCCAAGATAACTCATATTTCTGGCTCAGCTGCTCGAAAACCATCATGACCACCACGTCAAATAATTCTCCCAAACAGGAAACTCCTCTGGACTCCCAGAGCCGAAAGCCAGAATCCATCAATCTCAGCTGGGATCCTTCCAATCCTACAATAGGAGTATTATTTTTCTAAATTGCCCTCACTTTGTCGCATCATTTTCCAGGCTTTAACTATTTTAAGGACAATTGGATTTCTGCAATGGTTCATAACAGTCCTCGTCTTGTCCACAAACAACAGATTAACGAGGGGGGATTTTGCATGCGATGCCTCAATGTCCAGCCAAACTGACCACAGTTCTTTGCAAGTTCAATCAGCCACATACGATTGCAGGGAACTTAGTTGGTATTTCTTAAAGTCCAGAAAATTCACACCCTTCATCTCCTGCAGAAGCTGCAATTTGGCGAGCTTCATAAGAGGCCACCTGTGGTGCCAGATAAATAAGCTTAACAAACTGTAAAGCCTCCATAGAACCGACCTGGAGAGCATCAAAAGGACCATTCGCATGTGATAGAAGAAAGTGGAAGTACATTCATTTTAATCGGAGGTATTCTACCCAACCAGGATATTGGAATATCTTCCCAAAACCGAAGGTCCTGTCTTATCTTCTCGAGCACCTGCATCAAGTTTGCTTTATATAATTGATTGAAGGCCGGTGTGATCAAAATGCCTAAATAGAGGAAACTTCCTTGTGACCATCTGAAAGAGAATCAGATTGCACCCCCCATGATCAGGTACTCGAATAAAACCCCAACAGGCATGGCCTCCGGTTTCATAAGATTGATGTTATACCCCGAGAAAGATTCAAATATATCAATCACTTCTATTAAACGAGGCAAAGATATCATTGGGCTAGTTAGAAAGAGAAGAACGTCATCTGTGTAAAGGATGATGTTATGCCTTCCTGACCCTACCACCCGTTCAGTTATATTGGGGCCCCTCTGGGTGGCCTCTGCCAATGGCTCAATCACCAATACAAATAATAACGGCGAAAGGGGCACGCTTGTCCGCCACCTCTACACCCAATCAAATGCTTTCTCTGCATCCAGCGAGACTGCCAAGCCTGGAATCGACCTTGCTGGCACACCTGAGCCATATTTTGCACTCTCCTAATATTAATAGGGGACTTGTGACTCCGAATAAAACGTGTCTGGTCCTCTTTCACAATGAAGGACAAGATCTTCTCCAGCCTCAACGCTAGTACTTTCGACAAAGTTTTAAATTCCACGTTTAATAACAGTATAGGCCTATAAGGATAGGTAATCCTCTGGGGATTTCCCTCTTTTGAGAATAAGAGAAATGTTTGCTTCTCTCTGAGAGGGTGGGAGGCTGTCCTGTCCACAAGAATAATTGAATATATCCAACATTGTCACAGCCATAATGTCTATGAAATCCTTATAGATCTCACTCCACAAGCCATCTGGCTGATCGGTTTGCCACTCTGGAGCTGCCTTACCGCATCCTGAATCTCTTGCATGTCACGGGGCATTCAAAAGAGACTCCTGCTCTGAAGTTATACCTGGGAGGTCCAGGGTCTTAAAAATGACTCCGTTTTCACCAATCTGTCCACACAATCCTCTGATTGGAGCTATGCAGAGTAGAACTTTCTGAATGCTGCATTAACCCTTTTGGGAGCGCAGGTGATAGTACCAGCATCCTCTCTAATGGATGTAATAGATTGGGGGCACTCTTCCCTCTGGCCAAGTGCGCCAAATACCTTCTCAGTTTAGCGCCATACTCGAATAACCTCTGTTCTGCAAAGGAAATCTCCCTCTTTGCTGTCTGGGTGAGCGCAGTTTTCAGAGCAGCCAGGAGGGCTGTAATCTGCTGCAACTTAGTTAAAGACAGTCTGCCAAAGTATGCTGTCTCAGCTGCCTTCAGTCAAGCATTCAGCATACGCTACTGCTTTGCCTTCCGAGTCACCGAGTAAGAAATAATCACATCCCTTGCATAGGCCTTGGCAGTCTTCCAGAACACAGATGGATTACTGGCCGTAACCAAGTTAAGGTCAATAAAAACTTAAATTCCAGCGAAAAGTACTCAATGAATTTGCTATCTTTTAGGAGGCAAAGATCCATGTGCCAGTGCTGCGAGCATGTCCCATCGCCATCGGCCTTAACATCCACGTACACTGCTGCATGATCAGAATTTTGCAGGGCAGCAACGAATTTAAAAAGTCCAATGGGGCAAAAAATATGTTAATCCTGATATATCACTTACTTGGGTTATAAAAAAGGTGAAGTCCCTACCTTCAGGGTGAAGACATCTCAAACGTCCACCAATGCAGCTCCCTGTTCAGGTCCACCAGCTGCTCTTGGTGGCGGGGAAATACTCGTGAGACTCCTTGACATCCTATCCACTTCGGGGTCCATAAGTTGGTTACAATCTCCCTTTTAATTGTACAATGGCCCCCAAGGGTAATCAAAATGGAGAGCGCATTTGAGGGGGTGTGGTCGGGCAATATTCTACAAGGTCCCATATTCCTCTGCATGTATTAAAGCTTTAAGGATTAGAAACCACTCACGTTCGTCGTTAGTTTGTTAAAAACAACTGAAGCGGAAGGTTTGTATGAATGACTGAAGCTACTCCTCTACTTTTCGAATTAAAGGATGAAATAAACACCGGGTCGAACCTTCCCTGCTGTAAATTTAAGTGCTCCTTATCAGTTAGATGTGTTTCTTGCAGCGAGGCTACATTGACCCCTTCCTTTCTGAGGCTTGAAAGTATCTTTTTCTCTTCACGAGTGAGTGAATCTCCTTAAGGTTCCATGTGCACCATTTAAAAGAGCGGTTAGCCATAGCCATCTGAAGCAGCCCATGACCAACTGGGAGAAGAACCCCATTTATAGCGCGCCAAGCGAAAGCAGTAAACAGTTTATACAAACTTGAAACTATATCTATAATAACAACCAAATCAAAACTTCTAACAACTATTTCTAAAATGAACCAACATATAACACAAATAAGTGGAGAGATCCTCCCTTCCTGCAGAGGGTACACATATTACCCATTAATCCCCCATGGCTCCTCCGAGCTGAAGCCACTCACCAAATCCAGGCAAAACAATTTTTTAAAAAGTTGCACACGTCTTACAACAAGAAAATTAAATCCGTCCCATCCATACTTTGACCTCAGGCAGTCCGGGTGAAACAAAATGTAACCACCCCCACCATCCACAAACCGACTTTCTCATTCGGCGGTAAGTGAGAGAAACGAAAAGAAGCTGACGAGCTGGCCGTCTTGTTCTCGTTCCGGCAGCCCGACCAGGCTGATGTTGTTCTGACGGCCCCGATTTTCGAGGTCGTCGATCTACTCTACTAAGGCCCTTACCTACCATTCCAGGGATTGGACACCACCCGCAGAGGTTTCTGCCATGGTTTCCGAAGCCGCGGTCCGCAGTTCCACCTCGACGATGCACGGCCCGAGACGCTGAGTCTCCTGATCCTGCTTCTGCAGCTTGGCTGAGATCAGTTCCAGGCTGGTTCGGGTCTCTTCCAATGCTGAATCAATCTTCTCTCACAGGCTCTGAACTCCGAGACCAGGCTCTACTCCACAGATAAGTCTCCTGGAGCGTTCGCAGAGGCCAACGTCAGAGCCGCGGGCGTATCCATTGCTACAGTGCCCTGCTGGTTGTGATCCTCATGGTCCTTTTCCCTTAGTCATTTTCCTTTACTCACTTAAAATGGCAGGGACCAATACTGGAGAACAAAAACGACAGATTTTACCACATAGGGAAGAAAGAGAGGGTGAATGCATCACTTTGTCTGGGTTCTGGTGCAGAGCTCAGCACGGCAGGCCTACTGGATCGCCGCCATCTTGGATTTCACCCGAATAATCACTGTAAACAAACATTTTTTGAAATGGTTTGAAGATGTTTCTTGTAGGGGGAGACAATGGAGAACTATTGGATGTGATATAATCAGATATTCAGGTGGATGTTTAAAAGTTCAGAAAGTGAATAGTAAATAAAATGGAACCAACGTGGTTCAGGGGCGATTTTTGGAAATGGAAAGGTAAAAGTGAAGTTGGCCTTCAGTTAACGGATATTGGAATATCGAAGTAAAGGCATCCTGCACAGACTGCATGTAGCGTGGAAGAGATTATACCTGTGTTCTGTACTGTTTCAAAGAATGAGAAGTGATCTCAGGGAAATTTAGAAAATTCACCCACAGCAGACTGACTCATACAGGGGCATGGAGAAGTGCAGCAGGCAAAGTTAGGGGGAACCCAAGGTGTTCTACAAAAACATCAAGCTGAACAGAATAAACAGGGAACAATTAGGACCCATTTCGAAACCAAGGGGGTAATCTGTATGTGAAACCGGGGAATATTGATAGACTGTAATGAGAGCTTCACATCTGTTTTAGTTGGGAGAAGGAAGATGCAGGTACAGAATTCAAGAAGATGGACTGAGAAGCTCTCGGACAGATTGATGTAAGATGCAAGTTGGGATTGATGGTTTTGGATGATGTAAAGTTCAGATGCGTTGTATCGCAGGATGCTGTTGGAGACAAGAGAGGAAATGTCCTGACCTAAATGTTTTAATCGACTCTGACCACACAAGGGAGGTGCTAGAGAAGTAGAAAACAGCTATGTGGTCCCAAGTTACTGGAAAGGTGGTAGAGATAGACCAGTGTCTGGTGGTGTACCACAACGAGCAGTGCAGTGTGCCTAATTATTTGTGGTATTCATAAATGATTTAAATGTGAATGTGGACGGGGTGGTGGTGGGTGGGGGCTGAGCGTAATAAGTAATTTTGTGTTTGACACAAAGATTGGCCAGGTGGTTGGCAGTGAGGAGGAAGGCCTTATGTTACTGGAAGGTACAGGTGGAATGGTCAGATGGTCAGATCAATGGCAGATGGAATGGAACCCTGATAAATATGAGGTGATGCACTTTGGAAGAAGGAACCAGACAGGGGAGAATTCAATGAACACTAGGGAGGTCAGACAGTGCTTCTTCATGCATCCCTGAATGTGACTGGACAGTGTAATAGCCAGTTAACAAATCACACGGGACTGTAGGTATAGTGTTTATTCATCAAGGCGACATAATATGAGTTAAACATGCCATTGGTTAGGCCATAGTTAAAATACTGTATGCAGTTCTGGCAGCCACATTACAGGAGGTGTTTTGGTTTCTCAGTAACATTAGTAGCTATTGGGGTCTCCACAAAGTTGGAAGCTTCAGCGGAAGTCTCCTGGTTGCAACTCTCTCTAAATTTTCACTTGATTTGTTTTCCCTCCTAGATTGGAGAAGTGCATCTGAGAATCTGTGTCTGATCTTTCAGTTTTGCCGAGTACATGTTTATGAGATATTAATGTATCAGAACACTTAATTATTAATAGAGTATAGGCCAACGCCTTCAAATATTTTTGTGAAGCTCTGCTGCCGTCCATAACACGTGACTCCTTCTCTTCCTGTGTAATTGTTTGGAGGCACTAAATGGACTATCTCTACACTTCTACAATAATTTCATTGAGCTGAATGACTTCCTCATATTCCTGTGAAGCTACCGCAAGGAGCTGAATAATCTCCTCTTTTTAACTGTGGAAATGTGCAGTGTCCAGCGGCACTTTTGCATGAATATTACCGATACTTCCAACAGCACAAGCCTGAATGTTGTCTAGGTCTTGCTGCACATGTACACAGACTAGTTCAGGAGCTGAAGGGGGACATTTTTCCTGAATATTGTGTGATCGTCAGTGAACACCCCCACTTCTAATATTATGGTGGGAGCAAGACATTTATGAAGCAGCTGAAGATGTTTGTGCTGAGGAAGCTACCTTGAAGGTCTTTTGCAGACATGTCCAGGACTGCATGGACTTCTGTACACAAACTGCAATTATTGTGCTTTATGCTTTAAATCATTCTAACCAGGGAAGTTTACAACTGATTCCCATTAAGTGCAATCCTGCTCAGGCTCCTTGAGACTGTCCTTAGTTAAATGATGCCTTGATGTCAGGGCCGGTCAGTCTTCCCTGAGCCCTTGTGTTCATGTCTTTTGCTCATATCAATCGGTCACAGTGTGCGGGCAGGGAGTGCTTTATGACCAGTCAGAGTTGAGGGCTGTGAAGAATTGGACATGAAAGAGGATATTAGACCTCATGATCTTATTGTGGGTGAAGATATGCTTGCGGGGGGGGGGGGGGGGGGGGGGGGTTGTGGGTGGGTGGGGTGGGCGTGTGGATGAATGACATACCCCTGTTTGTAGCGTTGCACATTCTATTATTGGAAAGTAGAGAGTGTTATTTTCCTGGAAGCTCTGTTATTGAATGTTGCCAGATTATCTGGACCATCTCTGTTTGAGATGTGGGGGCTGTATTCACAGTGAAACTGGGTCCACAACATGACCAACATATGAAGCACAAGTTGCAGAGAGGGGGAACTCTGTAAAGAGAGATGAGCGACTTCTTTCATATCCAGCATTGGTTTTCCAATTACATTTTCCAAACCAGGCCAAATTGTGTGTGACAGTTTGGAGGGGCTGAATGGTCTCCTCTCTTTCTGTGCATCAGGTTATAGCAAGACATAGCCTCTAACTGCTCCTGTCTAGCAGGTTTGAGGGACTGAATGGAACACAGAAACATGGGACTGAGGAGCATGAGTGGGCCATTAGACATTTCGAGCCTTCTCCACCAGGTACTAAGATTGTGGCTGATCAGGTTATGGTCACAGCCCCATTTTCCGGACTGTATCTCGTTATCCATGACTCACTTCTCTGTCAAATATTTAACTAACTCAGCTTTGAATCAATGTAAACAAAGAGGCATCTCAAACTTGTGGGGAAGAGAATTCCTACTTGAAATGCCTGTTTAGAGTGTCTCCTCATCCCTCTTATAGAGTCATATAGCACACAACTTTGTCCGTGCTGACCAGACATCCTAATCTGATCGAGTCTGATTTGCCAGCATTTGGCTCATATTCCTCTAAACCTCCTTATTCAGATACCCATCAAGATGCCAGACTCCACCACTTCCTCTGGCAGATAATTCCATACGTACACCTCCCTCTATATGAAAACATTGCCTTTAAGTTCCATCTAAAATATCTCCCTCGCACCTTAAACCTAGACCCTCTATTTTTGGAATCACCTATTGTGGGAAATAGACCTTGTCTATTTACAAAATCCATCCCCCTTATAATTTTAAAAACCTCTATAAGGTCAGCCCTAAGCCCATAATTCTTCAGGGAAAATCTCCTTAGCCTATTCAGCCTCTGCTTATAGCTCAAACTCTCCAAACCTAGCAACATCCTTATAAATCTTTTCTGAACCCTTTCAAGTTTCACAGCAACCTTCGTACAGCAGGGAGACCAGAACTGCACACAGTATTCCAAAATGTGGCCTCACTGACATCCTGTACAGCTGTAACATGACATCCCAACTCCAAAACTCAATGCTCTGACCAATGAAGGCAAACATGCCAAACACCTTGTTCACTATACTATTCACTTTGAAGGAGCGTTGAACTACATCTCTCCGTCTCGTTGCTCAGCAACATCCTCGAATATATTTCCATTAAGTACCCCGATTTGCTTCCCAAAATGCAGCACTTCACATTTATCTGAATTAAACACCATCTGCCAATCGTCAGCCTATGGGCCCATCTGATCGAGGTCTCATTGCACTCTGAGATAATTTTCGTCATTACCCAAAACAGCAAAAATGTTGGTGTGATCTTCAAACTTGCTACCCTTACCACCTATGATCACATCCACATCATTTGTATGAATGACGAAAAGCAGTGGGCTCAGCATTGATCCTTGTGGCACACTACTGTTCACAGGCCTCCAGTCTGAAAAGCAATCCTCTACCAACCTCTGTCGCCTTCCTTCAATCTAATTTTTTATTCAATGGTCTTGGGTGCGCTGGTTCCCATGTGTCCTAACATTACCAACTTGCCTAATATGCAGAATCTTGACGAAGAACTTGCTCCAGTCTATATGGAAAGCATTTACAACACTGCCTTCATCAATCTGCTTTGTCACCTCTTTAACATACTCAGTCAAATTAGTGTGACACGATTTCTCATGCAAAAAGCCATGGTGACTATCCACAATCAAGCCTTGCCTTTGAACATGCATGCAATTGGCTATCCCTCAGAATCCCGTCCAACAACTCAGCCACCACTGATGTCAGGCTCATCGGTCCAGATTTCCCTGGGTTGTTGAGTAACTGTTTTCTTTTCTACTGCCACTCTTCTATTGGTCACAGCAAATTATCGGTGTGACCAGTTTGATGATATGGCTTATAATATAGGTCTCACATTGGGTCAGGGCCGTCCTAGGAAGAAGTCATATAGATTTCGTTCTCTGTTAAAATAACAAATTCATGACTAAAACAAAGTTCCTCAAGCTATGATGTAAAGATGAACGACAAACAGTGTAGAAATTACAAAAGTGTACATTGATATTTCCATTACTAAAAGTAATGAGGAGCACAAACATATGCAGACACCCACAGATACATACACAGGCACACATAGACAAACTCAAACACACACACAGACATTCACACACAAAAACACTCAAACACACACACAGACGTGCATACGCTGACACATTCAACCTCACAAAAACACAGAAACACAAAAACACGGACACACAGACACACATGCACCTGCAAATACGCACACTAACACAGACGAATGCACGTACCATAGTGCGTACAAAATTAGAGCAGTAAAAAGGCCATTTGGCCCATGCAGTCTACTGAACTATTGATCATGGCTGACATGTTTTTCAAGCCAGTTCTACTATCCTCTCACGACAAGCCTTGAGCCCATTTTTAATCATAACTTATAGACTTATATCCTAAAGACACTAAGGTGTGTGTGTGTGCGGCACTCGCATGCACGTGTGTATCTGTGTGTGTGTGTCTGTGTGTGTGTGTATGTCCCTTTGTGCGTCCGTGTGTGTCTGTGTGCATGTGTTGTCTTCGTGTGTGTGTTTGAGCGTATGCATGTGTCTGTGTGTCTCTGTGTGCGTGTCTTTGTGTGTGTGTGTGTCCCTGTGTGTGTCTGGGTGCGTGTGTATGTGTGTGTGTGTCGTGTACGTGTCTGTGTATGTATGTGTGTTTACCTAATAGCAGGAGAGAGCATTATCGAGGACGGTTGTTTTTCAGACTGGAGGCCTGTTGTTATGGACTACTCAAAATATTCTTGAGCAGGTAGTGCTGACTATAACTTTGTAATTTGTTTCAGTAAGTGCACAGTGAAAATTTTCAGGTTTTAAAATAGACAAAAAATATTCACAAAACTACACAATGAAACACAAAGAACAGAATAAAAAACCCCTACAGAACTCAATCCTTTCAAACGAGACTTAATTAGCTGTTCTGGAAGTACACAACCATCCCAATAAGCAAACCCCCCTTAAAAACAGTACAAATGGAACAAATGATTGCACGTTAAAGTTAGAAGGGCAGAAGGAGAGACAGAGAGAGAGAGAGAGAGAGAGAGAGAGAGAGCCTGTCCACACAGCTAAACTACAAACTGGTTCTGGACTGAACTGCTCACATCGAGAGCTGACCACTCCCCTTTCATTATACCTTTTATCACAAAACCGTTTAATCTCTGTACCAAACCAGTCACCTTTGAGCTGGGAACTATTTACGACGCCTCTGGAAAAAAAAACAAGGACACAGTATCTTTGAGAAAAGGAAGCTTTTAGAGAAAAGGCTTGTGACACTGTGCACAGTGGCGTTCCACAGGGACTTCTGCTCAATCCATTTTTGTTTTGACATTTAGACAAATGATTCAAATGAGAATTATAGAAGGAGTGGTTAGAAAGATTGTGGATAAAACCAAGTTTGGCTATATAGTGGACAATGAAGATTACACAGGGACCTAGATCAAATTTCTTGATGAATCTAAAGAGTTGTACAGCACCGAAGCAAACACTTTTGACCAACTCGTCCATGCCAACCTGATTTCTGAAATTAATCGTGCCCTACTTGGGGTGGTGCAGTGGCTCAGTGGTTAGCACTACTGCCTCCCATACCAGGGACCTGCGTTTGATTGCTGGCACAGCTGACTGACTGTGTGGAGTTTGCACATTCTCGCTGTGTCTGCGTGGGTTTCTCCCACAGTCCAAAATTGTGTAGGTTATGTGAATTGGCCATGTTAAGTTTCACATAATGTCAGGTGCATTAGTCGGGGTAAATTTGGTGAGATGGTTCTGGGTGGGTAACTCTTCAGAGAGTTGATGTGGACTTGTGCTACACAGTAGGGAATCTAATGTATTTGCTAGCAATTGTAACATATCATTCTAAATCCTTCCTACCAATATATCCATCTGGGTGCCTTTCAAATGTTGTAATTATACCTACCTCCACCACTTCTTCTGGCAGTTCATTATGTACACGCTCCACTTTCTGAGTGAAAACGTTGCCCCGACTTCACTTTAAAATCTTTCCCCTCTCACATTAAATCTATGCTTTCTAATTTTGGACTTCCAAGCATGGGGAAAAGATCTAGACTACTCACCCCCTGTCCATGCACTTCATGAATTTATAAACCTCTAGAAAGTGCAAATATGTCTCCCACGCAGCCTTTGTGCTTTCAGTCATCCGGCGCTTAAATTCTGCTATTCAATACTGACACCTCTTCCAGCTCGATCAAACCACAATTTTAAAATCATTTTAGTCAACGCGTTCAGACATATTATCAAACACCTCTAGTTGGATTAGAACTTAGACCTATGAGGGCCAGAGGTAGGGACACTACCACCACTCCACAACAGCCCCAAAAGTTACAGCATTATTCTCCTGTGTGTTCATCAGCCTGTTCTGACATGCTGCACCGGAATCCAGACAATCTGGTCTCGAGCTAGGGACACGACCAGACAAGTTCAGGAATTGGAATAGAATCCAGAGCTCTGCCTCAGAGGCAGGCATAGTACAGACTACACAAAATCTAAACCATGCCCAAATTTTTAACTTTAAATGCCAGCTTCCAGATCGGTATGGATTTATTGAAATCTGGTTCACTTTACTGAATTACCCAGTTAAAATAATAACGTTGTTAAAAAATGCAAGGTACTTGCCTCAACTGTAGGATGTCGAGTTTATGTGCTCTGCCTTCGAGATAAACTATGAACATCTTTAAATACTTGTCTAATATTTCCAGTTTAAATGGCTATTATCTGTAGTCTGCAATATGAGGAATGAAATCCTGCAGACACCCTCTGCACTATGAAGGATCTCGAATAGATATCAACACTGAACACCAGAGACAAAGACAGAGCATACTTTCTGGCCTGAAACACCGATCACTGTTTCCCACCTCTAACGCGTGACTGTCCTCTTCCTAAAACCACCAAATGGTACAAGGTAACTGATTACGTTCCAGCCTTTCTTCCCCAGTATTATCACTCACTGGGCGAAAGAATTGCAGATGGAGTTTAATGTTGATAAATGCAAGATTTTGTACTTTGGTAAAACAAACTAAAAAAAAAACATATACAATTAAATGTTGAGCCATTGGTAGTGTTGTAGAACAGAGCAACCTAGGGTTTCAGGCATAATTCTTTGAAGTTTGCTTCATATGTAGACAGGATGGTTATGAAGGTGTTTCACTTGATGTTCTTCATTATATAGACATAGTCATAGAGATGTACTGAATGGAAACGGACCCTCTGGTATAACTTGTCCATGTCGTCCAGATACCCTAACCTAAGCTTGCCAATTTTGCCAACACCTGCCCATATCCGTCTGAACCCTTCCTATTTATATATATTCATCCAGTTATTAAAATACTTTATTTTTACCAGCCTCTGGCAACTCATTCCATACACATACCACCCTCTAAGCATAAAAATTGCCACTGTGGTCCCCTTTAAATCTTTCCCCTCTCATCTTAAACCTATGCCCTCTAATTGTGGACTCGCTTACCCCGGGGTAAAGACATTGTCTATTTACCCTATGCATGCCTCTCATGATTTTATAAACCTCTATAATTCACCTTTCAGCCCCTAATGATTCAGTGAAAACAGCCTCAACCTATTCCGGCTCTCCCTACAGCTCAAATCTTCCAGCCCTGGCAACATCTTAGCCAATTTTTTCTGAAACTTTCCAAGTTTCACAACATCTTTCCGATAGGAATGAGACTAGAATTGTACGCAATATTGCAAAAGTGGCCTAACCAATGTCCTGCACAGCCGCAACATGACCTCCCGACACTTGTATTCAGTGGTTTGAACAATAAAGGAATGCATATTAAACACTACTTCACTATCCTATCTAACTGCAACTCTACCTTCCAGGAAATATGACACTGTACTCCAAGGTCTCTTTGTTCAGCAACACTGTCCAGGACTTTATCATATATAAGTCATGCTCTGATTTGCTTTATCAAGATGTAGCACCTCGCATTTATCTAAATATACCTCCATCTGCCACTCCGCAGTCCATTGGCCCATCTGAACAAGATTCCATTTTACTCTGTGGTAACGTTCTTAACTGTTTACTACACCTCCAATTTTGATGCCATCTGCAAATTTACTAGCTATATCTCCTATGTTCTCATCCAACTCATTTATATAAATGACGAATAGCAGTGAACTGTCTTTTGAGTACAGGTGTTGGGACGGTATTTTCAGGTTGCACAGGACATTCATGAGGCATATCCTGGAGGACTTTGTGCAGTTCTGGTCGCCATTTTATATCGAGAATATAATCAAGTTCGGGAGAGTTCAGAATAAGTTTATCAGGATGTTGCTGGGAATGGAGTGTTTGCATATAAGGACAGGCTCAATAGACTTGGACATTTTCTACTCGAGCGTAGGGGGCTGAGAATTAACCTTTTAGAGGTTCATAATATCATGAGAAGTATCGGTAATGTTGAATGGTAGGTAACTTTTCCCTCGAGTGGGGGATTGTTTTAAGATAAGAGGAGGGAGTTTGTTAAAAGACATGGCGTCATAGAGCTGTATAGCATAGAAACAGACCCTTTGGTCCAACGTATCCATGGCAACCAGACAGCCAAACTTATTCTCCTCCCATTTGTCAGCATTTGGTCAATTTCCATCTAAACCCTTCCCATTCATCGGTCCATCCAGACGCCTGTTAAATGTTGCAATTGTGCCAGCCTCAATACCTTCCTCTGGAGGCTCATTACACACGGACCATCCTCCACATGAAGATATTGCCCATTAAAGCCCTTATTGTCTTTCCCATCCAACCTTAAACCTTTGGCATCTAGTGTTTGACTGCACTACCCTAGGGGAAAGACTTTGGCTATTCAATCTATCGCTGCACCCATGATTTTACTAACCTCTAACATCAACCCTCCTTCTCTGATTCTCCAGGGAAAACAGGCTCAGCCTATTCAGCCTCTCCCTGTAACTCAAACCCTCCAATCATGGCAACCTCAGTGTAAACCCTTATTGAACCCTTTCGAGTTTGACAACATGCTTCCTACAGAGCAGGGAGATCAGAATTGCATACACTATTCCAAAAGTGGCCCAAACCAATGTCCTGTACATTCGCAATCCAGTCTCCTAAATCATATACACAATGCACTGACCAATAACATATCAAATACTTTCTTCACTGTCCTATCTACCTGCAAATCCACTTTCAAGGAAGTATAAATCTGTACTCTGAGATCATTTTGTTCAGCAACACTCCCCAGGATTTTACCAGTAAGTGTATAAGTCTTGCCCTGATATGCCTTTCCAATATGCAGCATCTCACATTTATCTAAATTAAACTCTGTCTTCCACTCCTCGGTCCATTGGCCCACCTGATTAAGATCCCGTCGTAATCTGAAGTAACCTTGCTTGCTGGCCACTATACCTCCAATGTTGGTGTCATCTGCAAACGTACTAACTGTCCTATGTTCATATCGAAATCATTTATATAAGTGACGAAAAGTAGCGGACCCAGCACCGATCCCTGTGGCACTCCACTGGTCACAGGCCTCCAGTCTGCAAAACAGCCCTCCACCACCATCCTCTGTCCTCTACCTTTGAGCCAGTTCTGTATACAACTGGGTCATTCTCCCTGTATTCCATGTGATCTAATCTTGCTAACCAGTCTCCATGGGGAGCTATGTCAAATGCCTAACTGAAGTCCATACAGATCACATCCAGCGTTCTGCCGTCATCAATCCTGTCCGTTACTTCTCAACAAAAACAAAATCAAATTAGTGAGACATGATTATCCACGCACACCCCCATTTCACGATGCATATAAAGGGCTTTTGCCCAGATCATCGATTTTCCTATTCGTCAGACGCTGCCTGACCTGCTGTTCTTTTCCAGTACCACTCTCATCTAGACTCTGATCTCCAGCATCTGCATTCCTCACTTTTGCCTATCCCTAATCAGTCCTTGCCTTTCCAAATGCATTTAAATCCTGTAGCTTATGATTCCCTCCAACACCGTGCCCACCACTGATGTCAGGCTCCCCAATCTACAGTTCTTGGCTTTTTCTTTCCATTTTAGTCAAACTCATGACTTCCAGCATCTCACCTGTGGCTATTGATGATGACAACATCTCAGCAAGGAACCCAGCATCACCTTCTTAGCTTCCTACAAATTTATTGGGTCCACCTGATCAGGATCTGTGAAGTGATTCATTTTTTACACAGCATGTGGTTCGTGAAGGGAATGTACTTTCTGAGGAAGTGATGGATTGTGGGTGAAGTTATAACATTTAAAACGCATTTGGTTAAGTACAAGAATAAGAGAACATTTGGACAAATCTGAGCCAAGCGCAGGCAGTGGGAATGATTTAGCTTGGGATTATGGTCAGCATGGACTGTATGGGCCGAAAGGCCTGTTTGCAAATACCCTGTATAACTCGATGAGTCTATGTGTGTTTGCATGTCCAAGTATGTGTCTGCATATTTCTGTTCGTGTTTGTCTATTCCTGTGTGTCTATATATGTCTCTGTTAACCTCTGTGCGCATGTCTGTCTCTCTGTGCTTGTTACATGTGTTCCTGCATTAGTGTGTGGATCTCTTCTTGTTTTTGGTGTGAATCACTGAAACTAGGTCAAAACCACTCTCCCTTCCTCTCCATTTCCCTCTTTTCTTTAAAGTAATACAAGCCCACACTCTGCTGGTCTGGTTTAGGTCTTTTCAATCCTTTCTCACATGTAAGGTTACTTGTAAGAGTAAAACATTAAAAATTCCAAGTTACAGGAAGTGCATTAAAATTAATCCAATCGCATTGGAAAGTGGCTCACTCGGAATTGCCTGGATATAATTGCTATGGAAATATGTTTTCATGTGTAGACTGTGTGTTGGAAATACTACCCAGTTACAAACCATTTCCACATTGCAGAAGGAGCGCAGACATTTCTCCACACGAACATGTTCCAGTCTGCGGGCCGAAGTACAATGACAATCCTCTCCAAACCAACCTAGTGTGTGCTTGTGCGTGAGTGTGTGCGCGCGCGTGTAAGCGTGTGTGTGTGTGTGTGTGTGTATTTGGTGCAATCAAAATTCAGGTTGGATAGTGCTGCGAGCTGCTGCCCTACCTATCTCCCTCTCAGACTGAACCTCTGATCGTTTACACACTTTAGCACCACGATTACAGTGGCGTAGGGGGTGGGGGATCGGGGTGGCGGTGCAACAGAGATTGACAACAACAGAAATCTCAGCAGCTCTGGAAGCATCTTTGGACAAAAATGGAAGTTTACGTTTTACATCGAGTGATCCTTACTCAGAACTCATATCGGGGCATATTTCATCACTTTAAACATCACAGAGACTGCCAGACCCGCCCCACATAGATACACACACGAATACAGACATATAGAAGCACTCACTATACATTGACAGTAATACAGACCTGGACAGTGTGTCAATATTTCAATCACTCTGTTTGGCGTGTGTCAGTATTTTTGAATGGAGTGTGACTGTAGGACAATTTCAATAGTTGCAGATACCAAACCTGAAAGAATTGTAAAGTTTGTTGAGGACGGTGTGGAACTCCAACAGGAAAGTTATGTGTTGATGTAGTGTTCAGGTGTATGGCAGATGAGGATCAATGCAGCGCAGTGTGAGGTGATGCTCTTTAGTAGGAAGGACATTGAAAGACAATATAAAACAGGTTGTACCGTTATAAAGGAGGTGCAGGAACAAAGGGCCAGGGTGTATATGAGAACAGGTTATTGAAGATGTCAGGACAAGTGGTTAGAGTAGGAACTATCACAGATTAGTTTCAGTATCTGAGCTGTTTACAGGAGGAGGTGTAGAAGGGAGTCTCCGTGCTCCCTTCCTGGGATGTGATGGAGACGATGTGTTGTGAGCTCACCCTCCTGCCGACCGAGACCGTGGGGATTCCATTTGTCCCAGCTCGACACAAAAGGGAGATGGCATCAGGGCCACGGATTCTAAGTTGTGCCGGGGGGAAACGGAGGTGCCAGTGGGTTAAAAGTGAGAATTGCCCTTCACTGAACATTGCTCCTTACTCAGTTGCTGGGACGTTTCAGAATCTCCACTCGAGGCGTTCCAGTCCTCTCCGGCTCGTACCAGGGTCCTCCCAACATGGCAGGGGAAGGGGGGACGTAAGGGAACGGATATCGGGCACTCCACCACTTGGCTCGACCCTTACTGTCCTATTCCAGGTTGTTTCTCCTGGAATGGGAGAAAGGGAGGGACGGAGGGAGGGAGGGTTGGAGGGGGTACCTCTGCTGTTAGTGCTGGTGTAGGTGGGGGGAGATATGGTGAGGTATCTGGAGGGAGTCAGTCCACAGTGTTGTATCCATGCAATGTTATTAGTGTGTGTGGCGGGGTGGGGGGGGGGGGGGGGGAGGGAGATACTGCAAGCAGCAGTGAGAGTGGTGGAGCATGAACGTTGTTCTGGGTCGCTGCTGCAACAGATATACAGTGAGTGTGAAGGACCAGAGAGAATACAGTGGCCCTTATCCTGACAGAGTGGGGAGGGTTATTGATGCTTGTCCTGTATTGCTAGACATTTCTTCAGACAGCAGATACTGCACTGAGCTGGGTGGGGAGCTCAGACCATGCCAGGTGTGTCTGATAGTGTGAGCACCCTCTGGGAAGAGATTGGTCCCCCACTGTACTAGCCCATCCACCAGGACCTCCGTGCCCCTGTCGACAAACTGTGGTGTAATTGCCCCTTATCTGCCATGCTCGGGGTAAACTGTACAAACCAGCTCCGACATCAAAAAAGCTCAATTGTGTACCCACTGGCCTTTTAAAGATGGCACCAATGCCAGGGATCACGGAATACCCAGGGGCATCAGTGCGATGGTGAGTACCTCCAGCCGTGATGGGTGGGAGAATAGGGCTGGCATTGAATAAGAGGGACACCATGTGGTGGGGTAGGTAGTTAATGAGATGAGTTCGATAAGGTAGCACCAGGAAATTAGCTCGACCTTGTGCAGACAATCCCTCTGTCACACTCAATGAAAATGACCCTGAGATAAAATTATGGTTCGATCCAGCCAATGAGACGAAGACACCGTTGGGCCCAATCCCAGTTATAACGCTGCATCTGCTTGACCAATTCTCTCCATCACAGAGAAGGAGCTCAACGTCACCTTCCCCTTGGGTAATATGGCAGGGCAGGAGACTGAGGTATCAGTGGGGAAGCACTTTGAGACACATAATCATAATTCTATTAGTTTTAAAATAGAGATGGAAAAGGATGAACTGGGTCTAAAAGGTAACGCTCTAACTTGGAGGAAGGCGAATTTTGATGATATTAGCAAGAACTTCCATACTGGATTGGAACAGATATTCACAGTTACGGGGCCAGCTGAGAAGAGGGAAGCCTTCAAAAAGGAAATGTCAAAATCACAGAGACAGTCTGTCCCATTTAGGGGTAAGGGTAAGGCTGATAGGTGTAAGGAATGCTGGAGGACGGGAGAAATTGAGTGTCTGGTCATGGATAAGAGGGAAGCATATGTCAGGTAGAGAGAGCAGGAGTCAAGGATTTTTTCAGTACGCATTCACGGGTTGAGGGTATCACTGGTTGTGCCTGCATTCATTACCCAACACTAATTGCCCAGAGGGCAGTTACGAGTCACATTTCAACTCTCCCTCCCACTCTGCCGAGGACATGGAGGTCCTGGGCCTCCTTCACCGCCGCTCCCTCACCACGAGACGCCTGGAGGAAGAACGCCTCATCTTCCGCCTCGGAACACTTCAACCCTAGGGCATCATTGAGGACTTCAACAGTTTCCTCATTTACCATTCCCCCACCTCACCCAAGTTCCAAACTTCCAGCTCAGCACTGTCCCCGTGACTTGTCCTGACTTGTCCTACCTGCCTTTCTTCTTTTCCACCTATCCACTCCACACTCTCCCCGCCCCCGACCTATCACCGTCATCCCCTCCCCCACTCACCTCTTGTACTCTATGCTACATTCTCCCCACCTCCACTCTCCTCTCGCTTATCTCTCCACGCTTCAAGTTCTCTGCCTTTATTCCTGATGAAGGGATTTTGCTGCTCCTCGGATGCTGCCTGAACTGCTGTGCTCTTCCAGCACCACTAATCCAGTTACGAGTCACACACATGGTTGTCGGTCTGGAGTCACATGTAACCCAGGCCTGGTAAGGAGGCAGTTTGCTTCCTTCAAGACCATAAGCGAACCTGATGGGTTTTCCAAAAATCATCGTCATTTGGCTTTTAATTCCAGATTTAAAGTGACTGTCAAGAAGGGTCTAAAGCCAGTAGGAGTATACATAAGAGGGAAATCCAGAGGCCACAAAGGGGACATGAGATAGTTCTGGCAAATAGGGTTAAGGAGAATCCAAAGGGACTCTATGCATACATTAAGGACAAAAAAATAACTCAGGAGAGTTTTGGGTCACTTAAAGATCAGCAAGGTTGCCGATGTGCAAAACCGCAGGAGATGGAGGCGATACTAAACAAGCGTCGTGCGTCAGTCTTGACTGTGCAGAAGGATATGGAAGCTAAAGAACTTTGGAAATAAACCGTGACATGTTGAAAAGTGCCTGCATTACAGAGAAGGAGATGCTGGAGTTCGTAAACCCGTAAAAGTGGGAAAATCTTCAGGACCTGATCAGATGTACCCGAGAACTCTGTGGGAAGCGAGTGAAGTGATTGTTGGGCCCCTTGCTGAGATATTTGTATCGTCAATTGTCACAGATGAGGTACCGGAAGATAGGAGGCTTGCGAATTTGGTGCGATTATTGACAACATTTAAGAAGGATGGTAAGGAAGAGCTAGTGAGCCAGACTTCAGTGGAGGGCAAGCTGTTGATAAGGATTATGAGGCACAAGGTTTGCATGGATTTTGAAAAGCAAGGACTGATAAGTGATAGGCCACATGGATCGAAGCATGGAAAGTTGAGTCTCACTAAATTGACTGAGTATGTTTGAAGAAGTGACTAAGAGGATTCATTGCGGCAGATGTGTATATTGTTGGTATGGACTTCAGTAAGACATTTGCCAACTTCCTGCATGGTAGATTGGTTAACAAGTTTAGTTCATATGGAATACAGGGAGATCTAGCCATATGTATACAGAATTAGCCCGAAGTCAGGAGACAGAAGGTGGTGGTGAAGGATTGTTTTTCGAAAAGGAGGGTTGTTACCATTGGTGTGCTACAAGGGTTAGTGCTGGCTCCACTGCTTTTCAGTATTCACATAAATCATTTCGATGTGATCATTGCAGCAATAGTTGCTAAGTTTGCAGATGAAACCCAAAATGATGGTGTAGTGGACAGCAAAGAAGGTTTACCTCAGAGTACAATGGAATCTTGATCAGATGGGCTGATGGGCTGACAATTGGCAGGTGGTTTTTAATGTCGACAAATGGGAGGTGCTGCATTTTGGAAATGCAAATCAGGGCAGGACATGTACACTTCATGCTAACGTCCTGGGGAGTGTTGCTGAACAAAGAGACCTTGGAATGCAGGTTCATAGTTTCTTTAAAGTAGAATCGCAGTTAGGTAGGATAGTGAAGAAGGCATTTGGTAAGCTTGCCTTTATTGGCCAGTGCTTTGACTATATGAATTGGGTGGTCATGTTGCTGCTGTACAGCACATTACTTTGGCCATTTTTGGTGTACTGCATTCAATTCTGGTCTCCTTCCTTTTGGAAATATATTGTGAAACTTGAAGGGAGTCAGTAAAGATTTACAAGGATGTTGCCAGGATTGGAGCTATAGGGAGAATGCGAGTAGATTGGGTTCTCACAAACTTGGATGATTGGGTTATTTTATTCCTGCAGCGTGAGGAGCATATATAGTGTGCATAGCCAAGGTCTTTTTCCCCAAAACGAGAGGGCATGGATTTCCGATGAGAGGGAAAAGATTTAAAAATGACCTAAGGAGCAACTTTTTTCCCACAGAGGGTGGTGCATGTGTGGAATGAGGAGGTGGTGGAGGCTTTTACAATTATAACGTCTAAATGATATTGGGATGAGTACATGAAGAGGAAGGGTTTACATCGACATTGACCAAATATGACTAGTTTAATTTGGGATATCCCATCAGCATGGACGACTTAGACTGAAGCGTCTTATTCCATGCTGTACATCTCCGAGACTCTGACTCTATCTGACCTTGCACCAATATCGTATTAATTCATCATTCTCGGACATGCTAACCTATGTTGCTAGATATGACCGAAATGTCTTCATTTCAGCATTCTGAAACCTGCAAACACATCCTTCCATAACACTGACTCAGAGTCTCTCTCTCTCTGTCTATTTCCCAAATCCCTCCCATTTGTTGATGTTTAAACTGCTTCCCCGCCATCTAGTTTTAATTGCCCAGTTTCAATGTGAAGAACTCTCCTATATCTTTTTCCTGCCTTTGAATGTTGCTCACTCAAGAGCATCAGCTTCCAACACTAAGAAGCTTAGAAACAGTGTTCAAAAAAGCATTGCTTGTGTTTTATTTGACTTCCCAGTGTCCTGCCCTGTGCTCCATGTTGGATAATGGGGTTTTAACAGTTTCGAGGCACACCTTTGTAACTTGCTCTGTGCCTATTCATTTAACGTCTCTGTTAATCTCTCTCTGCTGCTCATGTGCTCAGTACCATGAGGAATCCTCACAACTGTTAGTGATTCAGACCAGGCTTCTCATTTGCCTTTGACTGACATTTGACTTAACTCTAGTTTTTGTACGTTCGTGGAAATGCTGGGGATGGTTTCCTAGAGGCTGTGTTTTAAGCTGCTGTGGAAATTCAGAAAGACCAGAGGCTTTGGTGATCCAACTCTGGATGAAAAATGGTGATTGTAGTTACAGCATCTGGATCTGCAACATGACTAACAAATGGAGCAGAGGCTGCAGAGAGGGGAATCTCTGCAAAATGGAATGAGGGAATTACATTCAGATCAGCCATGGTTTTGAAGAATGTTGGAGCAGGATTGAATGGCTCGTTCATGCAACTTATTCAGATGTTTCTGTTGGTATCAAGCAAATTCCTCTTCTCTCCCAGTGTCTCACAGTGGTGGGTAGTGAGTCACCTCCTCCTGTTCCTGTGGAACAGAAATATGGGCCTCACGAGCCTCCAGATTTCCCTGTATCCCAGTATCGAGCAGTTCAGTTACTGCCTCCAGTTCCTGTGTTCCAGTATCGAGCAGTTCAGTGACTCCTCCTGTGCCTGTGTCCCAGTCTCGAACAGTTGAAAGACTGCCTCCTGTTCCTCTGTCCCAGTCTCGAGCAGTTGAGTGACTACCTCCTATTTCTCCCTGTTCCTGAGCAGCAGTTTCAATGCTCTGAATGATGTCACAAGGTTAAGAAAGGACTTGATAACAGTGAATTTCAAACTTGGAACAGCATTACACAAAGGTATCTAGAAACGTCTCCACCAAATATTATATGCAGCTCGTCTGTTATTTTATTCCTGTCTCCTTTTATAAACAGGGTGAATCATATACAACAGTGCAGTGTTCCGACAATACTCCCATATATAGGGAAGACAGATCAAAAAGATTGAAAGTTTTATGATCTATCCCTCAGCAACTCTCATTCATTCCATCCAAACCTAGTAAATGTGCCCTTTTATTGTGTTATGTAAAATGATGTAAGGAACTGGTTAACTGAACCTGTTTGTTTGGTGACTGTGATTAATGTCAGTCTCCATGGATTCTAATTATCCCAGTGGAGAGTTTCCATCTTTTAATGATGAAAGAGATCGATTCAATATGTTATCCCATGGTATGGGCGGGAGCATCACCGATAGCACTAACAGGGATTGGCTGCTCCAGAGAGAGGGAGAGATCAGAAACTGAGAACATTAGACTGGATAGTTCTAACAGTGGATCAGAATCTGAGAACAAGAGACTGGAAAGTTTCAACAGTGGATCAGAATCTGAGAACAATAGACTGGAATGTTATAACAATGGATCAGAATCTGAGAATAATAGATTGGAATGTTCCAACAATGGACAGGGGTTTATCATATTATGTTTGGATTTTTTTTACATATTCTTGGTGGCCGTTATCATTACGGATGAAATATGTACTTTACATTATTCAATGCTTTTATTATCCTATCCTGGCTATTGTTGGTGTCCCTGGTAAGTTTCACTGTCGATATATTATTTGCATTAACTATGTGCGACTTGATTACTGTTCTTTTCATTTACACTACTCTGTAAGTGTTCACGCTCCAAACCACAACAACAACAGTGAACTTGTTCATTCTTTCTCGCCTTCTTTAGTTCTGGCACTGGGTCTTGTTGGTTGACATACTCACTTTCAGGTATGAACCAGGATGCATTGCATCACTGCCCCTGCTATTTAAATATTGAAAGCTTGGAGGTCACTGTCTTCTGTTCTGGATGCAAACTCCATTTCCTTCCTCTGACTCCATCTCATCCCTGACCAATAACTGAGGCTGAAACAGACGAGTCACAACTACGGTGATCCCTTTGGCCACAAACTGATTACTGACACCATATCCTGACCATTCCTAATTTTAACTATTGACAACTGCAGCATGTACTTCACTGGTTCGTTCCATCTGCTGTTTGAACCTTCAGCTATGAAAGACAGTCTTAATAAAGCCAATAATCTGCTGCTGCTTAACCAAATCTGAGTCGGTATTCCATGGCTTGTATCTAAATGCAACCAAAATCCCATCATTCCTGTACGGATTGCTTTATATTGTTGTTGCGTCTGGCAATGTCTTTACTTTAATATTCACAAGTACATTGTCACCTCTGTCTATGACACGGTCCTCAGTCTCCCTCTGTTAATGACTCAAAGCCCTGTCAGTTGTTCACATTTAAACTGATTTCCTCTATGTCTATTCTCTCTCAAATAATAATTTTCATATCTACTGCCACCAACACACACAGACACACACACACACACTCACACACACACACAATATCTTATCTCATATTTTGGCAGTGGAGGTGCAGAGCCATACATTTGTGGGAGTCTATTTACTGTCACTTACTGCATGGGTTATACATCTTCCCGTGCAAGACATTTCTGTAGTGCAAGTATAGTAGCAATATACTGGCAAAGGTTTGCAATGGACCCCATGTCCAGGTAGTCCAGTTTATAGAGTAATCCACTAGCATGGTCTGCACAGCTCTCCATTCTGGCTAGTCCCTTGTCCCAGTTTATGGAGTCTTGGATGGTTCTGTGAGGCAGATTCACAATTTGATGTAACTAACCATTTCAACTGATCTGGCAATAATTTTATTGAATGGTCCCATTCTTGTCATTGGACCCACCATTGTCTCACTTCTCCAGTTACTCCCACTCCCCTGTCTCCTTATCCATATTTTCACAACGTGTTATCAGTTAATTAATTGTTTGTTTTTTCTGTACCTTTCCCTGGTGTTGTTTTTTTCACTCCCGAGTATATCGAGTGCTGGCATTGTGAAGCTCAGAAACAATGCAATGGTATGTGGCAGGCTGTTGCTCCAAGTTGGAAAGGGGGTTCCAGCAGCTTTGAGACACGTCTTTGAAACTTGGTCTGTGCCTGACCTCTGAAGGCCTGTGTTTGTCCCTCTCAGTTGATTGTGCAGTACATAACATGAGGAAACCCCTCGAGTATTATTGTCAAGGAGCAGGAGCTGAGGGGCATCTGACTGCCTCCTGTCATGGAAAGGTTAGTGGAGGTGATGGAGATGGTTTACTGGAGGTTGTGCTGTGAGCTGCCTTAGACATTCAGGCAGACCTGAGGATTTAGTGAACCAACTCAGGATGGAGCATGGGGACTGTAGTTACAGCATCTGGGTACGCAACATGAACAACAAATGGAGCAGAGGCGGCAGAGAGGGGGAGCTCTGAAACCACAGAGTGTTTGTGGGGAAAGGGATCTGCCAAACCTGCCTGTGTTTTAAAGAGGAGACACACATCCTTTCCCTCTCCCCTTTAAATACACCCATGCAAATTCACCCTCTACTTCTCGCATACAAACACATTCCCCCTCTATCACATGCACACACACTCTCCCCTTTCTCACACGCACGCATACCATCTCTCCCTCACAAAGACACACATAGTCCCCCTCACTCTCTCACAAACACACACACTCTCTCTCCCTGTCTAATTCCAACAAAATACGCCCTGCCCCAATTTAGAACTTGAATCTGTGGACCAAGTTTGTCCCTACCATACCAATTTTAACATTAATACAGCTCTGTTCACTTTTCCCAAAATGCTCCCCGACTTTACCTCCGTCACCTATCCCGCGCTCTTTCCCAACAGTAGGTCGAGTTTGTCCCTGCCCGAGTAGGACCCTCTACATGCTGCTTGTGGAAGCTTTCCTGAACACACTTAACAAGTTACGTTCCATCTTAGTTCTGAACCCTCTGGAAGTCCCAGTCTATGTTAGGATAATTAAAATCACCTATAATGATAACCTCATTGCTCCTGCAAGTCTCGCCAGTCTCCCTGCATATTTGTTCTTCTAATTTCCATTGATTATTTGAAGGCTTATAGTTCAAACACTATAACATTACCATCCCCTCTTACTTGTTTGCATCATTTATAAAATCTCATTGGATATTATCTCGGTTATTTCATCTTTAAATACTAGAGTGATACGCGCCATAATCAGAAGTATTGGTATGTAAATTGTTTCCATTTACATCTCTTCCTCGCAGTGACTTTCACATTTTCAGCACTCCTTGTCAAGGCACAGTGGAGATATGGAGCTGTAAATGGATGGAAGCTGCACATTCTGTCAGTTCCAACATTGGCTGCAATTTTCCCCACACTGGGCTGCGATCTAAAACAGTGTTAATGAACAATGCAACAGCCTAGGTTTATAAATGAATGAACCAGTGTGGACTGCACAGCTCCCCACGCTGGACATTGAGCCCAGGATTATAGATCCAGCATTGTTGTGGGCTGCACAGAGTTTCACTCTGGACATAGCTGGATTGCATTCAGCTGTACACTAGCCGGATCTACACAGTGCTCCATCCTCATTTTGTAATGGATGGTATGGTTAAGTGAGTTGGATTGCGAATGTGAGAGAACTAAACATCTGGCAATGCCTTTATTTTGTGTTTTAATTCTTGTGAATGGACTCTTCAAATACTGACTCATCCGGTTAGACCCATCCCTCTGGATGAGTCGCGGTGACTGTTGTTACAGCACCTGTGTCTTCAACATGACCAAAAAATGGAGCAGAGGCTGCAGAGAGGACAGTCTCCGTAAAATGGAATGAGGGAATCACCATCAGATCAGACGTGGTCTTAGTGAATGGTGGGTCAGGATTGAATGGACCACTAATGCAATTTATTTATATATTTCTGTTTGTTCCAAGTAAACTCCCCTTCTCTCCCAGTGCCTCATACTCGTGGGGACTGAGTCGCCTCCTTCTGTTCCTGCGTAATAGGATCCTCGGGCCTCAGTAGCCTCCAGATTTCCCTGTGCGCCAGTTTTGAGCAGTTGAATGACTGGCTTCTGTTCCTGTGTCCCAGTCTCGAGCGGTTGAATGACTGCCTCCTGTTCCTGTGTCCCAGTCTCGAAAAACTTAGTGACTGTCTCCTGTCCCTGTGCCCCAGTTTCAAGCAGTTGAATGACTGCCTCCTGATCCCAAGTTTGTGAAAATACATGTCCTCCTCCTGCTCCTGAGTAACAGGCTCCAATAGCTCTGTGCTCACCTGCTGCTCCTGTGGAATGGAGGTGAGGGACTGAATGGCCTCTTCACATTCTTTACAGCTTTTCTTGACTAAAGGCCTTTGTCCTGTTTCTGTAAAACAACATCAAAATCTGAATGATGTATTGTTGTATTTGACTGTCAGTAATTGAGCAAACAAGCCAACTGGCAGAATTCAGATGCTGAATAGCCTTCTCCTGTTCCAGTGTTATACACTGAAGAGTCAATAGACTCTCAGAGATGTAAAGCACGGAAAACGATCGTTCGGTCTGGTCAACCATACCGCCAAATATCCTGAATTAATCTCGTCCCCCTTGCCAGCAGGCGGCCCATCTCCCTCTACACACTTCACATGCACATACCCATCCAAATGCCTTTTAAATGGTGTAACTGTACCTGCCTCCACCACCTCTTTTGGCTGTTAAATCCATACACACAGCAGTCTCTGTGTGAAAATGTTGTCCCTCACGTCCCTTTCTAAATCTTTCTCCCTCTCACCTTAAACCTTTGTCTTCTAGTTTTGGACTCGTCTATCCTGGGAAAAGACATTGACTGTTTACTTTATCTATGCCCCTCATGAATTTATAAATCCCTTTAAGGTCCCCCCTCAGCTTCAACACTTGAAAATAGTCCCAGCCTATTCAAACTCTCCCTGTAACTCTAACCCTCCAAAACCTGCAACATTCTTTTAAATATTTTCTGCACCCTGTCAATTTTGACAACGCCTTTCCGATAGAAGGGAGACCAGAATTAAAGGCAATATTACAAAAGTGGCCAAACCAATGTCCTGTACATATTTAACATGTCATGCAAATGCTTCGACTCAAAGCACGCACCAATAAAGGGAAGATCACCAAATGCCTTCATCACTGCGCTATCTCCCTGTGACAGCACTTTCAAGGAACGGAGAACCTGCACCACGAGTCTAGCTTTGCTGCCTCACAGGGCAGCGACCTGGGTTTAATTCCCTCCTTGAATGATTGCCTGTGTGGAGTTTGTACATTCTCCTCGTGTCTGCGTGAGTTTCCTCCGGGTGCTATATTTTACTCCGACAGTATAAGGATATGCAGGTAAAGGTAGATTGGCCATGCTAAATTGCGCACCTGTGGTGAAAGGGTTAAAATTGTGTCCCAATACATGTGTGAATCTAACCGAAAATGGAAGGTGTCGCTTGGTCCCGTGTGAATCTTGTTATACACCTTCCCGTGTGAATCTTCTTATCTGTATGTAACCAGAATGGAATGTGTTTTTTAGCCTTGCTCTGCTGTTCACATGAATGTTTATATCTGGAAAAGGGTATATCAGCTGGAGAAGTCTCCAGTTCGGTAGAGTCTGCTCCGGGGTTACGTTTAACCGCCGAGCGTGGGTTGTTGGCAACCGCTCTACGAGAACTGACGGCTCCCAGTTTTGGTAACATGTAGAGTGAGTATAAGCCAGACCCGTTGTAAGTACGAGACTGGTTGTGGGGACACTGCGGGGAATAAAACACTTATATTCTAGCAGACTCGCCTCTTGGCTGTTTGTTCTGTGTCAGACTACTTTCCTGCGAGCCTGGTCCTTGACCTTGAGAATTTTTAAAAACATTTTGGCGTAGTCGGCAGGATCAATCGCAATTGAGGAAAGATTTTGATACAGAACAATGTTTTGGAAAAAGGCTAAGAAACCAGAGGAACAAACTGTGGAGGTCCTGACCGTCCCGGGATGGCATGGGCCGTGGCATGGCGTGGCAGTTTGTTTGAGAAATGGTGGGGGGCGACCGGAGGACTGGGAGGCCGAGGGCGTAGGAACCCCAGGGTCGCTGCTGTCCACCCTTGAGAGGATCCCAGTCCTGCCGAAGAACCCATTGCCTGGGGTACAGCGGAGGATGTGGGCCTGTGCGGCGGCTTGTAGACAACAGTCAGACAAGCGCCAAAAAGCTGAAGCAGAATTAGCCCTCCTGAAACATGAGCAGGGACTCAGTTCGGGAGATGCCTCTATGTTGAGGCAGGAAATTATGAAGTTAAAAGCTGAATTGACAGCATTAACTGAACTAGCAGGACGAACTATTATGTATTTGTCTGCTAAGAAACGGAAAGAGAAAAGGAAGGTCCCTCGAACCCCGGACCCGGTACAAGTACGGGCGTTTGTAGCCCAGTTAAATAACGGGGATCGGTGGGATATCGATCATTGGGATGGGAACATTTGGGGAGATTTAGATGATCAGTACGAAGAGGACCCACCCGTACTCCAAGCTAAACCAGTGGTTAGGAGAAAGCAGGTTCAGAGACGTCTCCCAGTGCAACGGGAGGTAATGTTAGATGAGAAAGGAAACCCTATACGGAATGAACAAGGGGAGGCAATTATGCATGAATTACCGCGGGCTCAGCCTCCCGCAGAATTCTCTGAATTAACGGAAGACTTCACTACCGATGAGGTGCTGTTTATCACCCAGAAAACCCGACGTAATCCTGGGGAGCCGTTAGAGCTATGGCTAATTCGGCTCCTCGAGGAAGGGGGGCAACAAGTGCAGGTAGACTATCAGGATGCTCCCAAGTTTGGTGGATTAGCAAAGGATGCTGCCATAGACCTGGGGTACCGCAACCAAGCCAAGGATATGGTAATAGATCGCAGTATGGGGACCCTATTTGGGATGTATGCCAGGGCAGTGGCCGAACAGTATCCCTTCCCATCCGATTGGCCCCCCTTGGAAGGAACTTGGACAACGATTAAGGAAGGGGTTCAGAGGCTAACCCGTTTGTGTGTGCGGGATGCCCTGTTGCTGGGAGTGCTGGACGAGGTAGATAACACAAATGTTAGTAGACAGACTAGAGACCATCTAGTGAAGACTGCCCCCCCCCCATTATAAACCACTGTTATTAACCATAATGTTGAGTGGACGGGGAGAAACCCTAGGAGATGCCCGTAGTATGATGAGGGAGATGGGTGGTTTGGGGGATTGGGGACCCACAACCCGTGCTTCTCAGGGGGGCACGGAGCGGCGTCGCCCTGAGGCTCGGGCAGGGGGAAAAGTAAACCCTAATCAAGGAAGTAACCAAGGCCCCTCACGGCGTGCTTTGTGGCAAGCTTTGATACGGGCGCAGGTCCCAGCATCGGAGATTGATGGCCTACCTACACCGGAATTAAAAGACTTATGCAGACGAAAGGGACTGAAGGTCTCCCGGGTAGAGACGGAGTCCCGACCCACTATGGAAGACCTAGTGGAATTACTAACACAAAAATGTCAGACACGGGGTCCGGTTGTTAATGAGCCTCGAAGGGGTAGAACTTCCACTTCCCAGCGGTGGGAATCCTCGGAGGACGAGGAGGAGGAGGAGGTACGGCCTCCCCTCCGAGAGTGTTATAAAGTGGATAGGCGTGGCCAGAACCCTAGTAAGAAAGGCAAGAACAAAGAAGGGCGAGGCAAACGTCTTTACCCAGTGCTGTCTGGGGAAGATGAATGGGAGGAACAATAGGAATCGGGCCAAGCCCCAAGGGTTTGCCCACGAACGAGCCAATGGTCAGCAGACGACATTCGACCTCATGTATCATTGACTATCTATTGGCGCAAATCCGTCCAAACCGTTATGGCTCTAGTGGACACAGGGGCGGAGGCCACCTTAATCTATGGGACGCCCCATAAGTTTAAAGGAACCCCAGTCACGCTGGTTGGGCTGGGAGGTAATCTGATTGAAGGAAGAACAGTACAATTGCCCCTAAAGATAGGTACAATGCCCATTAAAACTTATTCAATTATCATTACACCGGTTAGAGAATGGATCCTGGGAATGGACATTCTGGCCGGTTTAACACTTCACCTCCAACAAGGGAAGTTTGAATTTGGAATCACGAAAATGGCTTTGCGCTGTAGGACGGTGTTAGTGGGAAAGGTTAAGATGGACCCCTTCCCCATCCCGATCGCCGATCGCGTAATAAGTCTTAGACAGTATAGGATTCCCGGCGGACATAAAGAAATATCCGCCACAATTAAGGATTATTTGGAAGCGGGAGTGCTTAGGACATGCACCACGGCGTGGAATAACCCCTTATGGCCCGTACATAAAGCCGATGGGTCATGGCGGATGACGGTAGATTATCGGCAACTAAACCGTCACACTCCGGCCTTGACGGCAGCGGTCCCGGATGCCGTCACTATTATAGGACGAATCCAACATCATCCAGGGGTGTGGTACGGAGTAATTGATTTGGCTAATGCCTTCTTCACAATTCCTATTCCCGAAGATAGGCAGGAACAGTTCGCATTCACTTGGGAGGGTAGACAATTCACGTTCACACGACTGCCCCAAGGATATCTGCATAGCCCTACTATCTGCCACCGGATAGTTGCAGAACACTTGGCTGCCTTTAAAGTGCCTGACGAAGTGATGATCTCGCACTATATTGACGATATGATGATACAGGGGACAAGTCAGAAGCAGGTTCAGGAATTGCTGGACCAACTGGTTCAACATATGCGAGGATATGGGTGGGAGATCAACCCAGCCAAAATCCAGGGTCCCTCACAAACGGTAAAATTCTTAGGAATCGTGTGGAACAAGGGGGAAAGGGAAATCACTGCGAAAGCTAAAAATAAGATTCAGGTCTTTGCCGTCCCTCACACCCAGAAGGACGTGCAGCAATTTATTGGGTTATTCGGATTCTGGAGACAGCATATTCCCCATTTAGGACAAATTTTAAAACCTTTGTATCGAGTTACGAGGAAAAAGGCAGCGTTCGAATGGACGGAGGTCCATCAAACTGCATTTGAAATGGCCAAGCAAGCGATACAGCAAGCTGTATCCTTGGGAAAGATACAGTCAGGACCTGTAGAACTGCAAGTCTCAGCACAGGGGGATTATGCCAATTGGAGCTTATGGCAAAAACAGGAAAGGACCCGTAAGCCACTGGGATTTTGGTCCCGAAAATTACCCCCGGCAGGGGAACGGTATACCCCCTTTGAGAAACAGTTATTAGCATGCTACTGGGGCTTGGTGGAAACCGAAGCCCTGACCATTGGACATGAAGTGATCATGAGAACAGCTATCCCTATTCTTCCGTGGGTACTTAGTGACCCCACTACCCACCGAATAGGAACTGCCCAAGAGAGCAGCATCATTAAATGGAAATGGTATGTGTCGGAGAGAGTGCGTACTGGACAGAAAGGAGTGTCAGTCCTACATGAGCAAGTGGCGGAGGCCCCTGAGGAAGGGGAAAAACGGTTTGAGGTGATTGAATACAAGGAATCACCCGTTAAGATGGGAAAACGGTATGATGAACTGACCCCGGATGAACAAGCCACGGCTTGGTTCGTAGATGGGTCAGCCCAATGGAAAGCGGGACAGCGTAGATGGAAAGCTGCCGCCTTTAACCCAAAACAAGGCACTACCCTAGAAGAATTAGGGGAGGGAAAAAGTAGTCAGTGGGCAGAATTAAAGGCAGTGTATATGGTAGTCATGCAAGCAGGGGTCATGGGAGTTTGTTTGTTCTCTGACTCGTGGTCAGTGGTTAACGGCATGACACAATGGATGCCAACTTGGCAGGCCAATCAGTGGATGATCCAGAATAGGGAAGTGTGGGGTAAACAGTTATGGGAGGATATATGGGAGAAAGCTCAATACCTGGTCATATACATCACCCACGTAGATGCCCATACCTCTCGAAATGATGTGGAAGCTCTACATAACCGATATGTGGATGGTATCGTCCGAACCATGATGGTGCAAAGGGGCACCTCAGTGGACCTAGCTAGATGGGCACACCTTAAGGCTGGGCACTGGGGAGTGCAAGGAACCTTGCACTGGGCTCGAGACCGAGGAATAGATCTTATGGTAGATGATGTTAAGACTGCAGTAAACCAGTGTGAGCAGTGTCAACATCAGCGGCAGGGAGTGCCCCAACACATGATGGGACATATCCATCGGGGGGATGGTCCGGGACAGAGCTGGCAAATGGACTTTGTGGGTCCCTTACCCTCCTCACAAGGATGTAACCACATATGTACAGCTGTGGACACTATGTCTGGGGTTTTGGTAGCCCATCCCTGTCGTCACAACAATCAACAGGCTACCTTGCGATGTTTAGATTTGATTGAACAATTTTATGGATTGCCCATACAGGTCCAGAGTGACAATGGCTCCCATTTCACAGGAAGGGCGGTAAAGCAGTGGGGTCACGATAACCACGTGGAATGGGTTTATCATGTACCCTATCACCCACAAGCTGCGGGACTTATAGAACGAATGAATGGGCTTCTGAAGTCCTCACTACGAAAAGCAGGAGGTTGCAATGACTTAACGGGTTGGAGGAAGCAACTAATTCGGGTGGTGAAACAAATTAATAACCGCCCATTAGGAAATGGGGTAACACCCTTGAATAGGATGATACGAGTATGTGATACCCCAAAGACTCAGCCTATTAAAATGTGGAAGTTCGCTGAGGAAGCTGATATTCCCGTAAGGGCCACGCCGGCTTCGGCTGGACTGGACCTACGAGCACTAACTGCCCAGACTTTGATCCAACAGAAACCTACGGTGATTAAGACCGGGTTAGGGTTGATTTGTCCCCCTGGAACCTATGGGCATATCCTCCCGCGGTCGGGACTGTCACTAAAGGGGATTGATGTGATGGCAGGCGTAATTGACGCAGACTACCAAGGGGAGTTGGGGGTGATCCTGGTCAACATCACCGCTGAACCTTACGTGATACAGAAGGGGGACAGAATAGCGCAATTGGTCATTAAGCCATGTAACCTTACAACGGTGGAAGAGATGGGAGCTCCCGTTACGGTTACTGAGCGTGGGACGGGGGGATTTGGGTCTACTGACACTAAGGGGGCCAAGGTATGGGTGCGCCAGACGACCGGCCCCCCCAGGCCGGCCGAAATCATAGCACAGGGGAAGGACAGTCTGGTCACCATTATGTACCCCGGGGACCCGACCTGGGCAAACGTCCCGGCGAACCAGTGCTACTTACGTGAGACCTAAATAATGTTGTAATTGCTATGCACCCGCAGGCTGACCCTCCGCCTTGAACATGGGGTGGTCATGGGGATTGCGACTCCTATTGGCGATGTTCGCGATCGGATGGCCACTCCAGGGCATCGGTATCACGGCCTGGACGCTGGTACCGGTCGCCCGCCATGAGGTGCGGTGGGAGGCCAGTAGCCAGCGACGGACGCAGGACGACTTTACATGTGAACCCGGTCAGCAGTGCGTTGTTCTGACTCTCACCAGCGACTGTCAATTGTACACGTGTGCACAGTGCTACATGCGCCGGGATGGGGAAAAATATGACATATCGTTCATACCGCCTAATTGCACCCTGGTGGTAAATGCCCAAGTCAAGACGTGTTTGTGGGACCGACGCACCCAGACATGCGGGACAACGGGGACTCATTGGAGCGTCACAGCTCGGGGGGAAGATCTGTGGCTGCGCAATGCCACCGATATTCGGAATCGTCATCGATTCATGTGGTTAATAATGGTACTGCCCTCGACGAACGCCCCGTCTGAGGCGTTATTAAACCCCACGCGGGGCGGGCCAGCACCGAAGAGGGGTGCCACGGGGGGCGTGCGGTCGCATCGAACACAGTTGGCCCCTATTATGTCAACTTGTCAACAGATGGCCCGGGCGGTACTGCACACTGATGTTCATTGGCGGGTACAGTTGCCCCTCATACCTGAGTGTCATACCAAGAGGCGGCGACGAGCGTGGTACGACACCCTGCTGGGAGGCGCAGGAACTGTTATGGGTATCTCGAATGCCATTGACTCTGAGGTGACCCGTACTAAATTATCTAACACGGGACAGGCCACCTCACAAGGACTACATACTATTGGAAGGTGGATGCCATCCGTAATGATGACTCAAGGAGAGACAGCTGAAATAATGATACGATCTCTGCAATGGGAACTGGATGTCTGGGGCGCCACTCAGGAACTGTTTGAGAACATTACGGCTCAGTTAAATTGGACTGCCTGTCATATTCAAATGTTGCATGCTCAAATACAGAAAGAACGCTTTTTGCGTGTGGTAACATCCCCCAATGTACAGGCGTGGAGGGGACTATGGAATGTATCTGAGAAATTGTGGATGATAACCCATCCAGAAAGAACATGGTGTAATGCAACTATGTGTAACGGATACTTTGTTACCATGAATGTAACCCACACTGTTACGGTCTGTCGATATTATGTATTACCAGTGATTACATCTTCTGGATATTATTTTCTGAAGACAAGGGGACAGTGGTTTAGCACAGATACCAATATTACCTATGATCTGTCCGCTTGTGAACAGACTGATCAGGGGAAAACTTGCCTACTGATGGACAGGTATCGGGACCCTTGCTTGACTAAGGGAACGGCCCTGTGCGAATGGACTGTTGAGACTCCAAGGGACATGATGTGGCAGATTGGGCCACACACGCTCTGTGTGGCTACCAATAATCCACATCCTATGCTTCCCTCAGCACCGTTCTCGGGATGCCTCTCAAATGTCTATCAGTGGCACTGGCAGAATCACACCTATTTGTTGACCACTTATAGCAGTGCTCGCCACTTTACCAAGGTGCAGTGGAAAGTGCTGAGGAATCCCTGGAACATTTCCCTGGATCGGTTTAAGCGGGCATTGGACCGATCCGAGGAGCTTAAGCAGATATTACGAAAGCATCAAACCAATGTCACCAAGGTTACGGTGTCTACCTTTATACATGGACAGGAGGTAGTACATGCTGCCCGTGTAGTGGACGTGGAGTCAGCTCATCATTGGTGGGACATATTGAGTGGTATGTCCTCCACTGCGGGGACATTCCTGTTCCCACCCTTGTCGATCCTGGTAGCGGTCCTGGTGATTTTAACATGCTGTAATGTCCTGACTTGCTTGTATATTTGGCGTGTACATAGGCGCTTGTTAGAAAGAATACATATGGGCATAATGTAACACATGTATTGGGTCAAGCAGTGGAATGTGGTGTAAAATTATGTCCCAATGCATGTGTGAATCATTATGCAACACATGTATTGGGCCAAGCAGTGGAATGTGGTGAAAGGGTTAAAATTGTGTCCCAATACATGTGTGAATCTAACCGAAAATGGAAGGTGTCGCTTGGTCCCGTGTGAATCTTGTTATACACCTTCCCGTGTGAATCTTCTTATCTGTATGTAACCAGAATGGAATGTGTTTTTTAGCCTTGCTCTGCTGTTCACATGAATGTTTATATCTGGAAAAGGGTATATCAGCTGGAGAAGTCTCCAGTTCGGTAGAGTCTGCTCCGGGGTTACGTTTAACCGCCGAGCGTGGGTTGTTGGCAACCGCTCTACGAGAACTGACGGCTCCCAGTTTTGGTAACATGTAGAGTGAGTATAAGCCAGACCCGTTGTAAGTACGAGACTGGTTGTGGGGACACTGCGGGGAATAAAACACTTATATTCTAGCAGACTCGCCTCTTGGCTGTTTGTTCTGTGTCAGACTACTTTCCTGCGAGCCTGGTCCTTGACCTTGAGAATTTTTTAAAACAGCACCGTACCCAGGGATGTGTAGGGGAGGTGGATTAGCCATGGAAAATGCAGGCTCAGAGGGTTTGTCCAATGGGATACTGTTTAGATGGTCGGTGTGGCCTCGATGGGCCGAAAAGACTGTTTCTTAACTGTAGGGATTCGATCATTTCTATGGGGTTCCCCTTGATTAGCAGCTTTCGACAGCACCCTACCTATATGTCTTGCCTTGAATTGCCTTGGCAAAATGCAACACCTCATAGTTATCTAAAATAAACTCCATCTGCCACCCCTCGACTCACCTAATCAATGTCCCATTTTATTCTGAGATATCATTCTTCACTGTCCACTACACCACCAAATTTGGAATTATCTACAAACTTACTCACCATACTTCATAACTCAAGTGCAAATGATTTGTATAAGTGACAACAGGCAGTGGACCCACTATTGATCTTTGCGGCACGCCACTGGTCACAGGTCTCCAAGTTAATGAACAAATGTCCACTCTCACGGCCTGTCTCCAATATTCAAGAAAATTTTGGATCTAAATGGCGAGTTCTCCCTGGATCCCAGGCAGACTAACCTTGCTAACCAGTCTACCATGTAGAACATTTTGGTTTTCATACTGAATTCCACAAAGACAACATACACTGTCCTGCCTTCATCAATCATCTTCATTACTCCCCCAAAAAATTCCACCGAGTCAGTGAGACGTGACCGCCAATGTACAAAGCCCTCTTCAGTCCTTGAGTTTCCAAATGCATATACATTCTTTCCCTCAAAACCTCCTCCAACAATTTAGTCACCATTGACGTCATGCTCACCGATCTATAGTTACCTGGGTTTTCCTAACTTTCTTAAATAATGACGCTATGTTAGCAGCCCTCCAGGTCTTTTGACACATCACCTGTGGAATAAATGATACAGATATATCAGCAAAATGCTGAGCAACCTCTTTCCTAGCTTCCCACATACTTTTGGGGTACAACTGATCAGGTCCCAATAATTTGCTCTGCTTTATATGTTTTAAAATGTCCTACATCTCCTTGTAATATAGGTACTTTTCTAGGTATCACGATAGGAAAATTAGTGGAGATCTCAGTGAAATATATAAAACTCTGACAGAGTGTGACAGATTAGAAGCAGGGATGATAATTCCCCTGGCTGGGACGTCTAAAACAAGGTCCCACAGTATTAGGTACAGGTAGGGCACTCTGCATTGAGTTGACACGAAATGTTTGCACTCAGCTGGCGAACCTGGAGAATGTGCTCGCACCTGGAAACCAAGAATATAAATAAGGATTTTGAGACACTAAAGGAATAAGGGAAGAACAGGAGTATTGTGTGGAAATAACGGGCTAGCCATCATTATATTGAATTGGGTAGCAACTCGATGGATCAAAGGGACTACTGCCACTTCCTATTTCATAGCTTCTAAGGTTAATCACATTAACAGATATATTTATTGAGTGGGATAAGTGCATTGAGGAGATGTTTGAACATGAACTAGAATGGGGAAGGCGTAATGTATTGAATGACCTCCTCCTTTCCCGATGTTCATGTGCAATCTGTGGGAAAGCTCTGTAAATGTTGTCACAAGTTCTCAGATGTTAGAAAGGAGGTCTCTGCAGGGTCAAGAAGACTACGTTTCCATTTCCCTTTTTCCAGTACCGAGGCTGGGGCCGGGTGTTCTTCCAGTTTTATCCTTTAAGAACTCGGAACAGTTTGATACAATAAAGTGTCTTCCTTGGCCGTTTCCGAGACCATTGAAGAGTTGATCACATGCCTCTGTGTCTGGAGTCACTTTTAGGCCAGACCAGGAAAGTACCGGAGATTCACTTCCTGAAAGTACATTGGGGAAGGAGATGATGTTTACAATCTACATTTATTCAAGGTCAATGTTACTGACACCAGATTTTTACATCTCGATATTTTATTAATTGTTTTTAACTTCCACCAGCTGCTAGAACATTAGCCTGGTCTGGATTAGCAATTGTTGTGGAGAAAATAGAGAGAATCATCTGGCGACGCAGAGAGTTCTTCAAGAAGTAGGTCTTTTATTTTCAAACAAAAAACCGTGATACTGAGAAAGCAGATTCTCGAATGCCCCCGAACTTCAGGGTCCGCGGATTTTTATATCTTTGTTTTATCATGTTTCTGCTAGCTTATCAGCATGTCCAACTATATTAATCACAGTAGCTCACTCTAGCTACACAATAAACCAGTGATGTTAGTTCCTATTATCTCTTCAGTTGTATATTCTACTTAATGTTATTCTAATGTCATGGTTAGATATTTATTGCTAATTCTGCTACAGTGATCTTCAATTCCAGACTAACCTGTCATAATAGATATTTTGCTATTCCATCCGTTACAATAGTCTCCTGTCTCAAGCTGACTCTACAAACTACTAATTAGATATTTAATGTCATGTCCCAAATATTTATTGTCCCAATATTGTCATAATAATACGTAACAGAGCAACTTGCTTTTTTACTTGTGTTATCTCATCTCGCCATAATGACCTTTCAGCCTTAACCTTACTCTGTTAATTGGTGAAAGAACATTCTACTATTCTTATTCCACCTTGCCTTCCACACACCATAGATTGCTAGTGGCCTTCATACTTTAACTCTTCCCATGCTGTCATGTTCTTTATATTCCATACAATCCAGTGACATTTCCACAACAGCACCATCTCCACATGGGGACCAATCGGAAACCACACTGAGCAGATTATTTCTGTGCTGCTTGACTTCTCTGTCAAAAAGAACTCCCATCAATTTGTCTATCGTGATGGGACTGAGGGAGTAGTAATTGGTCAGACTGTAATTATTCTCCTTTTAGGAGACTGGACATAGTTGAGTAATTTTCCACATTGCCAGGAGATGTCAGAGTTGGAGCTGGAATGAAACAGCTTCCCCAAGGACACGGCATGTTGTGCAGCGTAAGTCTTCAGTCCTATTGCAGGAATGGTGTCAGGGCACATTGCTTTTGTCGTATCTACTGTGTGCAGCTGTTCCTTCATGTCATGTGCAGCGAATCAAATTGTTTGAAGACGGGCATCTGTAATTCTGTGGGCAGCATGGCGTGGGTGAGGTAGAACATCAACTCGACGGCACGGTGGCACAGTGGTTAGCACTGCTGTCTCACAGCGCCAGAGACCCGGGTTCAATTCCCGCCTCAGGCGACTAACTGTGTGGAGTTTGCACGTTCTCCCCGTGTCTGCGTGGGTTTTCTCCGGGTGCTCCGGTTTCCTCCCACAGTCCAAAGATGTGCAGGGTCAGGTGAATTGGCCATGCTAAATTGCCCGTAGTGTTAGGTAAGGGGTAAATGTAGGGGTATGGGTGGGTTTCGCTTCGGCGGGTCGGTGTGGACTTGTTGGCCCGAAGGGCCTGTTTCTACACTGTAATCTAATCTGTGGGCGGCACGGTGGCCCAGTGGTTAGCACTGCTGCCTCACAGCGCCAGAGACTCGGGTTCAATTCCCGCCTCAGGCGACTGACTGTGTGGAGTTTGCACATTCTCCCGGTGTCTGCGTGGGTTTCCTCCGGGTGCTCCGGTTTCCTCCCACAGTCACAAAGATGTGCAGGTCAGGTGAATTGGCCAGGCTAAATTGCCCGTTGTGTTAGGTAAGGGAAGGATGTAGGGGTAGTGGTAGGGGTATGGGTGGGTTGCACTTCAGCGGGGCGGTGTGGACTTGTTGGGCCGAAGGGCCTGTTTCCACACTGTATGTAATCTAATCTAATCTAATCGACACTTCTGGCTGAGGATGGTGCAGATAGTGCATCCTGGTCTTTTATAGTGATGTGCAGGGCTGTTGAATTATTTAGGATGGGGATTTTTGTGAGGCCCATCACCATTTATGACTGAATGTGGCAGAACTGCTGACCTTTGATCACATCTTTTGGTCGAGTGTGTTACCTTTAATTTATTAGCATCAGGTTTAGGTTCACGTGGTTCTGACCCTGACATGTTCACCCACACTCGTCACTGAACCATAGATCGTGTTGATGGTAATGGCAGAATGAGGAGCTTATCCCGGGCAAAATGTTACAGGCTGTGTTTGAATGCAGGTCTGTTTCTCCTGCTGCTGTGGTCTACAGCACTACATAAATACGCAGTTTTGAGCTGCAATGTCTGCAATGCAATTCTGCTGTCTGTCCCTTTGTTCAAATCGAGACCCATTCACCCATCAGCCCTGTACTCAGTGACCTACTCTGGTTTCTAATGTGGAAATACTTCCATTTTCATATTCTCATTCTGCTGACGGTCTCTCCCCGGGTCATGCTTCCAATCTGACACATTCTGCGAAACCAATTAACTGATTTTAATTCAATTGTTTAATTCATCTGAATCTTTTTTCCTTGAGTAATACAATCTTCTGTGTTTGAGGTGAATGTGTTTCCCTGTTTCTCTCCCTAACTATGATCTAAAGCTCTGTAGTGTCAGTCGTACCATCCTTATGTAGTTTCAGAGTCAATGAATTCTCTGGATTCCCAATCATCTTCACCACATTGTATGTTTCCTCTTTTGGTTTGATGCTGTCCCTGACTTGCCTTATCACTCATGGCTGCGTTGTCCTCCCATGAGTATGTTTCATCTCCTTTGGGATAAATTTCTGATTTCCTCCGAATTTTCCACAGAAACCCCTGCTTTTGCTGCTCCATGGTCTTCTCTGCTCGGTTCCCCTTCCAATTAACTCTGGCCAGCTCCTCCCGAATGTCTTGGAGTTACTTTGCTCAATTATAATCGCATTACATCTAGAAGAGAGCAATTGATATAAACTGAAAGAAAATGTTTTAAGAGAAGGCACGTGAAGAATAATTGATAAATTTCTTAACTCGCTACAAGGAGAGAAAGAGAGAGAGAGGATATAGATGAGGAAATGTGAAAATGAGAAAACTAGATTATTGAAGGAAGTAGATGTACATCCCTCAATGGTTTGGAAAGTCCTGTGTGCTGTGGTCCTTTGTACAGTGCATGTACAACAGAGTAATATGTTCAAATGCTGGGTCTGATGCCAGAAATTTTATCTCCAATAATATGACAGACACTAGCTTTGGAAAGAACCCAACAGGTCAATATATTTCATTCTTGGTAGAAAGGGGATTAACTGAAATAAGTTGGACACCAGAAGCAAGAATTTATAACACGCATCCTGATAAGAATGAGAGATAAGAGTAGAGAAATCAAGAAAGGGAGAGAACACTTTAGATGAGGATCAAATAATGTTTTAATGTTTTATAAATTATATACATCATATGCATCACTTTTCGTTAACTGTGTCTCCGTTGTTTATTTAGAATGTGTTGAGCACACATGAAAAATGGTACTTATCTGCACACACACATTTAGTAAACAGTGTATATAAAATCATTTTTTCCGTGATTGAAATGGTCCTGTTGTCGTGTTACCAGGACACATGAACACCAACTGACCACTAAAAGACATGACCCACTACCACTATGTTCCATAATACAGACAAAGAATGGCATCACTTTGACTGGAACAACACACGCACATGCTAAGACACGCAAGGACGTTCTTAGAGGAATGGTATTCTAACCAGACGTCCATCAATAAACACATCAATTTAAATCCTATCTACCTTCTCTTGTAAAATAAAAACGGAAATGACATCACCCACCTTAAGAAACAAAGGCCTATAACTAGAGAGGCGGGACATACCACCAGCACTTCAGCGAAACTCTCACTGATGATGTCACCTAGTCATGATGACGAAACTTCTGAAAACAAACCTTCAAGCTCAGCGAGCTAACTTGCATATATATATAAATTGTAAGTTTTCGTTAACTAGTGGAATTTAGGAGTTCTCTGTCACCCACGTTTTAACAGATTATGATGTGAGGTGAGCTTTTCTGGGTATGTGGTTTTAATTAACCGAGGAGTTCAACATTGATGTCATAACATTTTGCGGCCTTGCTGTATGGGATTTGGACAGATTTGATCAGATGTGGTGTAGAAAAGGTCCCAGCAGATTCCAACACGTGGCAATTGGTGACCTAGATCTTCAAATATAACCGGTGGGAAAATTCATTTAATTTTGTTAACTGGTGGTTGGTTTAATTAAAAGTGAGAGAAATGGCTTTTAACATGCTAAAGAGGTTTCCAAATTTGCCAAGGAAGTTTAGAAAGACAGAAGGACTTTTTTTTTTAGAATTAGCAAATCGGTTGGAATTCGGTTTAACCAGGGACAAAAGGAAATCTGAAATTGTAATGGAGATGGTCAAGCACTTTGGTGTGTCAGAGAAACAGGCAACTGCAGTCGAGTTAGAAAAAACTTAAATTGCAAATGTGGCAACTGGAGTTAGAAGATGAATAAAGGGACGGAAACAGCGAGAGAACAAAGAGAAAGGGAAAGAGAGGAAAAAGAGAGAGAGAATTTGAATTTCAGAAGTTGGGAATTAGACAAGGAAGTTAAATTAACAGGATAGAGATGAAGGGAGAACGTCGGGATGTATACAGCTATGTTAATACATTGCTATACTTCGGTTAGAAAAATGTCAAAATCTGTTTTTATTTCATTTGAAAAACAAAAATGACTCGGCTGATGGTATGTCCAGTGAACTTGTGGGTAATGCTAGTTCAGACTTAGCAGATGGGCACAACTAGTGAGCTATGTGCAGCGCTGTCAGATGAAGGGTCAAGAGATTAGGCTGATGTCAAACTGTCTATTTTGTGTGGTCATGCATTGGTACTAGAAGAATATAGACAGAGGTTCAGAAATATAGAGAAAAAACCAGGTCAGACTTTTGTTGTTATGAAAGAATTAACCACAGTCATTTTGATAGGTGGGTGTTGGCCTTAAAACTGGTTAATACCTGTGAGGCTCGAAGGGAGATTATTCTGCTGGAGGAGTTTAAAGATTCACTTCCAGAAACGGTAAGAATTCACGTGAATGAATAGAAAGTTCAAGAAGTGAGAAGTACGGCAGAAATGGCAGGTAAAAATGCATTGGTTCATGAGATGAAGTGTAGCTTCTGGGAGAATTTTCATCCGGTGAGGGATAGAAATTGGGAGAAGGTGAGATCCTACAGTGCAAAGTGAACAGTAGAGCAAACTGGCAATAGTTTAGCACAAATGAAAAAAAGAAGCCCATGGGGGTTGAAAGGAGGTGAAAGGCCTTCAGTATTCTCACTATAAGAGAGTGGAACACCTAAAATTAGAGTGCTGAGGGTTAAGAAGGGCACTGGGAACAAAAAAGGTGTTTTTACTGCTGTAAGCTGGGGGACACAGTGCTGGGCATTGAAGGAAGACATTTTTTGAAAAGATGTGGTAAAAGAGGCTAAGCCAGTGGCATTAGTGAAACTGGTAAAGGAGACCCCAAGTGGTGCCGAGGAGCTGCAGGAGAGTGCACAGCCGAGGCATGGGCTAGGTATGGAGTTACTACCTGATCTCTGTAAAGAATTTGCCTCTGTGGATAAACTTTACTCAGAAATGGCGGGGGGAGGGGGACGGGGAAGGGGAAGGACAATAAATTATAATTTTATGAGATATGACATCTGCTCAGTCTCTAATGGTTGAGAAGTGAGGCGCCCAAAAAGCACAACAGATCAGGCAGCATCTGAAAAACAGGACAATCGACATATCTGGCATAAACCCATCATCAGGAATGTGGCTTGGGGACAAGGGGGCTAAAAGATAAATAGGAGTGTTTAGGAGCTGGGCTGGCGGGAGTTTCACTAGGAAGTCTATAGGAAGATGTAAGAGGGAGTGATAGTAATATGTCGGAAGGGATGGTGCAGTGGGTAGGTGGGAAGGAAGATGGACAATTAAGACAGTTCAAGAGTTCGGTGCCAATTTGAACGGTTGGATCTGGAATGAGGTTGGGGAGGGGAGATTTGGAATTTGGTGAAGTTGATGTTGATGCTGTATAGTTTGAGGGGTCCAGCTATCCTACCACCTATCCACTTCACCCTCCTCTCCGATTTATCATCACCACACCCCACCTGCATCTACCTATCACATTCCATGTTACCATCCACCCAGCTCAACCCCCACCGTCCTATTTATTTCTCAGCCCCCTTCCCCCTCCCTTGCCCCCCACTTTCCTGATGAAGGACTTGTGCCTGAAACGTCAACATGCCTGCCTCCCGGATACTGTCTGACCTGCAGTGCTTTTCCAGCCCCACAGTTTTCAACTCGGATCTCCAGCATTTGCAGTCCTCAATTTCTCTCCGCCCCTAATGGTAAGAGATGGAAGTATTTTCACTCTTTCTGACATGTTACTCAAGAGCGTGATAATTTGTCGAATGCGACAGCAATTAAGGTTGGGGGACAGAAACATCAGGTTGGAGTTCCAAATCAAGATTGGGGAAGTAAAAGTGAGAGTGAGTGACAGACTGTCAGTTCCAGGAATACACTTTATTCTTGGGGACGGTTTAGCTTGATCCAAGGTGGGAGAGACAGCCCTTGTGGTGGAGAAGTCAAATGAAAACTAGGGAACTGAGGAGTTAAAAGAAATATACCCAGGAATTTTTCCACTCTGTGTACGAACAAGATCCCACTGTCATAAGTTACAGCAGGAAGAAAAAAAAGAAAAAGACAAAGGAGTTGATGTTCAGTTAACTGACATGACACCCTGTTTGATGTAATGGTGCAGGAAAACACCTGAACGTGGAGAGAAACTGTCGGTTAGTTCAGAAGGGAAATGGGCTGAAGTGCACTAGATCGTGTTACCGGTAGCATACTGTGTTACGGGTAGCACACGAACTAACTGCAGGTGGTCACCTAGGTGTACAGAATCAGGCGAAGGTACAGAAGCATTTCTAGTGACCTGGAAAGCACAAGGACGTGGTTAATTTTTGTTTTACATGTCAGACATGCCAAAGGGTAGGTAAGTCACAGGCAGTAATGAAACCGCACCTTTGTTGCCAATTCCTGCATTCGAAGAACCTTTCCCGTAGGTTATGACTAATTGTTTCGCTCCCTTTTCTAAAATAAAAGTGGAAACCAATATTTGCTGACCATAATGTACGTGTCTCCCAGGTTTCCAGAGGCAATTCCGTTATGGAATGTTAAGGAAAAACGGGAGGTGGAGGGGTTGGTAGCTTTCTTTTCTCGCTGTTGCCTACCCAGAGGGATTCAATCAAACCAAGGGTCTTAAACCACTCAGCTGTTTACGGAAGTCATGGATAGCTTAGGCATACAACACTTCAAATCAAGGGCCTCCCATCCTGAATCCCAGGGAGCATTGAAGAGTTAGCATCAGACACTGAAGATCATGTTGGCCAAATGATTGGGATAATGGTGTCCCATTAAATTGCTTATCATCGAAGATGCCCCAAATAAATCTACTCCGTTTACTTCATTTCAGTTAATATTCATACATGAAGTGAGAGGTTTTTAAAAAAATTATTAATTATAAATTGACAGGACAGAAGTCGAAGATCTCACACTTGGATTATGTATGTGATTGAGGGAGAGAGAAAGTGAGGACTGCAGATGCTGGAGATCAGACCTGAAAAATGTGTCGCTGGAATAGCGCAGCAGGTCAGGCAGCATCCAAGGAACAGGAGAATCGACTTTTCAGGCATAAGAAGTACGGCTTATGCTCCTGCTCCTTGGATGCTGCCTGACCTGCTCCGCTTTTCCACCAACACATTTTTCAGGTGAGGGAGAGATTACATTGAGTAGGTCAGTTAGCTAAACAGCACCAGAAGAGGGCACAGTATAGAGTAAAGCAGGTGGGGGTGACTTATTAGTATTGCCAGCAGTGGTAGGAAATCCATTTAAAGCCAGGTTTAGTGGCCCCTTTCAAATTAAAAAAAAAATGTTGAGTCAATTAAGCTGTCTGGTAAAAATACCAGATATGACAAAAACGTTATCGAGTATGTCATGTGAATGAATAATGCTCCAGCCACATTTATGACTCAGGAACAGAGTTGTGGCCAGATGAACAAATTGTGCAGTTTATCTCTATGACGTAGTGATCTTTAGCAAGTGATTGAAAGCTCACATGTTACAGTTGGCAGAGCATGTTGAACGATTACAAGAAGCAAAACTGGTAATAAACTTAAAGAAAACAGAATTCGCGAAGGCAGAGGTGATGTTCTTGAGACTTTACATTGGACATGGAAAGTTGATCCCATGGAACATAAAGAAGAAGGGCATTGAGCAATTTCCACGACCATCCTCGAAGAAAGAGGTGTTTCAGTTATTTGAACTGAATGGATTCAATCGGAAGTTTGTCGCAAACTTCAGCACCACCGATTGATTTATTAAATAAGAACACAGAATTGTGGTGGACAGAACAATGCCAGGAGGCATTTGAGAATTTTAAAGCAGATTTAATCACTGCATCAGTTTTAGCTGCACCAAATATTTTGAAATACTTTGAAGATTGTGTCTGATGCTCGGGATATAGAGCTCGGAGATGTATTGATGCAGAAAGATGATGATGGAATTGAATGGCCAATTGGCTACTTGTCGAAAAAGCTCAATATCCACCAGAAATAAATACAACATCGCCATTATTGAAAAAGAATTATTGAGTTTCGTACTGGCCTGACAGTATTTTAATGTTTACATGACAAATTGTCGGAGACAGTTGTGGACAACAATGACAATGCTCTCGTATTTTTTTGGGATATTTAAAGACGAAAATATGAGACTATTTCATTGCAGTCTTATGTTACCGACTTTAAAATTACAAAATTACAAAATGCGTATGCTGTGGGTCGTAAAAATTATATAGCAGATGTGTTATCGTGAATTTAAAGGAAGAAGTGTAGATAAAATTTGACTTATTCCAGTGTTATATATGTGTGCAGAATTAATATGAATAGTATAACTGAGATTAATGCTTTTGTATTTTATACAAATGGGATTAAGAATTATAGGAAAAGAAATGAAGCCAACTTTTCATTCTGATGGTTCTTTTTTTTTTCCTGAAGTGGGGAGACGTTATGAAGCCGAAAGCAAGTCTGGCCACTTTAAGACAGAACGGGTTTTGCTGAATAGAAAGTACAGCCACAGATGCCAGCTAAATGTCAGACTGTTCCAAATACAACAATTAGCTGAGGAATGGATACCTGAGTTTTGGTTGCTGTTTTGACAGCAATTCAAATGCAATCAAGGAGTTTAAATAACGCTGAGGATACCAGAAGCCAACAGAATTTGAATATTATTGTTTGGGCCCTGGAAAGCAATCACATTGTGAGAATTATTGTAACATGGGGAGTATATAAACCCAGCATTTTGAACACTAGAGGGAGAGCCACTACCATCCAACAGTAGAGTAACTGCTGTAGGGCAGAAGTGCTAACTGGCCATCTCCAACACTCTCTATCAAAGATACATGTTCATATCAAACCTACTTGCAGTAAACAAAACATGACCCAGGGAGATCAGAAGCTGGAAGAGTGAACACAGATAGAGGCTGTGTGGTCTTGAGATTGTAATGTTTAATATGTGGGTTGTTGGAACAGCATATTTTTACAGAGTTGCAGTCAGTTAGTAAGTAGTAAAGAAAAGAGGGGCTTGTATTTGTGAATAGTTGTTGTTTAGTGTTCACTATTAAAGTTAAGAAACTAACTTGTTATTTTTGTTTAAATAGTGGAATGTAGGAGATCTGCGTCACTCATATTTTAACAGATTACGAGGTGAGGCGAGCTTTTCTGGGTGTTTGGTTCTACTCCACTTTGTAAATGTCCATCCATGCTAATCCCATTTCCCTGCAGTTGGCCCATATCCTTCTTGTCCTTTCCTATCACATATTTATAGAAATCCGTTTGAAATGTTGTTAATGTATCCCCCTCAACCACATCTGCTGGCTGCTCATCCATGTACTATCCCTCCGTGTAAAGAAATGGCCCCACAGTTTCCCTTTTATTCCTTCCCCTCTAACCTTAAACTGATCCCCTCTAGTACTTGATTCTCTACACCTTGGAAACCAATTGACCGCATTCACCCTATCCATACCCCTCATGATCTTATACAGCTCTATAATGGCCCCCCACCTCACCCCACTCAGTCTCCTACACGCTAAAGAAAATGCCCTAGCTTTTCCAACCTCTCCCTACAACTAAGACCATTGGGACCTGGCAACGTCCTTGTAAATTTCTTCTGCATTCTTTCTAATTTAATAACATCATCCCTATAACAAGGTGATAAAACTGAACACTATACTCCAAGTGCTGTCTTATCAAAGTCCTGTGTAACTGCAATATAAATTCCCAACTTGTATATTCATTGCCATGATTGACGAAGGCCATTGTGCCAAAAGCCTTCTTCACTGCCCTGTCTAACTATGACCCCACTCTTACAGAACCATGCATATGAACGCCAAGGGCTCTCTGCCCACTGCAAACCATAAGGCCCTGCTATTCACCATGAAACTCCAACCTTGATTTGAGTTTCCAAAATGCAAGATCTCACACTTCGATATTAAATTCCATTTGCCATTTCTCAGTCAACTTCACCACCTGCTTAAGGTCCTGCTGCAATGTCTGATCAACGTCCTCACTGATCACGCTCCCACTTATTTTAGTGTAATCTGCAAACTGACTAATCTTGCCTTGTACATTCTCAACCAAATCATAGATAACAAACAGCAATGGACCCATGCTCCAGTCTGACAAGTATCCTTCCACTAAACCCTGTGCTTCTTACCAACAAGCCAACTGTGTATCCAATTGGCCAGTTCCCCCAGCATTCCATGTGATGGAACCTTCCAGAGCAGCCTGCCATGTGGGACCTTGGCAAAGCCTTACTGAAATCCATAGAGACTATGCCGGCCGCTCTGTCCTCGTCAACTTTCTTGGTCACTTCACCAAAGAAATCTAACAAATTTGGGAAGCATGATCTCCCACTCACAAGTCTATGCTGAATGCTCAGAACGAAACGCTGCATAAGTAATGGGTGCAGTCAATGGTCTGCTGTCCTTCAGTGTAAGATAATTCGTGTACATAAGTAAAGCCATCATCCTGCTGTTGTAGAGCCTTGTTGAGAGAGAATTTGTGGCACTCTCTACAGAGGTAATCTCCTTTGTAAGGAATGATCTCCTTACCACAGACACGAATGATGGTAACATGAGGATAGAGTGAAGAAGCTGCGTGTTTAATCTGTAGAGCTGTGAGAGACGAAGAAATGGTGACACTGCAACACGAGGAGTGGCAGCAAGGTCTCTTTTATTTCCAAAAGAGACATTGGTAGGGTGAGAAATTCCATACTTTACTCAGGATTGATTGGTTTGATTTATTGCCACGCGTACCTCAGTACAGGGAAACACTTTATTTATGAACAGTGGAGGCAGGTCATAGTAAACATGGCCAGACAGGTCATAGGGTGGAGATAGACTTGGACAGAATAAGGTATAAAGGTTACACTGAACAGGACGTGCACTAGACAAGATCAACATGAACAAGATCAGCATTACTTGAACTTAGAGAGTCCATTCATCAGTCTAACGTGGCTTTCCTAATAGTTCATATGCCTAAATTAACTCACCCCACGATATTGTGCAGTCGGTGCGTGAACCCGTACTGAACGTCATGTTGCTCACAATCTCCAACACCAACCACAATACGTTCCATCTGAAACAGGTAGCCATTCCCACCCACTTCTGCCCTACATATAGAATACCAGGCTGTCTTCTCGGAGATGGAAGATGCCTTCTTGAGATTTCACACAAGACATATGTCTTCCCTCCTCAACACTAGAAAACCATGTTAAAGACCCACGTGTGTAGCATGAGCAACGGAGCAACGTGGAACAACGTGGATCAGTCTGTCTGTGCAGCCTCTGCTCCACTTGTTCATCATGTTAGAGCATCAATTAGGAGACAAAAGACTACCGATGCTGGAGATCAGAGAAGACAGTCAATTGCTGGAAAAGCAAAGCAGGTCAGGCAGCATCCGAGGAGCAGGAGAATCAACGTTTTGGGCATAAGCAGTTCATCAGGAATCAGCATCAACTACCTCATTCTGTTCTTGTGTAAGTGCGTTGAGGGGGGAATTACCTCGCACTGTTCCTGCCTAAATGGCTCAAGGGGATGAATATCCTCCCATTGTTCCTGTGGAAATGACGCAAGGGGCCGAATGGCCTCATCCTGTTGCAGTGTAAGTGACTCAAGGGACTGACTGGCTTCTTCCTCGTCCGATTGGACAGTGCCAAGGGCTTGACTGGGTTACCCCTGGTTCCTGTTTGACAGCTCGATGTGCTGACTAATATGATGATGCTGTAGCTTTAAGAGGTTATTTTGTCTTGGTTTCTTTTCAGAGAGAGATCGAACGATCATTACCAATCTGGCTAGTTAAGACCACTTGAGTAACAGGTAGGGGGGCTTTAGGTTTATTTGAATGCAGCGTGAATAGGTGTGGCCAGCTCTCACAGATTAGGATCTCTGGGTTTTGGTTTCTCAGTGACATCAGAAACATTTGGGGTCTCCACAGAGTTGGAAGCTTCAGTGAATGTCTCCTGGCTGCAACCCTCTCTGAAATTTCTCTTGATGCTGTTTTTAATTCTTGGATAGGAGAAATGTTTGTGACAATCTGTGTCTGAATATTTATTTTTGCCAAGGGCTGTGTTTATGGGATTTTCCGATATTGGAACAGTTCATTTGTAATAGTTCCTAGATCTATTATTCTGTTAACTTTTCCAATAGAATTACGTTATTCCAAATTCCTCTTTCTTTGGTTTCATTTTATCTTTCATGTTTAAGTGGATGGTGTTTTGCTTCACACCGAGTGGGTTGGCTAGTCACATTGCATCTGGAACAGACACTTTACATTTCCTTTAAAATAAGAAATCATTACATTCTACAATCATCAGGAATCAGCATCAACTACCTCATTCTGTTCTTGTGTAAGTGCGTTGAGGGGGGAATTACCTCGCACTGTTCCTGCCAGGAATATCCTCCCATTGTTCCTGTGGAAATGACGCAAGGGGCCGAATGGCCTCATCCTGTTGCAGTGTAAGTGACTCAAGGGACTGACTTCAAATATTATCGAGGGGCTGTGGTGTGGCCCATCACACTACACTCCTTCTCTTCCTGAGTAATAGGCTGGAGGCACTTAATGGGCTATCCCTGTTTTTCTCCAATAATGTCAATGACTTAGTGACTTCTTCATATTCCTGTGAAACCAGCGTGAGGTACTGAATGAACTCTTGTTTTACTGTGGCAATGTGCAGTGTCAGGCATTGCTATTACATGAATGTTATGGACCCTTTAGCAACACAAGTTTCAATGGTGTCCAGGTCTTGCTGCACATGGACACAGACCAGTGCAGGAGCTGAGGGGGAAACAAAATGTTCTGAACATTGTGGAATCTTCGTTGACCATCCCCAATTCTGATCTTATGTTGTGGAGGGTGGGGGCGGGGAGACATTGATGAAGCAGCTGAAGCTGTTTGTGAAGAGGAAACTGCCGTGAGGATCTCGCACAGAGGTGACCAAGGACTGAGATGATGAACATCTTCCTTTGTGCCATGCTTGACTCCAAACACTGGAGAGGTTACTCTGATTCCCATTAAGTCCAGTTTTGTTCAGCTCCTTGATGTCAACAGAAGGCAACCACTTGATATCAGAGCCAGGCATTTTTACCTGAACCGTTGTCTCAAACTCTTTTGTTCATATCAATAAGCCATGATATAGGAGCAGCAAGGGGTTTCTTCAAACAGATGGTATTGAATGTCAGGATTTGTCTTCTCAAGGGTGTTCGGGGAGCTAGATGACTGAAAGTATTTGAAGAGGAGGTAGATCGATATTGATCTGTCAGAGAGTTGAGGGCTTTGAGGAATTGGGCATTAAAGAGGATATCAGACCAAGAGCAGATCAGCCATGACCTTAGTGAAGGGCAAGGCAGGCTTCGGGGTGAACGACCTGCCCCTGTTTCTGATGTTCTCCCATTCTGCTATTGGAAAGTTAGTGGGTGTAATTTTCATGAATTTTATGTTATTGAATATTGCAGTGAGGAAGACCAGATGATTTTGTGAGCCATCTCTGGGTGAGGTATATGGGGAAGCTCTGTGAAGTGAGATGAGGGGCCTCTTTCATATCCATGCCTGGATTTTCCAATTACATTTCCCAAATCACTTCAAAGCGTGTGTGACAGTCTTGAAGGACTGAGTGGTCTCCTCTATTTCTGTGCACCAGGTTATAGGAGAAAGTAGCCTCCAACTGCTCCTGTGTAGCAGATTTTAGGGGCTGAATGTAATTCAGAAACATGGGACTGAGGAACAGGAATGGACCATTAGATATGTTGAGCCTTCTCCATCTGGCACTAAGATTGTAGCTGATCAGGTTGAGGTCTCAGCTGCACTTTCCTGTCTGTGTCCCATTATCCGTGACTCACTTCTCTGTCAAATTATTAACTAACGCAGCTTTCAATCAATGTGAACATAGAGGTACGCTAAACTTCCAGAGAAGAGAAGTACGACTTGAAAGATCCTTTCAGAATTATTCTTCATCCTTCTTATAGAATCAGAGTGTCATGCAGAACGGAAACAGACCCGTTAGTCCATTCTGTTCACTCCGAGCAGATATCAAATCTGATCTAGTCCCATTTGCCAGCATTTTTCCAATATCCCTCCTCTTTCAGATACTTTTTACATGTGCGATTGTAACCGCCGTCACCACTTCCTCTGACAGCACTTTCTGTACACACACCACTCTCTGTGTGAAACATTTATCTTCAGGTCCCTTCTAAATCATTCGTCCTCTCGCCTTCAGCCTATGCCCTCTTGTTCTGGACTCCCCTACCCTGGGGAGCAGAACATGGCTGTTCAGAATATCCATGCCCCTGCTGGTTTTATAAACCTCTATAATGTCACCCCTCATCTCTGACACTCCAGGGGGAAACGCCTCAACCTAATTAACCTCTCCCTAAAGCTCAAACATCCAGTCCTGGAACATCTGTGTGTAAGTCATTTCTGCAGAAAACCTAATTGTACGCAGTATTCTTATAGTGGCCTCACCAACATCCTGGACAGATGCAACATGCCACCACATCTCCTATACTCAATGCTCTGACTAAGGCAAATGTGCCAAATGTGTTCAGCACCACTCTGTCTACCTGCGACTCCACTTTCAAGGAACAATATACCTGCAACCCTAGGTCCCTTTGTTTCACAACACTCCCCAGGACCTTACCATTAAATGTATAATTCCTGCCCTGATTTGCCTTCCCAAATGCAAAGCTTCATATTGATCGAAATTAAACTTCATCTGTCAACTCCTTGCCCCTTTATCCCATCTAATTGCGTTCTGGTTGTACTGCTAACAACAAATGTTAAATGTAACCAGGTTTGTGATATGGAAGATGATGTCAGTCTCAGACTGGGTCAGGGTCAGTTTTAGGAACAAATCAGGCTAGTTTCTTTAATTTGCTAAAACAACACGTTTATGATACACAGTAATGTTACTCAAACTATGATGGAAAGATGAATGGCAAACGATTTGTGCATTGTAATAATATAATAATATTTCCCTTTCTAAAGACACTGACACACACACACACACACACACACACACACACACACACACACACACACACACACACACACACACACACACACACACACACACACACACACACACACACACACACACACACACACACACACACACACACACACACACACACACACACACACACACACACACCAAATCTCTGCAATTTTAACTTGAAAGAACTTTGTCCAGATATTATTGAAACTCATGACAAAGGAAAAATTGCAAGATTGTCTAAAACGTTAATCTGCTTCACAAGATATTGTACTCACACAGTTGCTAGCAATGGGATTTCATCCTGGGAGAGTTGGATTTGGCTGAATTCCCTTTGCTTTAGGCAGTGAGTAGATTCCAGTGACTTCTGGTCAGGGATCACCCAAACGGTAGCACGGTGGTTAGCACTGCTGCCTCACAGCACCAGGGACTTGGGTTCGATTCCAGCCTTGGGTGACTGTCCGTGTGGAGTTTGCACATTCTCCCCTTGTCTGTGTGAGCTTCTAAATGGGTGATCCAGTTTCCCACCACAGCTCAAACTGTGTAGGTTCGGTGGATTGATCATTCTAAATTGTCTGTAGCGTTCAGGGATTTCTAGGTTAAATGCATTGGGCAGGGGTAAATATAGGGAAATGGTTTGTATGTACTTGTTGGGCTGCAGGGCCTGTTTCAACACTGCAGGGATTCCATAAAAATAAGAATGGTAATGATGACGTTAGAGTTTTATTTTTGGCTCGCACACATTGTTGTAATGAGGAGTAATGAAGGAGAGAAAGTGCAGTAAGCCTTTCCTTCTCAGGCAGATTGTATATTCTCCCTCTCTGAGCTGAATCACACAGGAATATCATTCTCTCCCAAACTGTACCATGTGAGGTCTCCTTGTACATTGTCCAAACTATGTCCCCATCACATTCCCTGTTCCATGTAGGTGCACCATTGCTGCTGTCATACATACACAGAGCCATACCCTTCGCAGAAAATGGTCTCGGTCAATTTGAAATATGTTTACATGTCCCTGCGTCATTAAAAAATAAAATGTTTAATTTATTCAGAATACCTGTGTTAAAATGAACGCATTTTTAAAACAAATACAGAAATTGCTGGAAGAGCTCCTTTTACATGTTATATTTGTATCAGCCTCCACCACTTCCTCTGGCAGCTCATTCCATACGCACACCACCCTCTGTGTGAAAAGGTGCCCTTTAGGCCTCATCAAATCCTTTCCCCTCTCACTTTCAAACAATGCCCTCTCGTATTGTACGCCCCTACCCTGGGGAAAAACCCTGACTACTCACCCTATCCATGACCATTCGGATTTTATAAACCTTTACTGCTGCGAAATGTGACTCCAATCAACACGAATGCCTGTACTTTCAGTCATCCTGGGCCTGAATTCTGAAATACAATACTGACACCTCTTCCTTCTCAATCAAGTCACAATTCTAAATCCATTTTAATCAGTTTGTTCAGATATATTATGAGACACTTCTGTGGGATTTGCACCTGGACCTTTGTGCTCGGAGGTAGGGACACTAGCATCACTCGGCAATACCCATAAAGCTGTAACATTATTCTCCAGTGTGTTTGTTCATCAGCCTGTTCTGACATGCTGGGACATACCTCTGCAACAGGCAGGACTTGAATCCAGTCCTTCTAGTCCAGAGCTTGGAGCACTACCATACAAGTTCAGGAATTGGAATCAAATCCAGAGATCTGGCTCAGAGGCAGGGACACTACCCAGCACACTACCATACCCAGATATTGAGTCATATTTTAGAGCCCACTTTCTGCTCGGTGTGGATTTTTTATAATCAGGTTACCATTACTGAATTACAAAAAACAATTTGTATTATTAATCAAATGCAAGATATTTGTCTCAACTGTCGGATATTGAGTGCACGTGCTGTGCCATCGAAATTAACTATGACCATCTTTAATCGCTATTATCTGTAGTCTGCAATATTAGGGAAAGAAATCTTGCAGACATACTCTGCACAATGAAGGGTCTCAAAAAGATATTTATTACTGAACACCAGAAACGAAGGAAGAGCTTAATTTCTGGTCCCAAAACACCGATCACTCTTAACCAACTCTAACGTGCGACTGCCTTCTTCCTAAAACAATGAAATGATACCAGGCCCGGTTATTACTGTTCAGCCTCTCCTCCTCACTGACTGTGTCTTCAATCTGTCCAACCTCCCCCTATCCACACAAGGCAACCCAAGCTCGGGGTCTTTGTGAAAATCAAGGCCGGAGTATGCAGGCCTCCTGGAGAGGGGGATGGGCATTTTAAAACTGAAGGGGATGGGTGAGGTGGCAATAATATCACACACTGGACTGAGGGGTGGCAGATGGAGTTTAGTTTGGATTAATGCGAGGTATTGGATTTGGTAAATCAAACAAGAGCAGGATCTATACAATTAAAAGCAGGGCCTTTGGCAGTGTTGTAGGACAGAGACCTCGGCCGTCAGGTATAATTCTTTAAAATTTGCATCTCATACAGATAGTGTGGTTAAGAAGGTGTTTAACACACTTGTCTTCATTGGTCAGACCTCTGAGTATCGGAATTGGGACGTCATGTTGTGGTTGTACAGGACATTGGTGAGACCTCTTCTGGAATACTGTGTCCAGCCTGGTCATCCTGCCCGCTCATTCCATAGGCACACCACCCTCTGGGTGAAAAAGCTGCCCCTTAGGTCACTTTTATATGTTTCCCCTCTCACCTTAAACCTATGTCCTCCAGTTTTGGTCTCCCGGTACCCTTCGAAAACACCTTGACTATTCACTTTGATATTATTGACCTTGATATAATTAAGATGGAGAGTGTTGAAAACAGATTAACCTGGATGTTTCTGGGAATGGAGGGAGTGAGCTATAAGTAGAGGCTGGTAGGCTGGGACTTTTTTCACTGGAGAGTATGAGATTAAGGGGTACCTTTACAGGGGTTTATAAAATCATGAGGGGTACAGATAAGCTGAAGGGCTGATGTCTTTTCCCTCAAGGTTGGTATTCAAAACTGAGTGATATTTTAAGGTGCGAGGAAAAAGATTTACATAAGTCATGAGAGGTAATTATTTGAGATAGAATCTGGTTTGTGTGTGGAATGAACTTCCAGAGGAAGTGGTAAAAGCAGGGACAGTTACAACGTTTAAAGGACATTTAGATCAATCCATGGATAAGACATCAGTTTGGATGGTGCTGTGAGCAGCTGCCCTCTCCCTCCCCCTCTCTGAATGAATCCCTGTTGGTTTTCACCTTCTGCCAATGCCTGTGCAGTGGCGTGTGGAGGCCAACAGAGGGTGGCATTGCATCACTTTAAGCACCACAGAGACCGCCAGACCATCCCCACACAGAGACACACAGATACACACACGGGAATGGTTAGGGCACTGCGTGAAGCTCATCTGGTAACTTAAATGAAACATAAATAAATGCTCAATTCGCCTCGTAAACTGTTAAAATATGAGTGTCAGATCTACCAAATCCCACTGTTTAAATAAAAACATCAATTTATTTTTTAACTCTGAAAGTGAACATTATACATTAACTAATCATAACTCTGGGACCCCCCTTTCTCTTAACTGCTTATTTCCCGACTCCAGCTCTATAGCAATATATTGTTTCTGGGTCTGCCATCCTCTCGTATCACAGGTGCTTGTAAGCTTTCAGTTCAGAACAGAATTCACCCTAGCTTAAAGGTACAGTACACGCTCTCAACTTCATCACATTATACCCTGGTGAATATCGATAAGTGGAACCTATCCGGATTTCTCTTGCTCCGTGGTTTATCAATATTTCATTTGCTCCGTCTGGTGTGTGTCAGGACTTTTGTTGCTCCATTGACAGCATGTCATTATTCGACTTTGTCCACAGGAATATATCAGTATTTCACTTGCTCACACTCGTGTATGTGGGACGGGATTTCAGTTGTTTCATGGGGACTGTGACGCTATAACAATCTCAATGTTTGTAGATGGCACCGAACCTGGAAGAACTCTGAAGACTATGGAGGACAGTGTGGAAAACTAACAGGACAATCACACGTTGATGTAGTGTTCAGGTGTATGGCAGATGGGGATTAATGCAGAGCAGTGTGAGGTGATACACTTTGGTAGGAAAGACAATGAAAGACAGTTTGAAACAGGCTGTGCCATTATAAAGGGGGTGCGGGAACAGAGAGTCCTGGGTGTATATGAGCACAGATTGTTGAAGATGTCAGGACAAGTGGGGAGAGCAGTAACTATCACAGATTAGTTTCAGTATCTGAGCTGTTTACAGGGGGAGGTGTAGGAGGGAGTCTCCATGCTCCCTTCCTGGGAGGTGGTGACGATGTGTAGGTGGGAGACATGGTCATGGTGAGGTGCCCAGAGAGAGTCAGTCCACAGTGTTGTGTCCATGCCGTGTTATTAATGGGGGGGGGGGGGGCGTGGGGTGGGGGGGTAAAGTGGAGGGAGAGAGAGAGAGAGAGAGAGAGAAAGAGACAGACAGAGACAGAGAGAGACAGAGACAGAGAGAGAGAGAGAAGGTGCTGCATGCGGCAGTGAGAGTGGTGGACCATGAGCCTTGTTCGGAGGTTGGTGCTGTAACAGATATACAGTGAGTGTGAGGGAGCAGACACAATACCGTGACCCTTATCCTGACAGAGCGGGAAAGGTTATTGATACTTGTCCTGTATTGCTGAACATTTCTTCAGACCGCAGATATTGCACTGAGCTGGGTGGTGAGCTCAGACCATACTCGGTGGGTCTGGTCGTGTGGCCCACTCTGGGAAGAGAATGGTCCCCCTCTGTACTAGCCAATTCACCAGGACCTCCGTGCTCCTGTCGACAAACCGTGGTGTAATTACCTCTTATCTGCCATGCTCGGGGTAACTGGGCAGGGCAGCTCCTAACAGAGAAAGCTCAAACTTGTGCTCAGTGGCCTTTTGAAGATGGCGCCAGTGTCATGGATCATGGAATATCCAGGGACACCCGGGCGATGGTGAGTACCTCCAGCCATATTGGGTGGGAGAATCGGGCTGGTATTGAATGAGAGGGACACCATGGGGTGGGTGGTTAATGAGGTGAGTTCGATAAGACAGCACCAGGAAACTAGCTCGGCCTCGTGTAGATGATCCCTCCGTCACAGTCAATGGAAATGGCACTGAGACAAATTATTGTTAGATCTAGCTCAATAAGCCAAAGACTCTGCTGACCCTACACCCAGATGCAAAGCTGCAGAACAAATACTCATCTAAAACTCTGCATCATCTGAACTCCCACGAATATCATGTTCACCCAAAATTCCTGGAAACACTGATGTTACAGGATGCTGTTAAAATGTTTTCATTTCTGCATTCTGAAACCTGGGAACACTTCCTTCCATAACATTTTCTCTCATTCTCCCCCTCTCTGTCTATTTCCCATACCCCTCCCATTTGTTATTGTTCAAACTGATTCCCCCTCCATCTCTGTATCTCTGTGGCAGGGATGTTCACACCCACAGCATCCCCTTGTCAGGGCACAATGGAGAGATGGAGTTGTAAATGGATGGGAGCTGCACATCCTGTCACTTCCAGCATGGGCTGCAAGATTCCCCACACTGGGCAGTGATCTAACACACTGTTACTGAGCAATGCACTGGGGTGGTGTACACAGTCCTACATGCTGGGAGGGTAACTGCTCCTGGTTTACAGATCAATGCACTGGGGTGGTGTTCACAGTCCTACATGCTGGGAGGGTAACTGCTCCTAGTTTACAGATCAGTGCACTGGGGTGGGGGGCACAGTCCTACATGTTGGGAGGGTAACTGCTCCTGGTTTACAGATTAATTCACGGGTGACCACTGCACAGATCACTGTGCTGGTCAGACTATCTGGTTGAGGTTTATAGATAATGCCCTGCTGTGGTCTGCACTTCTCCCGCTGCTGGACAGATATCTACTCCGGGGTTATAGATCAATGCACTGCTGTGGTTTGCACAGCTCCCCGTGTTGGATAGATATCTAATCTGGGTTTATAGATCAATGCACTGCTGTGGTCTGCACTTCTCACCGCGCTGGACAGATAAGTGGTCTGGGATTATAAATCAATGCCCTGATCTTATCTGTGCAGTGCTCCACTCTGGACAGATTGCTGGGTTGCACTGAGCAGGACACTGGCCTGGTCTGCACAGTGTTCCACGGTGAACAGATATCTCCTCTGGCTTTATGGGGTCTGGGCTGGTTCTGTGAGGTGGATTGAGAATGTGGTATATCTAACTATTTCAGCTGATCTGGCAATGCCTTTAGTTCCCATTCCTGTGATTGGACCCTCCGTCTTTCACCCCATTAATGTTAGAGTGTCCAGGTACAGTACATCATGTTGGTGGGGTGGGTAGGGGGGAAAGGTGATGGACAGGTCCAAGAGTTCCCCGGAACGTTCTGTCCCCAACATTCTATAACTGACATTCCCCGGAACGTTCTGTACCCAACATTCTATAACAGTCATTCCCCGGAACGTTCTGTCCGCAACATTCTGTAACTGACATTCCTTGGAACGTTCTGCCTCCAACATTCTATAACTGACATTCCCCGGAACGTTCTGTCCCCGACATTCTATAACAGACATTCCCCGGCACTTTCTGTCCCTGACGTTGTTTGTGAACGGCCGGACGTCAGTGAATTGAACAAACGATAAGATCCCAAGGGAAGAGATCCCGTTCAGGGGTGAAGGAGACACTGTTCCGAAGACCCCTCAGGCAGTTAAGGGGGTGAACACGTTTTCCCTGCGTTTACATTTCTCCACGTCACAGGATCGACCACAATTTAGACCAAAATACAGAAATTCCCAAACTCCGTTTTTCTTCAGGAAACTGGGAGAGAATCCTTCAGGACAGCAACGTTTCCACCCTCCGTATTAGGAACTGGGAAGGAGTGACCTGTGTCTGCTCTCGAGTGATCGAGTGTGTGGGAATGTTCTAGAAACCATCTGTCCTTATGGATGTGTCTCTGTGTGTTTGGGGAGGGAAGGTTTCTTGTGGTTTATGTCACATTTTTGTCAGTAATTCCGACCTTCCCATTTGTTTTTCCAGCTCCTATTATTTTAATAAATCCCTGAATACAGGGACACATTTGAAAATCTGACTGGGTCCCCGATCAAACGGGTCCATTTGCCTCCAGGCTGATGGATAATGGGTTTGTTTTCCTTCCTCACAGTTAACGTAGTGACCATCTACGTCCTGCTTTATAAAGATTGTGGACTGTCTCCATGTGTCAGACGTTACCTGGGGGCTATGGCAGCGGCGGATCTCCTGGTCATTATCCTCGACCTGATACTGAGGCACATTCCCATTGTTTATCGGGAACAGTTTTATTTCCTGAGGGACTCCGTCCCCGTGTGTAATATCCATGCCGTCCTGCTTTATGCAGCCACTGACTGCTCTGTCTGGTTCACCGTCACTTTCACCTTTGATCGGTTTGTGGCCATTTGTTGCCAGAAGCTGAAAAGTAAATATTGCAGTGAGAAGACGGCGGCTGTGGTTCTGGGAGCAGTGACTGTGCTGAGCTGTTTAAAGAACATTTTCTGGTATTTTATGCTCACGGCTGAGTATTGGCTGGGGAACGAGCCCTGGTTTTGTGATGTAACAGTCGCTGTTGTATTCTCCATTGTCTGGGTCACAATCGAGTTCCTCCACCACATTCTAACCCCGTGTGTCCCATTTCTCCTGATTCTGCTGCTCAATGTTCTCACCGTCAGACACATTGTAGTGACCAGCAGAGCCCGCAGGAGACTCCGCACTCACACCAATGGGGACGCTCAGTCTGACACTGAAATGAGAAACCGAAAAAAATCCATCATTTTACTGTTTGTGATCTCGGCCAATTTCATCCTGTTATGGTCAACGTTAATGCTGTTTTCTATATGGGCCCGGATGTATGATTTTGGGTATGAGTCTGTGTATCTCGAATGGTTTGTGCAGGAATTGGGCTTCATGCTGCAGCTCCTCAGTTGCTGCACAAACACCGCGATTTATGCCGTGACCCAGACTAAGTTCAGGCAGCAGCTGAAGAATGTGCTGAAATATCCCTTCACCCAAATCCATCCATCCATCAAATTCCCTCATTAATCAATCCATCCGGGATTTTCTCATTTCAGTTCAGTGTTTCAGCGATGGAGCAGCCTGTCGCTATGGTAACAGACTGAGGGTAGCGCTGGGTTGTCCATCCTTATCCCACAGGGGGGTTAAAGGAAAACATTTCAATGTTTCTCACAACTCAGGGGCCAGTGAGAAAAGGCACTATCCCACTGACTGTATCCATCAGTTCCATTTGTAACCAATAAAAATGTTGATTAAAGCGTGCCGAGCAGCAGAGTGACCGATGTTGTTGTGTGTCTTTCTGTTGGAGAAGCTGAGCTGCAGAGAGACAGACTCAGCCCCAAGTCCTGGTCCTCAGGGAAGGGGAAGGCACCGCGCCCTGAGCTCAGGAGCTGGGTTCAACTCCCTCTGACTCCCCCACTCCAAACTGGACCCCCCATTTCCTCTCCCCCACTCTCTCCACCTGCCTCCACTCTTTCCTCTCCCCCCTCCCCTGCACTCTCTCTCTCTCCTGCCGTCTCTGCCTCCCTCCCGCGATTCCGTCTCTACACCAATTTCCCCCCTCCTCCCATCTCCTACATCTCTCTGTCATCTCACAACCAACCCTCCAACCACATGCAGCTACAGCACCAACCACTACCCCCTCCTCCCCAGTCTCTGGATCAGAGGGAGAGGGACGCGTCAGGGAGACAGACTGCGTCAGAGAGGGAGGGAGGGGCAGGAGGGAGATATATTTATTCAGAGAGAAACAGAGGACGTGGGGAGAAAGAGAGAACGAGGTAGGTGGATCGAGAGTGAGAGAGTGAAGGAGCAGAGAGAGAGAGAGGCAAGGGAGAGACAGAGAAATAGGGGAGGACTTAACGAGAGAGGGGTCAGAGAGAACGGGAGAGACAGGTTCAGATAGAACGGGAGAGAGGGGGGACAGAGGATAGAGAGGGAGGTGACAGAGAGAGGAGGGTATGAGAGGGGGACAAGAGAGAGGGGGCACGGAGAGCGTGTGGGGACAGAGAGAATTACTAGATTAGATTAGATTCCTTACAGTGTGGAAACAGGCCCTTCGGCCCAACAAGTCCACACTGACCCGCCGAAGCGCAACCCACCCATATCCCTACATTTACCCCTTACCTAACACTACGGGCAATTTAGCATGGCCAATACGCCTGACCTGCACATCTTTGGACTGTGGGAGCAAACCGGAGCACCCGGAGGAAACCCACGCAAAAACGGGGAGAACATGCAAACTCCACATAGTCAGTCGCTTGAGGCAGTAATTGAACCGAGGTCTCTAGCGCTGTGAGGCAGCAGTGCTAACTACTGTGTCACCGTGCCGCCGAATGGGGCAGAGAGAGGGAGGACAGAGAGAGACGGGAAAGAGAGAGAGAGTGACAGAGAGAGAGGGGGGACAGAGAGAGGGGGGGGGGACAGAGAGAGGGGTGGAGAGAGAGTGGCGGGACAGAGAGGGGGGACAGACAGGAACACAGAGCGGGGAGAGGGGGGAAAGACACAGTGGGGACAGAAAAAGGGGGGTATAGAGAGGGGGGCAGAGAGAGGTGTAAAGGGGGGACAGAGAGAGAGGGACTGAGAGGGGGAAAGGGGGTAACAGAGAGAGGGGATGGGAGACAGAGAGAGGGGGACAGAGAGAGAGAGGACAGAGAGAAGGGGGACAGAGAGAGGGGGACAGAGAGAGAGGGTACGTGGGACAGAGAGAGGGGGATAGAGAGAGAGAGAGAGAGGACAGAGAGAGGGGACAGACAGAGAGGGGACAGAGAGAGGGGGACAGAGAAAAGGGGGGCAGAGAGAGGGGTGACAGAGAGAGAGGGTACGTAGGACAGAGAGAGGGGGGTAGAGAGAGGGAGGGGACAGAGAGAGAAGGACAGAGAGGGGGACAGAGAGAGAGGGGACAGAGAGAGGGAGTCAGAGAGAGGGGGACAGAGATGGGGGCAGAGAGAGAGGGGCAGATAAAGAGGGGCAGATAGAGAGGGGCAGATAGAGAGGGAGGGGGACAGAGAGCGGAGGACAGAGAGAGGGGGACAGAGAGTGGGGGACAGAGAGAGGGGGACAGAAAGAGGGGGTAGAGAGAGCGGGGGAAAGAAAGAGGAGGAAAAACAGAGGGGGACAGAGGGGACGGACAGAGAGAGTGGGGACAGAGAGAAGATGGGACAGAGAGAGGGGCGGACAGAGAGGGGGGACAGAGAGGGGGAACAGAGAGGGGGGCGGTCAGAGAGGGAGGGGACAGAGAGAGAGGGGGGACAAGAGAGTGGCGGGAGAGAGGTAGGGGAGAGATGGGGAGAGAGGGGGGTAAAGAGAGGGGAGAGAGAGGTTGGACAGAGAGAGGGGGATAGTGAGTGGGGGGACAGAGAGAGGGGGACAGAGAGAGAGGGGTGGACAGAGAGATGGAGACAGAGGGAGAGGATGGTACGGGGGTGTGAAGACAGAGGGGTGAAAGGGAGAGAGGGGTACAGAGAGAGAGGGACAGAGAGAGGGGGACAGAGAGGGGGGAAAACGAGGGGGGCAGAGGTACGGGGGATTGAGAGAGGGGGGCAGTGAGAGAGGGACAGAGAGGGGGACACAGAGAGAGAGAGAGGACAGAGAGAGGGGAACAGAGAGAGGGGGACAGGGGGTCAGGCGGGACAGAGAGAGAGGGGACAGACAGAGGGGAACGGTGAGAGAGGGGGGACAGAGAGAGGGGAATGGTGAGAGAGGGGGCACAGAGAGAGGTGGCATACAGAGAGGAACGGTGAGAGGGAGGGGCAGAGAGAGGGAAATGGAGAGAGAGGGGGACAGAGAGAGGTGGGTACAGAGAGAGGGGAACAGAGAGGTGGGGGACAGAGAGAGGGGACAGAGAGAGGGGGATACAGAGAGGGGGGAACAGAGGGGGGCTGAGAGAGGGGGGCAGAGAGAGCGGGACAGAGAGAGCGGGACAGAGAGAGGGGGACAGCGAGGGGGGTGTCAGAGAGGGGGAGAAAGAGAGATGGGGTGACAGAGTGAGGGGAACAGGGGGAGCAGAGAGAGTGGTACAGAGGGGGCAGACTGAGAGCGGGGGGCAGAGAGAAGGAGGGGCAGAGAGAGAGGGGGACAGAGAAAGATGGGGATAGAGAGGGGCAGAGAGACGGGGGCAGAGAGAGAGGGGACAGAGAGAGGGGGGACTGAGAGAGGAGGGAACAGCGGGAGAGGGGGTCAGCGAGAGGGGGGCAGAGGGGGAAGAGAGAGAGGGTGACAGAGAGATAGGAGGACAGAGAGAGAGAGGGGACAGAGAGGAGGGCAGAGAGAGGGGACAAAGAGAGAGGGGGACAGAGGAAGAGGGGGGACAGTGAGGGCGGACAGAGAGAGAGGGAGGACAGAGAGAGGTGGAATAGAGAGAAAGGGACAGAGAGGAGGGACACAGAGGGTGGGACAGAGAGAGGGGGGACAGAGAGGGAGGCAGAGAGAGGGCGACAGAGAGAGGGGGGACAGAGGGGGGTACAGGGAGAAGGAGGGGCAGAGAGAGAGGGGACAGTGAGAGAGGGGAGACAGAGAGACGGGGGCGTAGTAGAGGGGGAACAGGGGGACAGAGATTGGCGGACAGAGAGGGGGGAATGAGAGAGGGGGACAGAGTGGGCGGACTGAGAGCGGGGTGACAGAAGGAGGGGCAGAGAGAGAGGGGGACCGAGAGAGGGGGACCGAGAGAGGCAGACAGAGAGCGGGAGAGACGGGTGTGGGGGCAAGAGAGAGTGGGGTTCACAGAGAGAGGACGTCAGAGGGGGCAGAGAGAGGTGTATACAGAAAGGTGGACAGAGAGAGAGGGAGGGACAGAGAGATTGGGACAGAGAGAGAGGGGGGCAGAGACTGGGGGACAGAGAGTGTGGGGACAGAGGGGGGGACAGAGAGAGGGCGCGGAGAGCGGGGGGCCAAGGGGAGGAGAGAAAGGGGACAGAGAGAGGAGGGAACAGAGGGAGAGGGGGTCAGTAGGGGCAGAGGGGGAAGAGAGAGGGGTGATAGAGAGTGGTGGTACAGAGAGAGGGGGTACAGAGAGAGGGGGACAGAGAGGGGGGATAGAGAGAGGGGGATAGAGAGAGGGGGGACAGAGAGGGGGGAACGGAGAGAGAGAAGGTCAGAGAGGGGGAGGACAGAGAGAGGGGAACGGAGAGAGGGGGGACAGAGAGGGGGTATAGAGAAGGGGGGACAGAGAGAGGGCAACGGAGAGAGGGGGCACAGATAGAGGGGAATGGACAGAGAGGGGAGACAGAGAGAGGGGATACACAGAGAGGGGTGGACAGAAAGAGGGGACAGAGAGAGGGTGGAAAGAAAGAAGGGGGGGCAGAGGGGGCGGACAGAGAGAGTGGGGACAGAGAGACGGAGGGACAGAGAAAGAAGGGGACAGAGAGAGGGGGACAGACAGAGGTTTGGACAGAGAGATGGGGACAGAGGGAGAGGAAGGGACAGAGTGAGAAGGTTACAGAGAGAGTGGGGACAGAGAGGAGGGTGACAGAGCAGGGGGTACAGAGAGGGGGGACAGCGAGAGAGGGGGACAGAGATAGGGGACAGAGAGAGAGTGGGGACAGAAAGAGGGGAGTGGACAGAGATATGTGGACAGAGTGGGAGGAAGGTACAGAGAGAGGGGTGGACAGAAAGAATGGGTACAGAGAGGAGGGTGACAGAGAGACTGGGGACAGACAGAGGGGAACAGAGCGGGGGGACAGAGAGAGAGGGCGACAGAGAAAGGGGGACAGAGAGAGGAGGGAACAGAGGGAGAGGGGGTCAGAGAGGGGGCAGAGGGGGAAGAGAGAGGGGTGACAGAGAGAGAGGGGGACAGAGAGAGATGAGAAAGTGAGAGAGTGGGGACAGAGAGGTGGGGACAGAGGGAGAGGAGGGTACAGAGAGAGGGGTGGACAGAAAGAGGGGGACAGAGAGAGGGTGGAAAGAAAGAGGGGGGAAGAGAGAGGGGGGACAGAGCGGGCGGACAGTGAGAGTGGAGACAGAGAGAGAGGGGGACTGAGAGAGGAGGGAACTGAGGGAAAGGGGGTCAGTGAGATGGGCAGAGGGGGAAGAGAGAGGGGTGACAGAGAGAGAGGAGGACAGAGAGAGGGGGACAGAGAGGGGGACAGAGAGAGAGGGGGACAGAGGAAGAGGGGGACAGAGAGAGGGGACAGAGAGAAGGGACAGAGGAAGAGAGGAGAGAGAGAGGTGGACAGAGAGAGAGGGAGGACAGAGAGAGGTGGTACACAGAGAGGGGGCATAGAGAGAGGGGGAACAGAGGGGGGTACAGGGGGAAGGAGGGACAGAGGGAGGGGGACAGAGAGAGTGGGGACAGTGAGAGAGAGGAGACAGAGAGACGGGGGCGTAGTAGAGGGCGGACAGGGGGAGGGAGAGGGGGCACAGAGAAGAGGAATGAGAGAGGGTAACAGATGGGGCGTACTGAGAGCGGGGGGACAGAGAGAAGGAGGGGCAGAGAGAGAGGGTGAACGAGAGAGGGCGACAGAGAGCAGGAGAGACTTTGGGGGGAGGCAGAGAGAGTGGGGGTCACACAGAGAGGGGCGGCAGAGGGGGCAGAGAGAGGTGTACAGAGAGAGGGGTCAGAGAGAGAGTGGGGACAGAGAGAGAGGTGGGGACAGAGAGAGGGGGGGTCAGAGAGAGAGGGGGGACAGAGAGAGAGAGGACAGAGAGAGAGGGGGACAGAGAGAGAGGGGGCAGAGAGAGGGGGGACAGAGCGGGGGGACAGAGAATGGGGTGACAGAGAAAGAAGGACAGAGAGAGGAGGGACAGAGGGAGAGGGGATCAGAGGGGGGGTTGCAGAGGGGTAAGAGAGAAGGGTGACAGAGAGAGAGGGGGACAGAGAGAGAGGGAGACAGAAAGAGAAGGGGACAGAGAGAGGGTGACAGAGCGAGAGTGGGGACAGAGAGAGGGGGTGCCAGAGAGAGGGGAGAAAGAGAGAGATGGGGGACAGAGAGACGGGGTGGATAGAGACGTGGGGACAGAGGGAGAGGAGGGTACAGAGAGAGGGGTGGACAGAAAGAGGGGGACAGAGTGAGGGTGGAAAGAAAGAGGGGGCAAGAGAGGTGGACAGAGCGGGCGGACAGAGAGAGTGGTGACAGAAAGATGGAGGGACAGAGAAAGAGAGGGACATAGAGAGGGGGACAGAGAGAAGGGGGACAGAGTGGGGGCGGTCAGAGAGAGAGGGGGTCAAAGAGAGAGGGGGGATAGAGAGAGAGGGGGACAGAGAGAGGGGGAGAGAGAGGGCGCGGTCAGAGAGAGGGGTCAGAGAGGGGTGGACAGAGAGAAGGGGACAAAAGAATTGGGAAGAGAGAGGATGGAGTGATAGGGGAGAGAGAGGGGGTAGAGAGATGGGGAAGAGAGATGGGGACAGAGAGAGGGAGACAGAGAGAGGGGTACAGAGAGAGGAGTGGACAGAAAGATGGGGACAGAGGGAGAGGGAGGGACAGAGTGAGCAGGTGACAGAGAGAGTGGGGACAGAGAGGAGGGTGAGAGAGCAGGGGGTACAGAGAGGGGGGGCAGAGAGAGAGGGGGACAGAGATAGGGGACAGAGAGAGAGTGGGGACAGAGAGAGGGGGTGGACAGAGAGGGGTGACAGAGAGAGAGGAGGACAGAGAGAGAGGGAACAGAGAGGAGGGTGACAGAGCAAGGGCTACAGAGAGGGGGGACAGAGAGAGAGTGGAGACAGAGATAGGGGGACAGAGAGAGAGGTGACAGGGAGAGAGGGAGACAGAGAGAGGGGGGACAGTGAGCGGGGGACAGAGGGGGGACAGAGAGAGGGGGGATAGAGAGGAGGGGGATAGAGAGGGGGGGACAGACTGAGGGGAACGGAGAGAGAGGGGGGGACAGAGTGAGGGGAAGGGAGAGAGAGGGGGGACAGAGAGAGGGGACAGAGAGAGGGAGGACAGAGAGGTGAACAGAGCGAGAGGGGCACAGAGAGAGGGGGGACAGAGAGAGGGGGACAGAGGGGGGACAGAGAGAGGTGGATAGAGAGGAGGGGGACAGAGATGGGGGATGGGGGGACAGAGAGAGGGGAAGCGAGAGAGAGGGGACAGAGAGAGGGGGACAGAGAGAGGGAGGACAGAGAGAGGTGAATGGAGAGAGAGGGGCACAGAGAGAGGGGGCAGAGAGCGTGGTACAGAGAGAGGGGGACAGAGAGAGGGGGACAGAGAGAGGGGGGACAAAGAGAGGGGGACAGAGAGACGGGGGACAGAGAGAGGTGAACGGAGAGAGAGGGGTAGAGAGAGAGGGGAACATAGAGAGAGGGCGGTCAGAGAGAGAAGGGGAGCAAGAGAATGGGGGGACAGAAGGAGGGAAGGGATGGGGAGAGAGAGGGGGGTAAAAAGAGGGAAAGAGAGAGAGGGTGGACAGAGAGGGGCCAGTGAGTGGGGGTACAAAGAGAGGGGCAGAGAGAGAGAGGGGGGCAGAGCGGAGGGAGGGACAGAGAGGAGGGGGACAGAGGAGGGGGGGACAGAGAGAGGGGAAGGGAGAGATTTGGGGCCAGAAAGAGGGGCACAGAGAGGAGGGACAGAGAGGGGGGGGGCAGAGAGAGGGGCGACAGAGAGGGGGGCATTGAGAGAGGGGTGACAGAGGGAGGGGGACAGAAAGAGGGGAACGGAGAGAGAGGGGGGACAGAGAGTGGGTGATAGAGAGGAGGGGGACAGAGAGGAGGACAGAGATGGGGCAACGGAGAGAGACGGGGCATTGAGAGAGGGGTACAGCGAGATGAATGGACAGAGAGGGGGAGAGACAGTAGGAGACAGAGAGAGGGGCGGTCAGAGAGATTGGGCAGAGAGAGACGGGGGCAAGTGAGTGGGGGGAGAGTGGGAGCGGAGAGATGGGGGGAGAGAGAGGATGGACAGAGAGGGGGACAGTGAATGGGGGGACAGAGAGAGGGGCAGAGAGAGCGGTCAGAGAGAGAGGGGGGACAGAGAGGAGGGGGACAGAGAGGAGGGGGTCAGAGAGGAGGGGAACAGAGAGGAGGGGGACAGAGAAAGGGGAACAGAGAGAGAGGGGGCCAGAGAGAGGGGGACAGAGAGGGGGGACAGAGAGAGGGCAAAGGAGAGAGAGGGGGACAGAGAGAGGGGGACAGAGAGGGGGGAACGGAGTGAGCACGGGGACAGAGAGAGGGGGAACAGAGAGGAAGGGGACAGAAAGAGGGGAACAGAGAGAGGGGGACAGAGAGAGGGGGACAGAGAGGAGGGGGACAGAGAGGAAGACAGAGAGAGGGGGCAACGGAGAGACGGGGGCATTGAGAGAAGGGGACAGAGAGAGGGGGACAGAGAGAGGGGGTACAGAGAGAGGGGTACAGAGAGAGGGGAACAGAGAGAGGGCAACGGAGAGAGAGGGGGGACATAGAGAGGGGGGACAGAGAGTGGGCAACGGGGAGAGAGGGGGACAGAGAGGGGGGAAAGCGATGGGGGAACGGAGAGAGAGGGGTATAGAGAGAGGGGGGCAGAGAGAGGGCAACGGCGAGAGAGGGGGACAGAGAGAGGGGGACAGAGAGAGGGGGTACAGAGAGAGGGGTACAGAGAGAGGGGAACAGAGAGAGGGCAACGGAGAGAGAGAGGGGGGACATAGAGAGAGGGGACAGAGAGTGGGCAACGGGGAGAGAGGGGGACAGAGAGGGGGGAAAGAGATGGGGGAACGGAGAGAGAGCGGGGACAGAGAGAGGGGGGACAGAGGGGGGCAGAGAGGGTGGACAGAGAGTGGGAGCACAGAGAGAGGGGGAGAGAGAGAGGAGAACGGAGAGGGTGGGGACAGAGGGGCGGGACAGAGAGGGGGGACAGAGAGGGGGGACAGAGAGACAGGAGGGACAGAGAGCGCGTGGACAGTGCGAGGGGGACAGAGTTAGGGGACAATGAAAGTGAGGCACAGAAAGAGAGAGGGGGACAGAGAGAGGGGGTCAAGAGAGGGAGTAGAGAGACGGGGAGAGAGAGGGGGAGACAGACGGTGGAGAGATGGGAGAGAGAGGAGGGGAGAGAGGGGGGAGAGATGGGGGAGAAAGAAGAGGAGAGAGGGGAGAGAGAGGAGGGTAGAGAGAGGAGGGAAGAGAGAGGAGGGGAGAGAGAGGGGGAGAGGGGAGACAGAGGGAGGAGAGAGGGGGAGAGAGAGGGGAAGAGGGGTAGAGAGAGGAGGGTAGAAGGAGGAGGAAAGAGAGAGGAGGGGAGAGAGTGGGGAGAGAGTGGGGGAGACGGGAGGTGAAGACAGGAGGAGGAGACGGGAGAGGGAGAGATGGGGAGAGTGAGAGGGTGAGTGAGGGAGGGATTGAGAGAGGGAAGGGGTGAGAGAGGGAGAGAGAGGAGGGAGGGTTCAGTGACAGAGTTGGGGAGAGAGTTAGTGAAGAGAGAATGGGGGTACAGAGAAAGTGAGGAGCAGAGAGAGAGGGAGTGAGGGGGAAAGGGAGGGGGAGGAGGAGAGATGGGACAGAGAGAGGCGTGGAGAGAGAGGGCGCAGAGAGAAGGGGAAGAGAGAGAGGGGGTAGAGAGCTAGTGGGAGAGCGGGGGAGAAGGAGGGGAGAGGGAGGGGGGGAGAGGTGGAGAGAGAGAGGGGGAGAGAATGAGCTGGACAGAGTTAGGGGGAGAGAGAGAGAGCAGGAAAGAGAGAGCGACAGGGAGAGGGGGCAGGAAGAGGGGAGCAGAGAGAGGGGGAAGAGGGAGGGGGCAGAGGGAGGGATCGAGGGAGGCAGGCGAGAGAGGGGGCGAGAGAGGGGTCGAGAGAGGGGAGGGGTGAGGGGAGGGGGAGAGAGGGTGAGAGAGAGGGGAGAAAGTGGGGGAGAGGGGGGAGACAGGGGAGGGGAGAAGGTGAGAGAGGGGAGGTTGAGAGCAGGGAGATAGAGAGGGGAGTTGGAGAGGGGAGAGGGATCGGAAGAGAGAGTAGAGAGAGGGGGGAGAGAGACAGAGGGAGATAAAGAGAAGGGGAAGAGAGGAGAGTAGAGAGACGGTGGAGAGAGAGGTGGAGAGACAGAGGGAAGAGAGAAGGGGAGAGAGAGAGCTGGAGAGAGGGGAGAGAGAAGGGGTGAGAGAGAGAGGGGGAGAGAGAGGGGCGAGAGTCGAGATGATGGGGGTGAGAGTGGAGGCAAGAGTGGGGGGCGAGAGAGGGGGCGAGGGTAGGACGAAAAAAGGGCCGAGGGTAGGGTGAAAGAGGGGCCGAGAGAGGAGGGGCGAGAGAGGAGGGCGAGAGATGGGCGAGAGAGAGGGTGTGAGAGGGGGGCGAGAGAGGGGGGGAGGGAGGGGAGAGAGAGGGAGGGGGAGAGAGGGGATAGAGAGAGTTTTGGGAAAAGAGGGGGTAGAGAGAGAGGGGAGAGAGGGGGGAGAGAGAGGCGGGAGAGAGGAGAGCGGGAGAGAGAGAGGCTGGAGAGGGGAGGGGGAGAGAGTGGTGGAGAGAGAGTGGGGGGAGAGAGAGAGTTGAGAGACAGGGACAAGGGATTTGGGGACAGAGAGGGGAGAGAGTGAGAGGAGAGAAAGGGGGTGTGAGAGAGAGGCGAGAGAGAGGCGAGAGAGGTGGGGAGAGAGGGGGAGAGAGGAGGGTTAGAGGGGGAGAGAGAGAATGGGGAGAGAGAGTAGGGGAGAGAGTGGGGAGGGAGAAGGGGAAGAGAGGGGGAGGGGGGCGAGAGTCGGGAGAGAGAGGGGGAGAGAAAGGGGAAAGAGAGAAGGGATTAGAGTGAGGGAGAGAGAGTGGGGGTAGAGAGTGTGGGGAGAGAGGGGTGGAAGAGAGGGGGAGAGAGATGGGGAAGACAGAGGGGGAGAGAGAGGGGTTGAGGGGGGGAGAGAGGGGGGAGAGTGAGACGGGAGAGAGGGGGGCAGAGAGTGAGGGAGAGAGAGTTGGGTGGAGAGAGTGGTGGGGAAAGAGTTTGGTGAAATAGTGGGGGAGGGAAACTGGGTGGGTAGAGTGGGGTTGGAGAGTGGGTGGGGAGAGTGGGGTGAGATTGCGTTGGCTGAGAGGGGAGAGAGACTGGGATAAGAGAGCGGTTAAGAGAGCAGGGTACGAGAGCGGAGAGAGAGAGAGAGGGGAAGGAGAGAGGAGAGAGAGTGGGGCGAGAAAAAGGGGAGATGGAGAGAGGGGAAGAGAGAGGGGTGGGAAGAGAGGGGAGAGAGAGAGGGTAGAGAAACAAAGGTAAAGAGCGAGGGGGAGAGAGAGAGACAGAGGGGTGTAGAGAGAGTGGATGAAAGAGGGGAGAGAGAGAGGGGAGAGAGAGAGGTTGGAGAGGGGCAGGTGGGGGAGAGAGGGGGTGAGAGAGGGGAGAGAGAGAGGGGAGAGAGTGGAGACGAGTGGGGGGCAAGAGTGGGGGCGAGAGAGGGGGCGAGATGGGGGCGAGGGAGGGGGTGAGCGTGGGGGTAAGAGTGGGGGACGAGAGAGGGGGCGAGATTGGGGCGAGAGAGGGTGCGAGAGAGGGAGCAAGTCGGGGGCGAGACAGGGGGAGAGAGGAGATAGAGAGAGGCTTGAGAGAGGGGGAGAGGGGGAGAGAGTGGGAGAGAGCGGGGAGAGAGTGTGGGGGATAGAGAGTGGGAGAGAGAGTGGGAGGTGAGAGAGGGGGTGAGAGAGAGAGAGAGGCGAGAGAGAGGGGCAAGAGAGGTGTGGACAGAGGTGGGACAGAGAGGGGAGAGAGTGGGAGGAGAGAGCGAGGGGGAGAGAGTGGGGAAGAGAGTGGGGGGAGGGAGGGGTGGGAGAGAGAGGGGGAGAGAGAGGGGAGAGAGATGGGTGAAGAGAGATGGGTGGTGAGAAATGGGTGGAGAGAGAGGCTGAGAGAGAGGGGGCGAGAGAGAGGGGGAGAGAGAGGGGGCGAGAGAGAGAGAGGGCGAGAGAGAGGGGTTGAAAGAGAGGGGGCGAGAGACAGGAGTCGAGAGAGAGGGGTTGAAAGAGAGGGGGCGAGAGAGAGTGGGGGGAGAGAGAGAGGGCAAGAGAGAGAGAGGGCGAGAGAGGGGGGGCGAGAGAGAGAGGGGGCGAGAGAGACGGGTTGAAAGAGAGGGGGCGAGAGAGAGTGAGGCGAGAGACAGGGGGAGAAAGAGAGGGAACGAGAGAGAGTGGGGCGAGAGAGAGGGGGCGAGAGAGAGGGGGCGAGAGAGAGGGGGTGAGAGAGAGGGGGTGAGAGAGAGGTGGCGAGAGAGAGGGGTTAAAAGAGAGGGGGAGAGAGAGAATGGGGCGAGAGAGAGTGGGGTGAGAGAGAGTGGGGTGAGAGAGAGGTGGAGAGAAAGGGGGCGAGATAGTGTGGGGTGAGAGAGAGGGGTTGAAAGAGAGGGGGCGAGAGAGAGTGGGGCGAGAGAGAGGAGTTGAAAGAGAGTGGGGCGAGAGAGAGTGGGGAGAGAGAGTGGGGCGAGAGAGAGTGGGAGAGAGAGGGGTGAGAGATGGGAGAGAGGGGAGAGAGAGGGAGGGTGAGAGAGGGGGCGAGTGAGAGGGGGCAGAGAGAGGGGGAGAGAAAGGGGGAGAGAGTTTAGGGAGAGAGAGGTTGGTGTGAGGTGGGAGGGAGGGGCATAAAGAGGGTGTGAGAGTCGGGTGAGACGGGGGTGAGAGAGGGGGGAGTGAGAGTGGGGAGAGAGAGGGTGTGAGAGAGGGTGTGGGAGAGGGGGTGAGAGAGGGGGTGAGAGAGAGGGTTGAGAAAAGGGGAAAGACAGGGGTGTGTGGGAAGAGTAGGGGACCGAGAAAGGGGGAGAGGAAGAGGGGGAGTGAGATTGGGGAGACAGTGCAGAGAGAGTATGGAAAGAGTGAGAGGGGGAGAGTGAGATGGTGAGAGAGGGAGGGGAGAGAGGGTGGAGAGAGAGGAGAGAGAGGGGGGACGAGAGAGGGGGAGAGAGAGAGGGGAGAGAGATGGTGTGAGAGTGGGTGAAGAGAGTGGGGGAGAGAGTGGAGAAAGAGAGTGGGGGAAAGAGAGGAGAGAGTGAGAAAATGAGAGAGGCAGGGAGTGAGAGAGGTAGAGATTTAGGCGACAGAGTGGGAGAGAGAGTTTGTGAAGAGAGAGGGGAGAGAGAAATTGGGGGTCGAGTGAGGGGAAGGGCGGGGTAGAGGGAGAGATAGAGAGAGGTGGTGAGAGAGTGGGGTAGAGAGATAGAGAGGGGAAAGGGAAGGGGAGAGAAGGGGAGGCGGAGAGAGGGGGAGAGTGGCGGACAGAGAGGAGAGAGAGGCGGACAGAGGGAGGGGGACAGAGGGACAGGGACAGAGGGAGGGGGCAGAGCTTGGAGGGAAAGAGAGAGGGGAGAGAGAGGGGGAGAGAGGGAGGGGGAGAGAGAGTGGGGGAGGGAGACGGTTAGGGAGGGAGAGAGAGGGGGGAGAGATTTAGGTGACAGAGTCGGGGAGAGTTAGTGAAGAGAGAGGGGAGAGAGAGAGTGAGATGTAGAGAGAGAGTGGGTGAGAGAGAGAGGTGTAGAGAGAAGGGGAGAGAGGAGGGGAGAGGGGAGAGAGGAGTTAAAGGGGGAAAGGGGTGTGGAGAGGGGGAAGAGAGAGAGGCGGCAGAGAGAGATAGGGAGGGCGAAGAGAGACGGGGAGGGCGAGAGAGTGGGGGAGAGAGATTGGAGAGCGACGGGGAGAGGGGGGCGAGACGGGGAGAGAGGGGAGGGAGAGGAAGGTGCGAGGGAGGGTGAGGGGGGACAGAAAGAGACTGAGAGCGGGGCGAGAGAGTGGGGAGAGAGAGAGATGGGGCAGAAAGTTGGGGAAGAGAGATCAGTCCCAACACTGCATTCTCCCCCTCCCTGACTGATCCCTAAACAACACTGCACTCTCCCCCTCCCTGACTGATTCCTACACAACACTGCACTCACCCCCTCCCTGACTGACCCCTACCCAACACTGCAATCTCCCCCTCCCTGACTGATCCCTACCCAACACTGCACTCACCCCCACCCTGACTGAGCCCTACCCAACACTGCACTCACCCCCTCCCTGACTGATCCCTACACAACACTGCACTCACCCCCTCCCTGACTGATCCCTACCCAACACTGCACTCACCCCCTCCCTGACTGACCCCTACCCAACACTGCACTCACCCCCTCCCTGACTGATCCCTACACAACACTGCACTCACCCCCTCCCTGACTGACCCCTACCCAACACTGCAATCTCCCCCTCCCTGACTGATCCCTACCCAACACTGCACTCACCCCCACCCTGACTGAGCCCTACCCAACACTGCACTCACCCCCTCCCTGACTGATCCCTACCCAACACTGCACTCACCCCCTCCCTGACTGATCCCTACCCAACACTGCACTCACCCCCTCCCTGACTGATCCCTACACAACACTGCACTCTCCCCCTCCCTGACTGATCACTACCCAACACTGCAATCTCCCCCTCCCTGACTGATCCCTACACAACACTGCACTCACCCCCTCCCTGACTGATCCCTACCCAACACTGCAATCTCCCCCTCCCTGAAAGATCCCTACCCAACACTGCACTCACCCCCTCCCTGACTGATCCCTACCCAACACTGCAATCTCCCCCTCCCTGAAAGATCCCTACACAACACTGCACTCACCCCCTCCCTGACTGATCCCTACCCAACACTGCAATCTCCCCCTCCCTGAAAGATCCCTACCCAACACTGCACTCACCCCCTCCCTTACTGATCCCTACCCAACACTGCACTCACCCCCTACCTGACTGATCCCTACCCAACACTGCACTCACCCCCTCCCTGACTGATCCCTACCCAACACTGCACTCACCCCCTACCTGACTGATCCCTACACAACACTGCACTCACCCCCTCCCTGACTGATCCCTACACAACACTGCACTCACCCCCTCCCTGACTGATCCCTAACCAACACTGCACTCACCCCCTCCCTGACTGATCCCTACCCAACACTGCACTCACCCCCTCCCTGACTGATCCCTACCCAACACTGCACTCTCCCCCTCCCTGACTGATCCCTAACCAACACTGCACTCACCCCCTCCCTGACTGATCCCTACCCAACACTGCAATCTCCCCCTCCCTGAAAGATCCCTACCCAACACTGCAATCACCCCCTCCCTGACTGATCCCTACCCAACACTGCACTCACCCCCTCCCTGACTGATCCCTAACCAACACTGCACTCACCCCCTCCCTGACTGATCCCTACCCAACACTGCACTCACCCCCTCCCTGACTGATCCCTACCCAACACTGCACTCTCCCCCTCCCTGACTGATTCCTACACAACACTGCACTCACCCCCTCCCTGACTGATCCCTACCCAACACTGCACTCACCCCCTCCCTGAATGATCCCTACCCAACACTGCATTCTCCCCCTCCCTGACTGATCCCTACCCAACACTGCACTCTCCCCCTCCCTGACTGATCCCTACCCAACACTGCACTCTCCCCCTCCCTGACTGATCCCTACCCAACACTGCACTCACCCCCTCCCTGACTGATCCCTACCCAACACTGCACTCTCCCCCTCCCTGACTGATCCCTACCCAACACTGCAATCTCCCCCTCCCTGACTGATCCCTACCCAACACTGCACTCACCCCCTCCCTGACTGATCCCTACACAACACTGCACTCACCCCCTCCCTGACTGATCCCTACCCAACACTGCAATCTCCACCTCCCTGACTGACCCCTACCCAACACTGCACTCACCCCCCTCCCTGACTGATCCCTACACAACACTGCAATCTCCCCCTCCCTGACTGATCCCTACACAACACTGCAATCTCCCCCTCCCTGACTGATCCCTACCCAACACTGCACTCTCACCCTCCGTGAATAATCCCTACCCAACACTGCAATCTCCCCCTCCCTGACTGATCCCGACCCAACACTGCACTCGCTCCCTCCCTGACTGATCCCTACCCAACACTGCACTCACCCCCTCCCTGACTGATCCCTACCCAACACTGCACTCTCCCCCTCCCTGACTGATCCCTACACAACACTGCACTCACCCCCTCCCTGACTGATCCCTACCCTACACTGCACTCACCCCCTCCCTGACTGATCCCTACCCTACACTGCACTCTCCCCCTCCCTGACTGATCCCTACCCTACACTGCACTCACCCCCTCCCTGACTGATCCCTACCCAACACTGCAATCTCCCCCTCCCTGACTGATCCCTACCCAACACTGCAATCTCCCCCTCCCTGACTGATCCCTACCCAACACTGCAATCTCCCCCTCCCTGACTGATCCCTACACAACACTGCAATCTCCCCCTCCCTGACTGATCCCTACCCAACACTGCAATCTCCCCCTCCCTGACTGATCCCTAACCAACACTGCACTCACCCCTTCCCTGACTGTTCACTACCCAACACTGCACTCTCCCCCCTCCCTGACTGATCCCTACACAACACTGCACTTACCCCCTTCCTGACTGATCCCGACCCAACACTGCACTCGCTCCCTCCCTGACTGTTCCCTGCCCAAAACTGGAATCTCCCCCTCCCTGACTGATCAATGCACAACACTGCACTAACCCTCTCCCTGACTAATCTCTACACAACACTGCACTCACCCCCTCCCTGACTGATCCCAACCCAACACTGCATTCTCCCCCTCCCTGACTGATCCCAACCCAACACTGCAATCTCCCACTCCCTGACTGATCCCTACACAACACTGTAATCACCCCCTCCCTGACTGATCCCTAAACATCACTGCAATCTCCCCCTCCCTGACTGATCACTACCCAACTCTGCAATCTCCACCTCCCTGACTGATCCGACCCAGCACTGCACTCTCCCCCTCCCTGTCTGATACCTACACAACACTGCACTCACCCCCTCCTTGAATGACCCCATGCCCAACACTGCAATCTCCCTCTCCCTGACTGATCCCTGCACTACACTGCAATCTCCCCCTCCCTGTCTGATCCCTACACATCACTGCAATCTCCCCCTCCCTGACTGATCTCTGCCCAACGCTGCACTCACCCCCTCCCTGACTGATCCCTACACAACACTGCAATCACCCCATCCCTGACTGATCCCTACACAACACTGCACTCACCCCCTCCCTGACTGATCCCTACACAACACTGCAATTTCCCCCTCACTCTCCTGTCCTACCCAACAAAGCAATTTCCCCCTCCTGACCCATCTCTCCCAGATCAGGTCAGAGAGTTGCAGGTATTAATAATTAATCCTCTCCTTTGTGTATTTGACTGTGACAACACAGAGAACACGAGGTGCTGTCAATCTCCAGAGTGTTCGATGGGAGCACTTCGAGGAAGCTTTCCTCCATATCTAAGTACATTCTCAAACTAATCTAGGATGTTTACATGATAACCGTTTCAGTGAAGCTTAACTTTGAACCTTTTCTGTGCCTTGCTGTCGTTACCTGGGATCACTGATAACCTGGGCAGGACTGTTCCTGGGAATTTTGATGGGAGCCAGAGTAAATGAAGATTTCTGGGTCATATTCCTTCACATGGAAGAGATAAAGTCTCACAAGTGAACATTGAGATGCTGATGGTGTTGTTCAGTTATTTCTAAAAACAAGGTAAACAACAACCAGAATGTTCGGAGTGAGGTGACAGTGGGGGAGCACTTTGGAACTGGTGGCCATATTTCTATTAATATTGTAATCATTGTGGAGTAAGGCAAAATGTTCCAGAGGTGCTAGTTCTACATTGGGGCAAAGCACATTTTGACGGAATTAGACAGCAGCTTGCAGGGGTTGGTTTGAGTAGTGTGTTTGCAGGCAAAGGGACCTCTGGCAAGTGGAAGTACTTTAAATGTTGGATAGGTTCAGTTCAAGATCTGTACGTTCCTGTGAGTGTGAAGAGCAAGGTTGGCAGGAATATGGAACCCTGGATGACAAGAGACATTGAGGCTTGAACCAGAAAAAAACAAGGCAGACATGGCTCAGGTACAGGCAGCTGGGGTCAAGGGAATCCCTGGGGATAAATAGGGGATACAAGAGTTTACTGAAGAAGGAAATCAGGAGGGCAGATGACCTTGGCTGAGAATATTTGGGTGAATCCAAAGAGATTCTTGAAGTATGTTTAAGGAAAAAGAATAACTAGAGAAAGAATAGGACTCTTCATGGGCATGTATATGCAGAATCGCAAGAGTTATTTCTCTTCTGTGTGACCGTGGAGAAGTACATGAAGGCTTGGGAGATTGGGGAAGTTAGTGATGTCTCTTGGGGACAGTCCATATCACAGGAGAGGAAGTGTTGAATGTTTTAGAATGTATGAACGTGGATAAATCTCCTGACCAAAAATATACACCAACACTGCAAGAGGCGAGAGAAGAAATTGTGGAGTCCCTGGCTGATCTTTTTGCATCAACGTTACCCAGGGGTGAGGCCCCAGATTTTGGAGGGCAGCAGATGTTGTGCCCTTATTCGAGAAGGGCTGCAAAGGAAAACCTGGGAACTATAGATCAGTAAACCTAACATACGTGGTAAGTAAATTACTTGAGAAGATGCTATGCATTTGGAAATACAGCATTTGATTGGGAGTCGTCAGCATAGCCTTGTGTGTGGGAGACCATGCCTCACAAATTTGTTAGCATTCTTTGATGAAGTGATCAGGAAGGTTGACGAGGGCAGGCCAGTACATGTAGACTCTACAGATTTCAGGAAGGCCTTTCATAAGGTTCCACATGGTACCTTGCTCTGGAAGGTTAGATCGCATGAAATCCAGGGGCCGTTAGCAGACTGGGTACACCATTGGCTTGATAGTAGAAAGCAGAGGGTAACAGTCCGACTGAAGGCCTGTGACTAGTGGTGTGCCCGAGCGGTCATAGAATCATAGAATCCCTCCTCTGTGGAAACAGGCCCTTCGGCCCAACAAGTCTACTAGCCCTCTGAAGATTATTCCACCCAAACCTATTCCCGTACCCTGTTACTCTACATTAACCCCTGACTAATGCAACTTACTTACACATCCATGAACACTATAGGCAATGGAGCATGGCCAATTTACCTGACCTGCACATCTTTGGACTGTGGGAGGAAACCGGAGCACCCAGAGGAAACCCACGCAGACATGGGGAGAACATACAAACTCAGTTGGGGTGGTATGGTGGTTCAGTGGTTGGCACTGCTGCCTCACAGCGCCAGGGATCCGGGTTTGACCCCAGCCTCGGGTGACTGTGTGGAGTTTACACATTCTCCCTGTGTCTGCGTGGGTTTCCTCTGGGTGCTCCGGTTTCCTCCCACAATCCAAAATGTGCAGGTCAGATGAATTGGCCAGGCTAAATTGCCCATAGCGCTTGGTGCATTCGTCAAAGGTAAATATTGGGTAGGGAGAATAGCTCTGGGTGGGTTTCTCATCGGCAGGTCGGTGTGGATTTGTTGGGCCAAATTGCCTGTTTCCATACTGTAGGAAATCTACCCCTAACAGGATCTAACCTACACAGACCATCCTGTGAGGTGGGAATTGTACCCAGATCCACGGCGCTGTGAGGCAGCAGTGCTAACCACTGAGCCACTGTGCCACTGAGCTGGTCAGTGCTAGGCCCATTGCTAAGGCATGATTAGAAAGTTTGCAGATTACACTAAAATAAGTGAGGAAGGTTCTCAGCAATTGCAACAGGGCCTTGATCAGCTGGGGAATTGGGCTGAGAAATGGCAAATGGAGTTAATATAGACAAGGGCGAGATCGAGCATTTTGGAAAGTCACATCAAGACAGGGGTTTCATGGTGAATGGTAGGGCTGAAGGATTGTAGTGGAACAGAGGGACCTTGGATTCCAGGGGCAGGGTTCTCTGAGAGTGGAGTCACAGGGAGACAGGGCAGTGAAGAAGGCCTTTGGCACACTGGGCCCATCGTCAGTCAGGGCATGGAATATCGAAGTTGGGAAGTTCTGTTGTAGTTGTGCAGGATGTTGGTGAGGCGGCACTTGGAATATTGTGTTCAGTTTTGCCCATCTTGCCATAGGAAGGATGTTATTAAACTGGAAAGAGTGCAGACGAAATTTACAAGGATGTTGCCAGAACTCAACTAGACGGTTATAGAGAGAGGTTGGACAAGCTAGGGCATTGTCTTTAGTGCGTAGGAGACTGAGGGGTGTCCTTATAGAGGTGTATAAGATCATGGGAGGCATGGATAGGGTGAATGCACTCAGTCTTTATCCAAGACTTGGGGAATTGAGGACGAAATGGCATCAGTTTAAGGTGAAAGGGGAAAGATTAAAAGGGAACCTGAGAGCAAATGTTTTTACCCAGAGGGTGGTACACATATGAAATGAACTTCCAGCGGAAGTGGTCAAGGAGGATACATTTAATAACATTTAAAAGGCACTTGGACAAATACATGGAGAGGAACATATTGGAAGGATATGAGCCAAGTGCAGGGAAACGGGGTTAGCGTGGATGGGCCAGTTTGGGCCTGTCTCCATGCTGCAGAACTCTGTGACTCTATGAACATATCCAGGTGTCCCCTAATACAGAAGCAGCCAAAGCGACATGAACACGAGCCGGTACAAATGTGAAACAGTCCTGCAGAATTTGGCAGGAAACCAGCCTGGCCTTGCAGTGAAGGATTCCTGGCACAGGATCTGTGGTGAGATGCCCATAGAGAACTGGGGAAGGAATATGGAAAGCTCACTCCACTGCCGATAGCCTGGAGGATCCCCGGCTGGGATAAGGCAGCTGGGATCCGGTCACCCCAGGGAAACCTACAGGCTGTGACCGAGCTAGGTTTCCTACACAATGAGCAGGACAGAAGGTTGCAGGAAAATCTCACCCACATGGGACTACTCCAGTTACAATTGGGAAGAGCCCAATCCAGTGAAAGGGGGGTCTCTGGGGATGGGGAGGCAGCCTCAGGTTACATTGACAATCTGGAAGGACAGTGTATGAGCTCCAAGCAGCTGCATGGGTCCTGTACACCTGCAACACGGAGCGAAACACATCAGGCCCCAGTAGGAGGTGCCAGGAACAAATACAATCCCTAGGGAACAAGGGCTCCTTCCAGAATGGGATAGTGTGTGCCCTTGGGATTCTACCTCCCCAAAAAGATAATGACAGGCCCCTTCCTGACACATCCACACACGCCCACAGATGGGAACTCCCACTGCATTGCTCCCAGGTAACTGCAACTTTTGCCCCCAGCCCTGACCCACAGAAGGACCCAGATTCCATGAATCCTATGGTTACCCAGTGTCAGACAGCGGATGGTCTCACTCCATACACAACAGCCATTGCAGACACGCAGCTGGTGGGCAGCATCAAAAAGACCACTCTGTTTGATCCTGTCTCAAAACCAGATACATTTTCGTATAAGACAGACCGACAGTCTGTCATACACGGACTGGATGCTGACAAACAAACTAAATTAATCACCATGTGACTTTGTCCACCAGGCCATTCAGCCCTCCGTGAGGGACAACAGTGAGGGAGGGGCATCCATAATGAAATGAAGGCAGCGGTCCTCACTGCTCAAGAAAAGTCCTATCCCAGATTAGTGACAAACAGCGTAAATATTTGTTCCAGGAGAACACCCACATCAACATCTCTCAGCAGCTCACCAAGGGCTGGGTTAATGACAGCTGCAAGGATACTTTCAGTGAGGCACTGGGCTTGGTGCGAGGGATACCAATTATCCCAAGTGACAAAGTTTGGATGGGGATCTTTGAAGTCGAAAGTATCGGATTACATTAAAAAAGGTATTTGGATGGGTTATCATGATTCCATACCACATGCTGTGAAGATAGACGGGACATTGACAGGGACAACACTTATGTAAATGTGAAGGAACAGGCCATACCACGGCATTCCCACTGCCTGTCATTAACGAATTCGGCTGTAGTCCTAACTGCACTCACCTTAATATATCTCGGGATACCGGTGGTTAGGATTGAAGACTGCAACAGATGGGTACGATGATGGTGAATAATGCCTGGAAACACCCCCAGGGACTGGAAGGTAAATGGAACTCCCCGGGTGATCACCTTTAGTTTCATTCATTTGCAGCGTTTGAGTGTTCCTGGCTGGGCCCAGTATTGATTGCCTGTCCGTAGTTGCTGGGGAGCTGGTTTTGGTGGTGAGCTGCCTCCTTGAACTGTTGCAGGTGGCGGACCCACAATGTCCTTAGGGAGGGAATTCCAGCAGTTTGAGCCAGCAGGTCTCATTCCCTTGCATTTATTCTGATCACTGGATGTTGGCTATGCATCACAATTCTGTATGGATTCCCAGAACGGAATATGTTTTGTCGAAACAGTTAGAACAGCCACAGTCGCTCAGTGGTTAGCACTGTTACCTCACAGCGCCAGAGACCTGGGTTTGATTCCACTCCTGAGCGACTGTCTGTGTGGAGTTTGAACATTCTCCCTGCATCTGCATGGGTTTTCTCCCACTGTTCAATAACTCACATTTTTGACAGATTGCCTGTAGTGTCGAGGGATATTCAGGTTAGCAGGAATAGCCATGGGAAATGCAGCGTTTCAGGGATATCATCAGGGGATGGATCTGAGTTGGATTCTCTTCAGAGGGTCTTTGTGGACTCGATGGGCTGAAGGGCCTGTTTCTGCTCTGTGGGGATTCAATGATATCACTTATCAGCCATATGACAGTCGGTGTGACAATGTACAAAATGGCTTTCGCTCAAACAGCAGGCTACTCTGACAACAAACATAACCAGCTTTCAAAATTAGGATTGTAATTCATTGTATAATCTTCTTTCCTTTCAAAAGACTGGATGGGGGAAGGGGAATGGGTGAAATGTTGCGGTCTCCTTGCTAAAACACAGATAGACAGCCAAGAGATGCTGGGTATACTGGACAGGTTATACTCCCAAATCACAAAAGCCAGATAGCAGCCAGATGGTTATACCATCAGCATAATGTCAAACGCAACAGTTCCCCTGGGCAGACATATCCCTAACAACGTCTCGACCAAACAAAGGAGGGCCCAGATAGGAAGGCACTGGGTCCTGCTACATAAAGAAACTAACAGGAACAATCCATCCAAATGATTAGCAACGCTTCAAACTATTAACTGATTCTCCGAATTGGCCAGAAGTACAGAAAGGTCTGGCAAACCATCCAGAAATGAACAAAACGAGGATTCACCTGCAGACTGATTTCTTGAATTTTCTGGAGGCTTTCTGAGGTGACCAACATGGCAAGGGACAGAGACCAGCTCACCATCCAGAGAGAGGGAGAGAGAGAGGGAGAGAGAGAGAGAGAGAGGGGGGGGGGGAGAGAGATAAGCTGAAGCAAACCCCAGGAGCATGGGAGAGAGGGAGTGTGAAAAACCATATAGAGAGAGGGAACTGGAACCAACTGGAATACTGAGTATCACCCCTTCAGTCTGTCCATGCTTTAACACCTGTTTGTCTCAGTCTGACTTCCCCATCTCTCTTTGTCCTTCTCTCTCTCTGTCTGTCTCTTTCTCTCAATCTGCCTTTCTCTCGCAACCTCCCTCTCACTGTCTGGCTCTGCCCCATCTTTCTCTAATCCCCCTTCTTCATCCCCACTCTCTCTACCTCTCTCTCTTTTTCTCACCCTCCTTTTCTCTTTTTCTTTATTTCAGACCTGAAAGTGCTCACCCAATTTTGAACCCTCTAAAAATATTTTGCTCCTCATTTTCACTCTCCTCCCAAATTTATCCCCTTCCCCAAATATTTTTCCTCCCAAATACCTACTTCACTAAATATGCTCCCCTTCAATTATTTTGCTGCCCCCAACACTGCTGTGAGCCCCACACACTGGGGCAGACGGTGTTGAGTGGAAAAGTGTGGAGCTGGAAAAGCGTGGAGCTGGAAAAGCCCAGCAGGTCAAGCCTGAACCATCGACTCTCCTGGCTGACCTGCTGTGCTTCTCCAGCTCCTTACTTTGTAACTCTGGCTCTCCAGCATCTGCAGTCCTCACTTTCTCACACCAGTAAATGAGTCTGGGTTGACTGAATGGCCTGGGACTATTTTAATGTACAGCAAGATCCCAGTGCCAGAATTACAGAAGGTTTGTATCACAGATGGAGTCCTTTCTGCCGATCATCTCCCCTCCCCCATGAAATGATCCTGGTCCGGTTCAGCATCCTCAGGATTGGCCCCTGAATGGCCTCATTGACTGTCCTTCCTGTGGAGACCTCTTCTCCACCCTGTCTCAGACTTTGCATCACATGCTATCCCTCTCTCCATCTCTCTGAAAACAGCCCCTCCTTTCTCCACCAACTCCAAAGCCCAATTAAACCCTCCCCCAGTCTCTGGCTGTCCCACTCCCTCCGTACCTCCCACTCTCCCCCTTCCCATGCAGACTCACAGCCCCTGGGCTGGAGGACATAGTGCAGAGACTAACTCGCCTTTTGACTGACTGCTGTAATGCACACCAAGATCCCACTCTAAAACCATCGCCAAGTACACACACTGTCCTTCTCCCTCAATATATGTCCTTCTCACTCTCTCTCTCTCCCTCACTGTCCCTCTCACTCTGTCCTTTTCTCACTCCACCTCCTTGACTCTTACTGCCCATCTCTCTCTCTCCACTTTCTCCATCTCCACTCTCTCCATGTCTCTTTCTCTTTTTGTCACTCTCCCTTTCTCCTTCTCTTTTTCTCTATTTCAGACTCACTCAGAAAAGTACATCATGTTCCTTCCACTCACCCCCTCCCCACAGTGGGGGTAAATCCTGGGAGAGACCAGCCACTGCGGCAAGCTCTTCCCAATGCCCCTTCCCCCAGTCACTGGGACAGAGCAGAGGGGTCCAGGGAGAAAGAGGGAGAGAAACTACAGGAGATAAAGAGAGAAGGATGGGCACACAGTGAGAGGGAGGGAGAGAACAAGAGAAAGACAGGCAGGCAGAGGGAGGGAGAGAACTTGAGAAGAACTGAGAGAGAGAGCAGGAGAGAGACAGACAGAGACAGAGAGAGTGAAACTCCAGGAAGAGTAATACAATGTCAGACAGATACAAGGTGAAAATGGGGGGAGAAAGAAAGGGAGAGAAGTTCAGGCAGACAGCAAGACAGAAATCCCAGGGAGAGATATAGGACAGAGAGAGAGAGGAGTTGCAACAGCAGAGAGATAGAGCTGAGAGAGTGGGGTGGTGGTGGGGGCTGTGATGTGGCTAGAATGACGTACAGAGCTGATGCAAGATCCCACAGAGCTGACAGACAGATGCAGAGAGAGGTGAGCAAGGTGTTGGTTTTATGAAAGACTGAATGATTAAACATTACTGAGAAACCTGGTGAGGTGACAAATGGGGAAGGGAATCTACCGGGAAACGTAAACAGGGCAGAGATGTGAAGGATGTTGAGGGATAGGGATTGAAGGAAAGATGTGGGAGAGAGAACTGGGAACACAGAAATAGAGATGAGAGCTGCAGAGAGAGAGGGAAGCAGTGGAATCTGTGGGATCAGATATCTCTCTGGCATTTTGCTCCTTTGTCTCTCCCCATTCCCACAGACAGCCTGAATCCCACAATTCGTGTGTGTGTGTGTGTGTGTGTGTGTGTGTGTGGGTGCGCGCTCGCGCGCGCTTTCGTCTGATGATTCGTCATGGCAGAATAATTTGATTCTCTGTCTCTGTATTGTCTTAGCTTCAGCTCCCAAATCAAATGTTGAATCATCCACGATGCTATTGAATACAAGGGCAGGCTCGAGGGGCTGAATGGTCTCCTCCTGTTCCTATTCCGGATGGTCTTATGTTCTTAACGCTATCTCCCAGCTCTTGGCCCCCACCCTGGAGGTTATGACTCCACAAGGTCCTGATCTGTAGAGTGCTGCACTCTTCCGTGAGTCTCGGAGGGAACCAGCCTGATTTGGATTGGAGTTGCAGCCTCTCAGTGAGAAGTGAAATCTCGACATTCCCCTCAGTGTCTCACTGTAAGGTGGAGCAGGCCAGTCACGGGAAGCAAACAGCAGGCCAGATGTGCTCTGTCCTCCAGCTCCATTTCAGAAGGCCACATGGGAGGGGCATGTTTCCTTCATCAGCTTCCCGAGCTCTCCCTTCTGGGTTAGGGTGGGGGCCGAATGGTCTTGCTTCTGGCTTCTATTGAGGTGCAGGCTGGCTATGATTGGGTTATATAGGACATGCCCCTGGAGTGAGGTCAGTTAGCTCAGTTCGCTGGTCAGTTAGCTTACCACACCAGCTAGAGTTACTCTAAAGGACTCTCCTTCCCAACCTGTCCCGTCAGCTGGGCCATGGTGACCCTCTGATTAAATTTCCACCAGACACCGCTCTCGAATGCAGAGCTGTCCCATGCTCTGGTAAGACTACAGTGACATTACATTGGTTTGTACCTGGAGCACTGTGTGCAGGACTATTCACTGCATTGCCAGAGGGATGTTAGTGCGTGGGGAAGGTTTACTGGATGAATCCCCACTGGAATGAACAGCACTCTCTTTGCCCCAGTTAAGCCACCCTGACAGATTTTGTATCTTTGGAGACACAAGGACCAATTCACCTGAAACAGCAGCTGGGCACACAATAAGATTGGCTAGTTTACACAAGCTCCCTCAAACACTCACACACACTCACACACACATACACACACAGACACACGCTCCCTCAAACACACACAGACACATTCTCTCTCACACACACATACACAAAGGACCCACACACAGACACACGCTCCCTCAAACCCACACAGACTCTCTCACACACACATACACACACAGATACACGTTCCCTCACACACAGACGCACTCTCTCACACACACATACAGACACTCACTCTCTCTCACACACTCTCTCTCTCACACACGCACAGACACTCTCTCACACACACACAGACACTCTCTCTCTCACACACATGCACACAGACATCCTCTCTCCCACACAAACAGATACACTCTCTCAAACACTGACACACTCTCTTACACAGGTACACACTCTCTCATACACACACACTCTCTCTCATACACACTCTCACTCTCCCACACACACAGATACACTCTCTCAAACACAGACACACTCTCTCACAAACACACACTCTCTCTCATACACACACACTCTCTCTCATACACACACACTCTCACTCTCCCACACACAGAGACACTCTCCCACACACATAGGCACTCTCCCACACACATGCACACACGGCCACCCACTGTCTCTCACACGCACATACACACACAGACCACGCGCTCCCTCAAACACACAGATACTCTCTCTCTCTCTCTGTCATACACACACACATAAACACACAGTTGCACTTTCTCTCTCACACACACATACACACGCTCCCTCAAACACACACAGGCACACTCTCTCTCACGCACACACGGACACACACACTCTCTCTCTCGGACACACACTCTTTCTCTCTCACTCACGCACAGACAGACTCTCTCTCACACAATCTCACGCAGAGACATGAGCTGAAAAATGTGTTGCTAGAAAAGCGCAGCAGGTCAGGCAGCATCCAATGAGCAGGAGAATCGATGTTTCAGGCATAAGCCCTTCTTCAGGAATCATACACAGACACACTCAGACTCTCACACACAGACATACTCACTCTCTTTCACACAAAGACACACTCACTCTCTCACATACATACACACTCTCTCTCACACACACAGATATACTGTCATACACACACAGACACACTCTCTCACACACACACATACACACTCTCTCACACACATATATATAAACAGACACACTCTCTCTCACACACACATACACATTCTCACACACACACCCTCACTCTCACACACCTGCACACACAGACACACACCCCCTCAAACACACAGAGACCCTCACTCTCACATAAACACACACATTCTCTCTCACTCACACACATACAGACACACATAGATACACATGCATCCACTCTCTCATACACACACAAACTCGGACAGTCTCTCTGTGTGTCTGTTTCTCTCACACACAAGCATACACACACAAAGGGCTGTAAAGGCATGGTTGAGGTATTGATGAAAAAATGAATTCTCCGAGGACTGAACCCTGATCTAGCATGATGACTGCTCCAGGGAGACAGACAGCAGCTACAGATGACTTGTTGGATCTTCCTGTGCCCCACCTCTTGCATCGACAGCGTTAGTCTGTTTGGGTGCCTGCTTTTCTAAAGCGTCTCCAAGCAACAAGTGACAATAGATTGATGAAAGTTTTCCTCCAAACCATGTTTCAGACGCATCCTGACGTTATTTTTCACTGATTGTTTAAAATGATCTGAATCTTCTGAAATGGGGAGTGGCTTCCATTTCAAATTAGGACACCAGAGTGCCTCAGGGACCCTGAGGAAATGATCTGCACTCTGTACCACCACATAATTCTCCCTCAATACCTCAGACAGTGCTCCCTCAATACCTCAGAAAGTGCTCCCTCAATACCTCAGAAAGTGCTCACTCCGTACCTCAGATAGTGCTCCCTCGATGCCTCTGAAAGAGCTCCCTCAGTACCTCAGAAAGTGCTCCCTCAGTACCTCAGATAGTTCTCCCTCAATACCTCAGATAGTTCTCATCAATACGTCAGAAAGTGCTCCCGCAGTACCTCAGAACATGCTCCCTCAATACCTCAGATAATTCTCCCTCAATAGTACCGATAATTGCCCCTCAGTAGCTCAGATACATCTTCCTCAATACCTTAGAAAATGGTCTCTCAATACCTCAGAAAGTGCTTCTTCAGTACCTCAAAGTGCTCCCTCAATGCCTCAGAATGTTTCCCTCAATACCTCAGACACTGCTCCCTTATTACCTCAGATAGTGCTCCCTCAGTACCTCAGAAAGTGTTCCCTCAACCTCAGAAAGTGTTCCCTCAGTACATCAGAAAGTTCTCGCTCAGTACCTCAGACAGTTCTCCGTCAGTACCTCAGATAGTGCTCCCTCAGTACCTCAGATAGTGTTCTCGCAATATGTTAGAAAGTGCTCCCTCAATACCTCAGAAAGTGCTCCCTCATTACCACACAAAGTGCTCCCTCAATACCACACAAAGTGATCTCTCAATACCTCAGATAGTGCTCCTTCAATACTTCGGAAAATGCTCCCTCAATACCTCAGAAAGTGCGCCTCAATACCTCAGATAGTGCTCCCTTAGTAACTCAGATATTGCTCCCTCAGTACCTCAGATAGTGCTTGCTCAATAACTCAGAAAGTGCTCCCTCATGACCTCAAATAGTGCTTCCGCATTTGCTCAGATAGTGCTTCCTCAATACCTCAGAAAGTGCTCCCCAATACCACAGATAGTGCACCTTCAGTTCATCAGAAAGTGCTCCCTCAATACCTCAGATAGTGCACCCTCAGTTCATCAGAAAGTCCTCCCTCAATACCTCAGATAGGGCAACCTCAATACCACAGAAAAAGCTCCCTCAATATTTCAGAAAAGGCTCCCTCAATACGACAAATAGTGCAACTCCAGTACCTCAGAAAGCGCACCGTCAATACCTCAGACAGTGCACCCTCAGTAACTCAGAAAGTGCTCCCTCACTACCTCAGAAATTGCTCCCTCAATTCCACAGATAGTACTTCCTCAATAGCTCGGATAGTGCACCGTCAATACCTCAGGAAATGCTCCCTCAGTACCTCATATAGTCCGTCCCTCAAACTTCACCCTCAACCCCGCCACCCCACCAACCCTCCCGACCAACGGAACCTCTTTCGGTTTGTGCAACCAACCCCATCTGTGTAACTGTCTCCAACCCAGCAACCTGGCATCCTCCATTGTCTTCCTATTTCCGTCGCCTCCAGAGCCTAGAAGCCTTCTTATAATCTTTAAACGTCTTCAGTCACTACAAACTTCAATATTTCTGTTAGTATATACAATCCTCTTCTCCCTGAAACACCGTGAAACTCCCAGTCAACTATAGACCGGTGAGCCTGACGGCATTAATATTCACAGCTACACAACATTGTGGAAAGTCAGGCAGAATGGAAAGCAGGATGGGGATCTCTCATCGTTAGGGATAACAGTGGGATGATGAAGAAAATATTGTGGCCTTAGATTATCAATCAGTCGTAGACCAAATTATGGGTAATAAGGGTCAGAACAAAGAAGTGGGAGGGCAGTGTTAAGGCTCCTTTACAGCATGACATTATGAGAAACTACATTAACAGGGAATTATTTGAATTTGTAACAAAGGCACTATGATAATTGAGAGGGTATTTAACTTTCCTCTGTCATCATCGCATTGGTGATGGGTCAGAGATGAGGCTGACTCTCTCCCGCTCTTTGGGGGAGTCTGTCGGTGGCTGTACAGACGGATGTGGCCTTCCACAGACTCTGTGATACTTGGGTCAGAAGATGGCCGTGGGAAGGGGGTGGGTGGGGCGTTGGGCTGATAGCGCGCTACTTGTTCTGTTTTCTCCTGGATTCCCCACAGTAAATCCTAACACCTTTTTTTTTCAGATCTCCCCCATCAACTGTGATTGCAAACAGACGGCCTCATTGACCTGTCAGAGGCCCTATTCTCTCCCTCACTATACTTTTGCCCCGGGTGAAACTTGTCAAAATGCCTCTGAAATTTCAAATATCACCCACCACCAATAGCCTCCCACACCCTTATCTATTCTGCCATTTATGCTCACACCAAAATACAGAATTGAACAGTTTTAAAAATATTCTGCTTCTATACAACCATGTGTCTCCCATTGTTTCTAAGTGTCCAGTTATCATTTATTGTCATATCCTTTATAATACAGTCCAGCATGTTCCCGACTGACTGTCAGGCTAACAACCGTTTGATTTCAGGCTGACTGCACAAAGTGTTTTGGGCGGCATGTTCAACAAAACGTCGTGAGCCCGTTCCTGTGCTGCATTGTTTCATGTTCTATGTAACTGTTTAAAACTTATGCATCAAGGAAGGATCTGGACCGAGAAAAGACTCGGGCCTCTCAGAGATGAAAAAGAGAGAAAGGGGTTGTGGGGAAGGTGGATTGGTAAGAACAGGGAAGGCGAGGTGGGGTGGTAAGAACAGGGAAGGGAGTACAGTGTGTAAGAGGGAGCATGAAGAATAAAAGCAAGCACGAGTATAAAAATGTCTGAGTGATGTTGTGAGGGAGGCCACATATACGAGTGGAATAAATTAACAGCACATAGCTTAGGGACATGCAGTGATGAAAACCCTCATTTGAACATGACTGGAAGGAATAACAGTAAACTATCATATCGGGTAAAAATCCACATTATTAAAGGTGACGCAGGTTGGACAATGGAAAAGAGATTGTCATGGAGAACAGGGATGAAACAGAGCAATGAATGGACATGGATTCAGATCCACAGTAAAGGGATCACACCAGGGCCTGACCAATGAACCACAGCAAAGCAAGTTCAGTATTGGATTATAGATGAATGCTCAATAATATTCAAATCTGAACCAATTTCATCGTCCTTCAGTGTAAACTCTCTGGCTGGACCTTGCAGCTAAGAAGATAGCACAGAACTTGAATCAAAGAAACACTTCAGTTTTCATTACTTCCATTTCTCTGCAAAATGAGATGACAAAAGACACATGTTGAGAGACATTCAGAATAAACAAATATATCTCTTGGTTTGAGTGATAAACATCCACCTGTTAAAGGAGTTTCCAAAATCCAGCACCATGAATTCAGGACGGGAATTTACAAAATGATTTGAGAGATCTAGTACTTTAATGACAAAGTTATGTTATAGAGACGATTTGAGAGATTTGATAGATGCATCCCATTTTAAGATATTTTTCTAACCGCTAATTTTGTTCTTCCAAAGATTATTTGGAAAACAAAACGTTGTAATACAGGGAAAAAAAAGTTATTCATGAACAGACTCAACTCTGTAATAACTGAATTCAATGGCGGCAGTATGACCCCAGCATGCACCGCGGTATGAAATGCCCTCTATACGCCCGACAGGCGAGGGCAGCACATTGCCATTACCGACTTTATTTCCGTGGGAAATTGGAAGAGATGCGCTTTTCCACAAGGTAAGTCTGCAGGAGCTGGAGAGCGTTTAAAAATCCTTTCAGCCAGAAGCGAGCATGTTGAAAAATAACTTGCGGTTAAATGTATCGCAGTTCCGAGGTGAACAGCCGCCATCTTGGCCGGGGATCTGGACGCATGCGCAGACGGTCCGTGACGTCACGGTGCGGGGCGTGGCCTGAGGATGACCCATGCAGATGCTGAAAATCTGACACGAAATCAGAAGGTGCTGGTGGAGGTCAGCAGGGTCTAGCTGGAAATGTGGACATAGACGGAGAGTGAAACATTCCAGTCCTGTCTGCATCTACTTCACAATCCATTACTCTGGTGTTGCAGTGTCCTCGGCGATAGCTTTATAACAGCTTCACCCTCAGGTGATCTTTGAAACAAATGTCTGGAATTTTCTGCAGGCGACATTTTTAATCAACCTGTTCAGACGTGTCATGTCCCACTTGTGAAGCAGATGGGGCTTGAGAATCCAGGCCTTCTTAGTTAGAGGGAAGTTCCTCAGGGTCGAGTCTTTGGCCGAACCATCTTCAGCTGCTTCACCAATCATTTTCCCTTCAGAAGTAGGGATATTGGTTGACGATTGGACCATATTCAGCATCCTTTTCAACTGCTCAGATACTGATGTAGCGCATATCCATAAGTTCAGGTTGTAAGTTTGCTCACTGAGCTGGTAGGCTTGTTCTCTTTGAGAACAATCTTACAACCTAAACCTCAACCTGAGCTAAAAATGTTCTCAAAAATCGCATACCCACATGTAGCAAGACCTGGCCAGCACCTACAATCTGCACAAGTGGCAAGTAACAGTCGTATCACAGCTGTGCCTGGCAAAGATCATCTTCCACAAGAGAGAATCTGAGTATCACTTGTTGACATTCAAAATAATATCATGACTGAATCCTCCATGAGCAGCATTCAGGGGGTGTAATGTTGATGAGATACTGAACAGGATTCAACGTACAACTGTTGATACAGGGTCAGGGCAGAGGTGAAAAGTCTTGCAGTGCTCAACTCACCTCCTGACTGCCCACCTTTCAAGATGTAGTCAGGTGTGATTCGGAATCCTCTCCATTTGCCTGGTTGAATGCTCCTACAACAACACAAGAAGCTTGTCAACATCTGGAACAAAACAGCACTTTTCATTGTAAACAACCTTCACCATTCACTTTCTTCACCTCTGATGTACAGTAGCAGCAAAGCTATAATCTCTTCTGTAACGTCCTTCTGGATAGGGGGCTGTGCTATCCACCAGTTGGCGAGGTTTACACAACAGGTTTACACCTCAGGACACACAATGTATCACAGATGTTGGGAACAACAACCTAAATTATTCAGGCAGGTTCCTTTTTGCTTTTGATCGGGCTTTTTGCATCTATCAATATGATTGGATCATATGTATGGGAGGAGATGTATAACAGAGGAAGAATTTCTTTCTGAAATTGGGTTTGTTTCTTCTGAGATTTTAACCTGTATGGACCGAGATAATATTTGAAAATCATTTTGCAAATAAATAGATTGAAAGAATTGAAGAGGAGTGAGTCAAATCAAACATGATATAAAGATCCAACAGAGTCACTAAATTCATTTGGACATATAGGAAACATGTTTATTGTAAGGTTTGTGAAGGTTTGTAGCTCAGGTTGAGGTTTAGGGTGTAGGTTTGCTCGCTGAGCTGTAGGTTTGATATCCAGACATTTCATTACCTGGCTAGGTAACATCAGCAGTGGCGACCTCCAAGTGAAGCAAAGGTGTAGCCTCCTGCTTGTTAGAAAATTAGCCACCAAGATACATGAACACTAGCTAGCCACAAAAAGACACGACCCTCTCTCCCTCGTAGCCCTACACACGGATGAAAAAAACCACCAATTCGATTGGGACAACACATCTATGGAAGAGAAGTTATTCAGCTGTTCCATGTGTGGGAAAGTTTTCATTTGGTGATCCAGCTTAATGTCACACAAGCATCTTCATCATCGGGAGAGAAGCTTTGTCTGCTCTGTTTGGACCGGAGTAAACTTCACATTTCAGCCTAATGTCAACCTTGAGTGGACACTGGGGAGGGACCAATCATCTGCTCTGTGTGTGAGAAGGGATTTATTAAATCAGCAAGCTTCAAATATGCAGGTGTGGCCGTTCTAGAGAGAGACTGTACGCTTGCACTGAGTGTGGGAAAGAATTCACTTCATCACCTGTATGCAGTGAGCACCAGTACATTCACACCTTTTTACCTGTTCCTTGTGTGGGAAGGGGTTCACGCGGTTGACCAATCTCAGCAGCTATGGCTTTGTTCACACCAATGAGAGAACATTTAAGAGCTTTATGAGTGGCAATGATTTGATGAAACACCAACAAGCACATTGTGGGGAGAGGCCGTTCACGTGCAGTGGGTGTAGCGAGGGATTCAATTATTCATCCCCACATGTGATACCCCAGTGAGGGGGAATCGCTTTAGCTGAGTTGGCTGTATTGTTGGTCTGCAGAGCAATGTGATGCCAAAAGTATGTGTTCAATTCCCATTACTAGTTTGAGGTTACCATGATTGCCTCTCCTTCTCAAATTCTTCCCTCTCCTGAGGTCTGGGGCCCTCTGGTCAAATCACCATGAGTCGCTTTTCTCTCTTTTGAAGAGAGCAGTCCCTATGGACTGGTAAGACTATGATGACACACACACATTCCAGTGATGTCGCATGTAATTGTATTGTGCTGTTATTGCATCCAGAACTGAACTGTGTTCATTCTGTCAGCAGTGGTTTACTTCATTGGATGTGAATTATCTCTTTACTTGAACTAGTGTGAATTTTTTCAGGTCTCAATCACATCAAATGCACTTTTTTTTTCAACCATGGTTTCTGTTCCATGAGATGAGAGTGGTAGATATTCATTTACTGCCCTGTTGTTGGGTCTTTTATTCATTGCTAAGGCTTGATTTGTTTTTATAAATGTATTTTCACACATTCAGGATTCGTGAATGTGTTTCATAGCAACTGAAGTAGTTGTGAAGTGTAGTCGCTGTTGTGGGAGATACAGCAGCTAAATTGTGCCGATGTGCAGTGGGAAACCAATCCCACAGTGAGAACACGTGAATGATTTCACATCAATGTGAACACGTTGATGGGACTTCAGTTCCTGTGAACTGATAAAGCACTTCCCACACTCTGGCACTTAAACAGTTTCTTGTCACTGTGAACCCGTTGGTGTATTTGTATGATGGATGAATTAAATGCATCCTTTCCCAAATTTGGAACGTACAAATGGCCTCTCGCCAATGTGACTTCTCTGGTGTCTCAGTAAATTTGATCAGTGAGAGGTCCTTCCCCACATTCAGAGTAGGTGAATGGGCTCTCTCCATTGTCAAAATGCTTGTATTTCAGCAGGTTGCTGGAATCAATTAATTTCCTCCCACACACAGCTGATGAGTGGTCTCTCCTCTGTGTGATCTTTCTGGTGTCTCAGCAGACTGAATGACTGACTGTGTCCTTTCCCACAGTTGGAGCAGGTTATCGGCCTCTCTCCAGTGAGGTCGCTGATGTAAAGTGAGATCAGATGTTGGCCTGATCCCACTCCCACTTTGAGAACACTTGAATTGTTTCTCATCAGTCTGAACTTTTTGATGGTGCATCAGCTCCTGAGAATTTTTAAAGCATTTGGCGCACTCTGGACAATTAAATGGTCTCTCCTCAGTGTGCACCCACTGGTGTATCAGCAGGTCAGATAACTGAGCAAATCCTTTCCCACACTCCGAACAGTTGAAAAGTTTTTTTTTCCCAGTGTGGCTGCACTGATGAATTTTCAGAGCAGACGAGAAATTAAATCCTTTCCTCAGTCACCACAATTCCAGTTTACCTCCAGTGTCCCTCCATTTATATTTTGAAAAGACAGATGATTGGCGGAAGTCCCGCTTACAGACAGACCAAGTGAATGGATTCACTCAAATGTGAATGTTGCTTACTCATTTCATTCTCAAAGATCGATGTGATTCAGGCGACATCAAACAGAGCAACTTCATCAGATTCTGATCTGATGTTTCATTTCAGTTTTCTAACTGCAAATCCTCATCTTTAATATTTCTGAAATTAAAACAGAAATAGCCCAGTAAGAGAGAACTTTTAAAAACACCAAAACAGAAATTTTCATTCTTCATCGGATGTGGATATTCCAGACAAGGAATATTGCCCATTGCTAAATTTACTGGATAAGGTGATGACGGGCTACCTTTTGAACAACTGCTGTCCATTTACTATTGGTAGACCCAAAACATAAAGAAGGGAAATCCAGAAGTTTGACCCAGTGACACCGAAGGAATGGCAAAATATTTCCAGATCAGGATGGTAAGTAGTTTGTAGGGTTTTCCTATCTACCTGCTAACCTTTCTTTTTAGATGTAAGTGGTTGTGAGTTTGAAAGGTACTGTTACAGGAGCTTTGGTGAATTTCTGCAGTGCATCTTGTGGATAATGCAGAATGCCTGTCTGAGTGTTTGCAGGTGAAGGAAGTGGATCTATGTCGATGCTGTGTCAGTATCGTGGTTCTGATTAATTCGGCTGTCCTGTTCTGGATAATGTTCAGTTTTGCCATATTGTTGGAATTGCACTCAGGAGTCCTCAAGAAGGTCATAATTGAAATGTCTCTTGCTACTCGGATGCTGCCTTATCTGCTGTGTTTACCCTGCGCCATGCTTTCCCAACACTCCACTCATCCAGGCATGCAGGGAGTATCCCTGCATGTTTCTTACTTCTGTCTTATAAAGGAGTAATGAATATGTGGGCAAAACACCCAAAGAAAGAGAAGAATAGTTGGACAATTGAGTGGATAATGATCTGGCTTGGAGAGTAAATAGCTGTTAATGGAGGCTGCTACTCACTAACAACAGGCGTCGTGTAATGGCAGGCTGCATGTCAGATAGGCTTCAGGGAATAAAGAAGCGTATTCCTTGCTGTAGAAAATTCCAGAGATTAACAATCCTCTGGGTGAAAAAGTTCCTTCTCAATTCAGTGCTGAATCTGCTCCCTCTAACCTTGAGGCTACGCCCTCTTGTCCAAGTTTCGCCAGCTCATGGAAACATCATTTCTACTTCTATCTTATCTGAACCATTCAAAATGTTATGTTTCTATAAGATCTCCCTTCATTCTTCTCAATTACAATGAATATCATCCCAATCTACTCAGTCTCTCCTAATAAGCCAACCCTCTCAACTCCGGAATCAACACAGTGAACCTCCTCTGCAACCCATCCAGTGCCAGTACATCTTTCTCAAATAAAGATACTGCACACAGACATCCAGGGATAGCCTAACCCCACCGTGTACAGCTGAAAGATAATCTCCCTGTTCTGAAACTCAATCACTTTAGCAATGAAGGATAACATTCCATTTGCCTTCCCGATTGATTTGTTGTACCTGCAGACCAACCTTCTGTGATTCATACACAAGGACACCCAAGTCCTCTGCATAACAGCATGCTGCAACTTTTTTATCAAAACAAAAGAAAAACCTTTTTTATGTTTACTACCACCAAAACATATGCCTTCCCATTTACTAACATTGTATTCCATCTGCCAGAACTTTGCCCACTCACTCAATATATCCATATTCCTCTACAAAGTTTCACAGACTTCTGCACACTTTGCTCTGCCATTCATCTTACTATCATCTGTAAACGTTGACATGCTACACGTGGTCCCCAACTCCAAATCATCAAAATAAATTGTAAATAATTGCAGTCCCAACACCAATCCCTGAGGCACATCACAAGTCACTGATTGTCAGCCGGAATAGCACTCATTTATCCCCACTCTTTGACTATTGTTAGACAATTCAACCAATCCTCGATCCGTGCTAATACTCTACCCCGGAAACCATGCATCCTTACATTTTGCATCAGCCTCTTATGCGGCAGCTTGTTGAAGGCTTTTTTTTTTGGAAATCAAGGTACACCACATCCACTGGGTCCCCGTTGTCCACCATGCTCATAATGTCTTCATGGAATACTAAAAGATTTGTAATAGTATTTCATGCCCTACATGAGCCCATGCTGCATCTGTCCAATTTCTGTCATGATGCCTTCCTTGATAAAAGACTCAAGCATTTTCCCCACTACAGACGTTAGCTAACTTATCCATAACTCCCCATCTTTTGTGTGCCTTCCTTTACAAACAGTGGCGCCACATTTACTGTTTTACAATCTGCTGGAACTGCCCAATAGTCCAGCAAATTTGGAAAATTACCGCCAGTGCACCAGTTTTATCCCCCATTTTCTCTTTTACCACCCTGGGATGCATTCCAGTAGGGACAAGAGACTTGTCGATCCTTAGCTCCATGAGCTCTCCCGACACTAGCGTTTCTGTAATAATGTTTGTTTCCATGTCCTCACCTACCTTCGTCTCTTTGTCAATCACTGGCATGTTATTACCGCCCTCCACTTTGTAGACTGATACAAAATGCATCTTCAATGCCTCGGGCCATTTCATCACATACCATAACTAAATGCCCCTTCTCATCCTCTAAAGGACCAACATCTACCTTAGCCACTCTTTTTATTTAAAATTCTAATAGAAACTTCTGCTATCTATCTTTTAATTCTGTGCTACTGCTTTTCTCTCCTGTTCTTTCTTATGGTTCTTTATATCTATTTGTGGCTTTCTTTTGACCTTTAAAGCTTTCTCAATCTTCCAGTTTCATGCTGTTTTTAACCACTTTGTATGCCTCATCTTTCAATGTGATCGCCTGCTTCCTGATTTCCTGAGACACCCATGGCAAATTACACCCTTTCTTACAGTCCTTTCTCTTTACTGGAACATACTTTTGCTGAGCCCGTTGAAACATTTTTTTGAAAGTCCTCCACTGCTCACCAGTTGTACCAGTTTGGTTCCCGTTTACTTTAGCCATTCCCTCCTCAATCATTGTGGTCCCCGCTGTACATGCAAAGGAGCCTGGTTTTGGATTTTAACTACACACTCTCCATCTGTATTCGAAATCCAACCATACTGGGATCACCCCTTCCAAGGGAATCCCTAACGATGAGCTCATTCATTATTCCTGCCTCATTACACAAGGCCAGTTCGAGGAGAGCTTCCTCCCTCGTTGCTTCCGTTACGTACTGTATAAGGAAACTATTGCGGATGCACTAAACGAATTCCTCCTCAAGGCTACTCTGACCGAGCTGGGCCGACCAATCTAGATGGTAGATTGAAATCCCGCATGATAAGAGCCGGCCCATTTTGACCGCCTGTTGTTATTTCTTTGTTTATGGCTCACCCCCGGGTGATGTTAATATTTGATGGCCGAGAGACTTGGCCTAGCAGAACATTTTTTCTTAGAATTTCTAATTTACATCCAAATGGATTCATTCTCATTCTTCCTAGTACCCATAACACTTCGCAAAATCGCCCTGATGTCAGAGCGACGCTACCTTCTATACACTCCTGTCCTGTCCTTCCGAGGTATTTACCTCCCAGTTGTGACCATCCTGTAACCATATCTCTGTAATGGCTCCTAAATCGTATTCATTTGTGATGATTTGTGCCAGTAACTCTCTAACCTTTTTCCGAATCTGCCAGCATTTAGGTAAAGCGTCTTCATGATGGCTTTGTTGCCCTCATAATTTTCAACGTCTCAAATAATATTTCCTGGTTTTCCCTTCCTTTTTGCTTCTTGTTTCTCCTCACCTGTCACATCCTCCCTCCTCAGTATCCAAGGGCCAAAACACACCTTCCAGGAGCAGTAACACTTTCTCTACCCTTCGCACAATCCCGTCGAATACATTCACTGTTTGGTCGATTGTCTCCACTATCTTGGGAAACGAAGTGTGTACTGGGGGACTACTTTGCAGAACATCCAAATTCTGTCTTCAAGAAGACCTGGAACTTCCACTCCCCTGCCCCTTGAACAGCCCACCCTGTTCCTTGGCCAAAATTTCTGTCTCAGCCTTATTGCAGTGCTCCAGTGAAGCTCAGCACATGGCTTAAGGAAGAACACTTCATTTTCCGTGCGGGGATTCCGCTGCCCTCCGGACTCCATATCCATTTCCATATTTTTGGGGCCTGAACTCCTCCATCTCCTAGCTCCGTACTGCACCCACAGGTCTTGTTATCACATAGTCAACCATTTCATATACCTATGGGGGGGGGGGGGGGGCAAGGAGAGGTGGGGAAGGAAGGGGGAAGGAGACGGGTGAAAGGACGGGGGAAGGGGGAAGTGTGGGGAGGGAGGAGGGAGGAGTGAAGGGGGGCATGATGTGGGGAAGCAGAGGGGTGGAGAAAGAGAAGGAATGGAGGAGTGGGCGAAGGGGAAGGGGAGGGGGATGTGGGATGGGGGAATAGAGGGCAGGGAAGTAGAGAGTGGGAAGGAGATGGGGGAAAGGTGAGGGCCCGGAACGATGGGCAATGAGGGGTGGAATGAGAGGCGGGTGAAGGAAGGTGGTAGGAGAGGGGTAAGGGGAAGGAAGGTGGGAAGGCGAGGGGTGATGGAGAGGGGAAGGAGAGAGATGGAAAGGAGGGAGCGGGAATATAAAGGGGGAAGCAGGGGAAAGAGAAAGGGGAGAAGAGGGGGGAAGGAGACGGGGTGGGTGAAGGAGGAGGGGAAAAGAGAGGAGGGAAAGAGAGTAGCTGGAAGTGAAGGGGAGGAGAGTGGGGGCAAGCGAGAGAGGAGAAGATGGGGAGCAGAGTGGGGAGGAGAGGAGTAGAAAGTGAGAGGATGGGGCATGAGAGGGGCGAGTAGATTGGAGGTGAGGAAAGGGGAAAGAACGGGGAAGTGGGGGGGTTCAAGGAGGAATGCAAGAATGGCTGTGGAAGGAGAGCGGGAAGGAGTGGGGGAAGGATAGGGGAGAAAGAGAGGGGAAGGAAAGGGGAAGGAGAGTGGGAAGGATGGGGAGGAGAGGAGGAAGGAGAGGGTGAAGAAGATGGTGAAGGTGAGGGGAATATGGGAAGAGGAGAGAGGAGGGGGGAGAAGTAGAGTGGCTGAAGGTGAGGGTGTTGAAGGCAAGAGGCTGAATGCAAGAGGGTGATGGCAAGGGGGGTGAAGATGAGGGGGTTTGAAGGTGAGCGGGGATGAAGGCGAGGGGGCTGAAGGCGAGGGGGTAAAGGTGAGGGGGTGCGACGGCAAGGGTGGTGTGAAGGCGAGGGGGAGAAAGAAAGGGGGGGTGAAGGTGAGGGGGGTGAAGGAGAGGGGCGTGAAGGCGAGGGTGTGTTAAGGAGAGGGGGTGTGGAGTTGAGGGGGATGAAATCGAGGGGGGTAAGTGGATGGGGTGAAGGCGAGGTGGTAAAGGGGAATGGGTGAAGGCGAGGGTGTGAAGGTGAGGTGAGTGAAGGAGAGGGGGAGTGAAGGCGAGAGGGGTGAAGGCGATTGGGTTTAAGGCGAGGGGTGTGTGAGATGAGGGGGTGAAATGTAGGGGGGCAGGTGGAGGGGGTGAAGGCGAGGGGGTAAAGGGGAAGGCATGAAAGCGAGAGGGTCAAGGTGTGGTGGGTGAAGGAGAGTGGGAGTGAAGGTGAGAGGGGTGAAGGTGATTGGGGTGAAGGTGAGGGGGCGCAAAGGTGAGGGGGGTGAAGGTAAGGAGGTGTTAAGGCGAGGGGTGTGTAAAGGTGAGGGGTTTGAAATGGAGGGGAAAAGTGGAGGGGGTGAAGGCGAGGGGGGAAGGGGAATGGGTGCAGGCAATGTGGTGAAGGTGAGGTGGATGAAGCAGAGGGGGAGTGAAGGCAAGAGGGGTGAAGGCGATTGAGGTGGAGACGAGGGTGGTGAAGGTGAGGGAGTGAAATCGAGGGTGGAAAGTGGGGGGGTTGAAGACGACGGGGGAAAGGAGAAGGGAGTGAAGGCAGGGGCGGTGAAGGCAAGGGGAGAGATTGCGAGGGGAGGGAAGGTGGGGGTGAACATGAGGGGTTGACGGCATGGGGGGTGAAGGGGAGGGATGGTGAAGGCGAAGGGGAGAAGGCGAGGGGAGAGAAGGCGAGGGGGAGAAGACGAGTGTGGTTGAAGGAGAGTGGGGTGAAGGCAAGGAGGGTGAAGGCTAGGGGAGAGATGGGGAGTGGGGTACAAGTCAAGGGGTGTGAAGGCGAGGGGGGAGATAGCGAGAGGAGCGAAGACGAGGGGTGTGAAGTTGAGGGTGCAGACTGCGGGGGAGAGATGATTGGGTTTAAGGCGAGGGGGTGTGAGGTGAGGGGGTGAACTGGAGGGGAGCAAATGGAGGGGTGAAGGCGAGGGGGTAAAGGGGAAGGCATAAAAGCGAGGGGGTGAAGGTGAGGTGGGTGAAGGAGAGTGGCAGTGAAGGCGAGAGGGGTGAAAGCGATTGGCTGAAGGCGAGGGGGTGAAGGCTAGGGGAGAGATGAGGAGGGAGTACAGTGAGAAGTCAGGGAGAGAAGGCGGAGCGGAGAGTGAGGCAGAGAAGGCAAGGATGGAGAATGCAGGGAGAAAAGGCAGGGAGAGAAGTTTGGGGAGAAGACAGGGGAGAGAAGGCGAGTGGGGTGAAGGCAAGGGAGAGAGAAGATGGGGGTGAAGGCGGAGGAGAAGGCGAGAGGGAGAATACGGGGGAGAGAAGGCGGGAAGAGAAGTCAGGGAGAGAAGGTGAGGGTGGAGAATATGGGGGAGAAGGCGGGAAGAGAAATCAGAGAGAGAAGGCGAGTGGAGAGAGTGGGAGAGAAGGCAAGGGTGGAGAATGCGGAGCAGAAGGCGGGGAGAGAAGGCGGGGAGAAGGCAGGGGAGAGAAGTCGAGTGGGGTGAAGGCAAGGGAGGGAGAAGGCGATGGGGTGAAGGCGGGTGAGGGTGAAGGCGAGGATGTGTGTGAAGGCGAGAGTGTGTTGAGGGCGAGGGTGGAGAAGGCGAGGGTGGTGAAGGTGGGGGAGGGTGAAGACTAGGGGGAGAGAAGGCAGGGGAGAGAAGGCGAGTGACAGAATGCGAGGGGAGAGACGGCAAGGGCAGAGAGGTTTAGGGGAGAAGGCGAGGGGAGAGAAGTCAAGGGGGAGAAGGCGTGGGCTGAAGGCGAAAAGTTGAAGGCAAGAGGTGCGAAGGCGAGGGGGGAAAGGCAAGGGAGCGTTAAGGCGACGGGGCTGAAAGCAAGGGGGTTGAAGGCGAGGGGGATTAAGGCGAGGGTGGGTGAAGGCAAGGTGGGGTGAAGGCGAGGGGGGTGAGGGCGAGGGTGTAATTGTAAGGGGCGTTGAGGGTGAGGGGGTGATGGCAAGGAGTTTGAAGGTGAGTGGAGAAGAAGGGGAGGGGGTGAAGGTGAGGGGTGTGAAGGCAAGGGGAGAGTGAAGGTGACGGGGTGAAGGCGACGGGGTGAAGTTGAGGGGTATGATGTCATGGGGGGTTGAGGGCGAGGGGTTGTATGCGAGGGAGGTTGAAGGCAAGTGGGTGTGAATGCAAGGGGGTGTGAAGGCAATGGGCGGTGAAGGCGAGGGGCAGTGAAGGCGAGGGGGTGAGGGTGAGGGGCGGTGAAGACGAGGGAGGGTGAAGGCGAGAGAGGGTGAAGGTGAGCGGAGTGAAAGTGAGGGGGTGAAGGCGAGGGGGTGAGTGTGGGGGGTGTGAAGGCAAGGGGTTTGAAGGTGAGGGAGGGGAAGGTGAGGGAAGTGATGGTGAGGGGAGCGAAGGCGAGCGTGGAGAAGGCGGGGAGAGAAGGCGAGCTGAGAAGGCAGGGAGAATGAGGTGGAGAAGGCGGGGAGAGAAGACGAGGGGGAGAAGGTGGGGAGAAGGTGGGGTGAGAAGACAAGGGTGCAGAAGGAGGGGGAGAAGGTGAGGGGTGTGAAGGCGAGGCTGGAGAAGGTGGGGGAAATGGCGAGGGTGGAGAATGCAAGGGCGGAGAAGGCGATGGTGGAGAAGGCGAGGGTGAAGAAGGCGAGGGTGGAGAAAGCGGGGAGAAGGCGGGGGAGAAGGATACTTGGAGAAGGTGAGGGTGGAGAATGCAGAGAAGAGAAGGAGAGGGGTGAAGGTGAGGGCGAAAGCGAGGGTGGAGAATGCGGGGGAGAGAAGGCGGGGAGAAGGTGGGGGAGAGAAGGTGAGGGCGGAGAAGGCAAGGGGAGAGAAGGCGAGGGGAGAGAAAGTGGGGTGAAGAAGGTGTGTGGAGAGAAGGCAAGGGGAGAGAAGGCGAGGGGAGAGAAGGCGAAGGGGAAGGAAGGCGAGGGTGGAGAATGCGGGGGAGAGAAGGCGGTGAATAAGGCGTTGAGAGAAGGCGAGGAGTAGAAGTTGAGATGTGAAGGTGGGGGTGAAGGCGGGGGGAAAAGGTGGTGGAGAAAGTGGGGTGTGAAGGCAGGGAGTGAGGGCGAGGTGAGAGAAGGAGGGGGTGAAGCCGAGCGGGAGAAGGCGGGGGGAAAAGGCAGGGAGAGAATGCGCGAGAGTGAAGGTGGGGGAGAAAGCGGGGGAGAAGGCGAAATGGAGAATATGGGATCGAGAAGGAGGGACAGAAGTCAGGGTGAGAAGGCGGGGTGGAGAAGGCGAGGTTGGAGAAGGTGGGCGGAGAGGGTGGTAGAGAAGGCGAGGGTGGAGAATGCGGAGGAGAAGGCAGGGAGAGAAGGCAGGGGAAAAGACAGGGCAGAGAAGGTGATTGGGGTGAAGGCTGGGGACGGTGAAGGCGAGAGGGTGTGTGAAGGTGAAAGGATGGTGAGGGTGAGGGGGTGAAGGTGAGGGTGGTGAAGGCGGGGAGGGTGAAGACGGGGGAGAGAAGGCAGGGGAGAGAAGGCGAGGGGAGAGAGGGCGAGGGGAGAGAAGGCGAGGGCAGAGAAGGTTAGAGGAGAAGGCGAGGGGAGAGAAGCGAGTGGGGGGAAGGCGAGGGTTTGAAGGCGAGGGGGGGGTGAAGGTGAGAGATGTGAAGGTGTGGGCAGAAAGGCAAGGGAGCGTGAAGGCGATCGTGGGGTGAAGGCAAGGGGGATGAAGTCGAGGGTGATTAAGGCGAGGGTGGGTGAAGGCAAGGTGAGGGTGAAGGCGAGTGTGAGAATGCAAAGGGCGTTGAGGGCGAGGGGTGATGTCAAGGGGGTTAAAGGTGAGAGGGGTGAAGGCGAGGGGAGGGTGAAAGCAAGGGGGTGAAGGCGAGGGTGCGAAGTCGAGGGATGTGATGGCGTGGGGGTGAGGGTGAGGGAGTGTGAAGGCAACTGGGGTTGAAGACGAGAGGGGTGAAGTCGAGGGATGTGAAGTCGAGGGGGATGAAGGCGAGGGGTGTGAAGGCGATGGGGAGAAGGCGAGGGAGGGTGAAGGCGAGGGGAGTGAAGGTGAGGGGGTGAAGGTGATGGGGAGTGAAGGTAAGCGGGTTAAGGGGAGGGAGGGTGAAGGCGAGGGAGTGAAGGCGAGGGGGGTGAAGGTGAGGGGCTGTGAAAGCGAGGGGGTGAAGGCGACGGGGGTAAATGTGAGGGGCTGTGAAGGCGAGGGGGTGAAGGCGATGGGGGTGAAGGTGAGGGGCTGTGAAGATGATGGTGGAGAATGTGGGGGGAGAATGTGGGGATGAAGGTGAGGAGGGAGAAGACGAGGGGAGAGAAGACGAGGACAGAAAGCGAGGATGGAGAATGTGAGAAGAGAAGTTGGAGAGTGAAGGCGGGGTGAGAAGACGAGGGGAGCAGTCGGGGAGAAGGAGGGGAGAAGGCGGTGCGAGAAGGCAGGGGAGAGAAGGCAAGAGTGGTGAACGTGGGGGAGAGAATGCGAGGGGGAGAAGGTGGGGCAGAGAAGACGAGGAGAGAAAGCGAAGGTGGAGAATGTGGGGGAGAAGTCAGGGAAAGAAGGCAGATAGAGAAGACTAGGGGGAGCAGGCGGGGGAGAAGGAGGGCGGAAAAGGTGGGGAGAGAGGGTGAGAGCGGAGAAGGTGGGGAGAGAAGGTGGGGAGAGAAAGAAGGGGAGAACAGGGGAGAGAAGGTGGGGGAGAACACAAGGGTGGAGAATGCGGGGGAGAGAAAGCAGGGGGACAAATCGGGGAAGAAGGCGAGGGAGAGTAGGCGAGGGAGAGAAGGTGGAGGGTAGAAGGCAAGGGAGAGAATATGGAGAGGGAAGGCAGGGTGAAGGCGAGGGAGAGAAGGCGAGGGTGGAGAACGCGGGGGAGAAGGTGGAGTGAGAATGCAGGGGAGAGAAGGTGCGGGAAAAGGCAAGGGGGAGATGTTGGGGAGAGAAGGAGTGGGGAGAAGCAGGGGAGAGATGGTGCAGGAGAAGGTGGTGACAGAAGGTGAGGGGAGAATAGGTGAGGTGGGAGAAGACGGGGAGAGAAGGAGCGGGCGAGAAGGTGCGGGAGAAGGCGAGGGGGTAGAAGGTGAGGGGAGAGAAGACGATGGGGATAGAAGGCAAGAGTGGAGAGGGCGGGGAGAAGGCGAGGGGAGAGAATGTGTTAGGCAGAAGGCAGGGTGTGAAGGCGCTGGGGGAGAAGGCTGGAGCAAATTCGAAGTCAGGTTTGAAGATGGGAAAGCAAGAAAGAAATTTCTGTTCTCGTACATGTAAAAGGCTGCACTCGGAGAACAAGATAGTTTTGGCCAAGATTCAAACTGGCGACTGTTCATGTATAAGGCCAACGCGGTCACCACGACACTTCAGAAACAAGCCCGGAGCAGTGCTGCTGCAGCTGACTTGCGTCCAGCACTGAAATTTGCAGCCATTCTGCACTTCATCTTTCTGCTTCCAATAGCTCGTTGTTATCCAGCGTAATTGATATCTCGAAAAAGTAAAAAAAAACGTGAAATTGATGACAAAATATAGACAAGGATGTTTGGCCATAGGGTGAGGTGGAATAGGCTGGGACAACTTTACCTTCAGTTCAACGGCTGCGACATGATCTTATGGAAGGGTTGTAAACTGAGTATTTACATGTTTTATTCAAGTTGGAGCGAGTTGAAAACTCGAGGGCATAGGTTTAAGGTGAGTGGGCGGAAGTTGACAAAGCACCTGAGGCACATTTCCCACACAGAAGGTTGTGCGTGTATGGAATGAGCTACGGAGGGGAGTGGAGTAGGCTAGTACACTCAGAAAATTGCAAAGGTAACCGGATGAGTGTCTAGATAGGAAGGGTTTAGAGGGATTGGGGCAAAATGTTGGAAATGGGATTTTGTTTAATTATGGCTAAGTGGTCAGCATGGACGGGGTACACCAAAGTCACTGTTTCCACGCTGTGTGCCCCAATAATGTTGTGTTGATTACACCGGCTTTAAACAACTAGTTTTTAGCGGAGTTTGCCGTCGCAGTCTGTGGCATAATCATATAGTCTGTTCGACTGCTCACAGGAAAGGTAGTATTGTGAAACACTACAGAAACGATCGACTTCCTTACTTTTGACCCGACTGACTATACTCCGTGAAATATTCCCAGATCCTCAGCTGAGGATTTTCCTGCTGGAAGTTACCTCAGAAACCCTGTTAACTCGTAATGAATTGAGCGAATCATAAAACAGAAAGCATTTAACATGGCACACAAACAAAACTGGAAAACCAAATGTATTTTCAGACACAGAGAAGCATGAATGCTAAATGTGAGACAGTCCGAGGGCATGAGCTACAATATCAATTTCGCAGCTGATAATGATAGCCCATCGATCCAGACAAAAATCAATGGTAAGTTGAGTCTATCTTCTCAGACTCTTTTCAGCTACAAATGTATCTGTGAGTGCGTGAGAACATATGATCGGTTATGATTTGGTCAAATTACCATGAGCTGCTTGACATTACTGCAATTTCGATTCTTGCTTTGCTAAATGATTTCACCCATTGCTCGAAACAGGACACCTTTCACGTTTACACGGAACACGAAACACACCGGACTACAGGGAAAATGCACAAAGCTGAGCAGGCCGTGTTCCACATCATACCGTGCAGCAGAGTTACAGTCACTGTGTCTGTTTTGCAGAATAAGAGTCCCAAAGAATGTTCTCCACCCTAAAACCGGAGGTAGCATTACAATCCGAGAACGACAGATCACATTGTGAGGATGCTCTGTCCTCAGAGCCAGTTCGAGATGCCACTTTCCTTGCCTTTTACCTTAACCGTGCAATTTGCTGCAGAGATGCTCAGTCCTGGACATGAGCCTCATGGATACCAACTGAGTTGGAAACCTGTGTGGGAATCGAGGAGAAGCGACTCAATAAATTTTGCTAAATTCCATGGTGTTTATGAGAAATGCAGTTTGTGTTCACCTCAATCTAAAAGGCAGTTTCTGAACATAGTAACAGAAGTCAAAAGGTAATTACCTCACCCCACCCCCACTCCAGAAGAGGTGCTAACTGCCCTTGAGTGCTTTTTGTTCTCGATGTGAAGAGCTCTTACGCCTGAGTCACCCTCACGTCTCTGGTTGCTGAGTGAATCACAAAGAAGGAATTTCACCAGAGCTGGAACTGCCTCACTTCCCCACTCGCCCTCCCCGTGTACATTTTCCTGCTCCTCAGTGATTTAAAGAAAACCAAATGGATGCGATGTCATTCTGTAGCCTCTCTGTCGATTCCTCCGTTTCAGTTCCGACGTGGCTTAGATCACGTGGCGCACCTTAATACTAGCGACGCTATGAAAGCACAAGTCCAAAGGTTCCTCTGAGAGTGTAATTTCTTTCATTGCTGTTGCTGATTGAATGAGCCACTAACGTGCGAACTGCTCCAAAACATGATTCAGGACCTCTGGTGCCAACTCTCGCACGTTGAATAACGACAGACAGCTTCCAAATGAGGTCTTTCAGAGACGACTTTGGGGTACATTTGACAGACAGACTAGTTCAGGAATCCGTGGTGCGCTGTGACACCAGCGCATCAGCTTCTTCCCTGTCTTTGAACCGGGCCGCCTGCGCAAGGAATGCAAATGCGGTACTGCTTTTCGTGAAAGGATCAGAAGGCGGTAACTACACTCTCAAACGGAATGGCATATGAACAGAACCAGGTTGGAGAAAAACTTTACAATGCTTTGCACAGTAATTAAATGGAGTTGCATTACATTTCACTACGAGAGCACATTTGTTCAAGCAAATTCGAAGGCAGGTTTGCAGATGGGAAAGCAAGCAAGAAAGCTCCGTTCCTGACCATGTAAAGGTCCGCAGTTGAAGAACAAAGCAGTTTCTGCCCACTTTCGAAACGGGCACCTTTCGCGTGTAAGGCGAGCGTGATGACCACTTCACTACAGAAACCAGCCTCAGCCGGCCGTGCTGCGGCTCAGTGGCATCCAGCAATGACAGTTGAAGCCATTCTACCTTTCACCTTTCTGTTTCCAATAGCTCGTTGTTTCATGGGACTTGTTTCATTTTGGCTATGTGGTGAGCATGGACGAGATACACCGAAGTATCTGTTTCTACGCGGTGGACCCCAATAACGTTGTGTTGCTTACACCGGCTTTAAAGGATTACTTTTTAGCGGAGCTTGCCGTCGCAGTCTGTGGCACAATCATTTCGTCTGTTCGGAAGCATTTAACACGGAACACAAACAAAACTGGCAAACCAAATGCAGTTTTAGACACAGCGAGCATGAATGCTAAATGTGAGACAGTCCGGGGGCATGAGCCATAAAGTAATCTCACAACTAACAACAGGGCAATTCCAAACTACTCTTTCAAACATACTGGAGACTGAGTGCACCACCACTTCCGAGACAATGCTGAAAAGAGAGAAAGAAAGAACATAATAAGTGTGGGCCATAAAAAGTGAATTTCACCAATCACAGTCGCGATTAGATTACCTTTCCCTTCGGATGTGTCCAGGACGGAGATGAAGTAAATGGGAGAAATTCAATAACAAATGACATCGAAATTCATTGGAACGATTTTCTCATTGGCCAGAAAACCAAATAACGACGAGTCGAGTCACCGTAGGACTTTGTTTCACAACAGCGATGAAATAACAGTCTCCATTCGGTTCCAGTAAAATCTCAACTTGCCTGGAACGTGAAGCAACAGTAGAGCTGCGTGCGATTTTCCGCGCGGGAGGCGAACACGATCATGACAGCACAGACACTTCGGAAAATTCGGCACGTTACCACACCACAGTTAATCCCACAGGAAGCAAACTCATTTTTCTTCTGTTTCAAACAGAAATGCAGTAGGGGTCGAAACCGCATTTGAACAAGCGGCGTCGTTGGAGTTGATCAGCAGAAATGGCAGCGGTGGGATTCGAACCCACGCCTCTGTCGAGACTGAAGCCTTAATCCAGCGCCTTAGACCGCTCGGCCACACTACCAGCCGCCGGCGCCGCCCATTTTCTTGCACTTCCAATTGTGCTCCTGCATAACAACACATGCAAAGTCAGGTGAAAAGGGGTCCACGACCCCTCTCCGACTCGCACAGCTGCTGGGATGTGCCCGTCTACAATATCAATTTCGCAGCAGATCATGATAGCCCATCAATCCAGACAAAAATCAATCTATCGTCTCAGACTCTTTTCAGCTACAAATGTATCTGTGAGTGCGTGAGAACATATGATCGGTTATGATTTGGTCAAATTACCATGAGCTGCTTGACATTACTGCAATTTCGATTCTTGCTTTGCTAAATGATTTCACCCATTGCTCGAAACAGGACACCTTTCACGTTTACACGGAACACGAAACACACCGGACTACAGGGAAAATGCACAAAGCTGAGCAGGCCGTGTTCCACATCATACCGTGCAGCAGAGTTACAGTCACTGTGTCTGTTTTGCAGAATAAGAGTCCCAAAGAATGTTCTCCACCCTAAAACCGGAGGTAGCATTACAATCCGAGAACGACAGATCACATTGTGAGGATGCTCTGTCCTCAGAGCCAGTTCGAGATGCCACTTTCCTTGCCTTTTACCTTAACCGTGCAATTTGCTGCAGAGATGCTCAGTCCTGGACATGAGCCTCATGGATACCAACTGAGTTGGAAACCTGTGTGGGAATCGAGGAGAAGCGACTCAATAAATTTTGCTAAATTCCATGGTGTTTATGAGAAATGCAGTTTGTGTTCACCTCAATCTAAAAGGCAGTTTCTGAACATAGTAACAGAAGTCAAAAGGTAATTACCTCACCCCACCCCCACTCCAGAAGAGGTGCTAACTGCCCTTGAGTGCTTTTTGTTCTCGATGTGAAGAGCTCTTACGCCTGAGTCACCCTCACGTCTCTGGTTGCTGAGTGAATCACAAAGAAGGAATTTCACCAGAGCTGGAACTGCCTCACTTCCCCACTCGCCCTCCCCGTGTACATTTTCCTGCTCCTCAGTGATTTAAAGAAAACCAAATGGATGCGATGTCATTCTGTAGCCTCTCTGTCGATTCCTCCGTTTCAGTTCTGACGTGGCTTAGATCACGTGGCGCACCTTAATACTAGCGACGCTATGAAAGCACAAGTCCAAAGGTTCCTCTGAGAGTGTAATTTCTTTCATTGCTGTTGCTGATTGAATGAGCCACTAACGTGCGAACTGCTCCAAAACATGATTCAGGACCTCTGGTGCCAACTCTCGCACGTTGAATAACGACAGACAGCTTCCAAATGAGGTCTTTCAGAGACGACTTTGGGGTACATTTGACAGACAGACTAGTTCAGGAATCCGTGGTGCGCTGTGACACCAGCGCATCAGCTTCTTCCCTGTCTTTGAACCGGGCCGCCTGCGCAAGGAATGCAAATGCGGTACTGCTTTTCGTGAAAGGATCAGAAGGCGGTAACTACACTCTCAAACGGAATGGCATATGAACAGAACCAGGTTGGAGAAAAACTTTACAATGCTTTGCACAGTAATTAAATGGAGTTGCATTACATTTCACTACGAGAGCACATTTGTTCAAGCAAATTCGAAGGCAGGTTTGCAGATGGGAAAGCAAGCAAGAAAGCTCCGTTCCTGACCATGTAAAGGTCCGCAGTTGAAGAACAAAGCAGTTTCTGCCCACTTTCGAAACGGGCACCTTTCGCGTGTAAGGCGAGCGTGATGACCACTTCACTACAGAAACCAGCCTCAGCCGGCCGTGCTGCGGCTCAGTGGCATCCAGCAATGACAGTTGAAGCCATTCTACCTTTCACCTTTCTGTTTCCAATAGTTCGTTGTTTCATGGGACTTGTTTAATTTTGGCTATGTGGTGAGCATGGACGAGATACACCGAAGTATCTGTTTCTACGCGGTGGACCCCAATAACGTTGTGTTGCTTACACCGGCTTTAAAGGATTACTTTTTAGCGGAGCTTGCCGTCGCAGTCTGTGGCACAATCATTTCGTCTGTTCGGAAGCATTTAACACGGAACACAAACAAAACTGGCAAACCAAATGCAGTTTTAGACACAGCGAGCATGAATGCTAAATGTGAGACAGTCCGGGGGCATGAGCCATAAAGTAATCTCACAACTAACAACAGGGCAATTCCAAACTACTCTTTCAAACATACTGAAGACTGAGTGCACCACCACTTCCGAGACAATGCTGAAAAGAGAGAAAGAAAGAACATAATAAGAGTGGGCCATAAAAAGTGAATTTCACCAATCACAGTCGCGATTAGATTACCTTTCCCTTCGGATGTGTCCAGGACGGAGATGAAGTAAATGGGAGAAATTCAATAACAAATGACATCGAAATTCATTGGAACGATTTTCTCATTGGCCAGAAAACCAAATAACGACGAGTCGAGTCACCGTAGGACTTTGTTTCACAACAGCGATGAAATAACAGTCTCCATTCGGTTCCAGTAAAATCTCAACTTGCCTGGAACGTGAAGCAACAGTAGAGCTGCGTGCGATTTTCCGCGCGGGAGGCGAACACGATCATGACAGCACAGACACTTCGGAAAATTCGGCACTTTACCACACCACAGTTAATTCCACAGGAAGCAAACTCATTTTGCTTCTGTTTCAAACAGAAATGCAGTACGGGTTGAAACTGCATTTGAACAAGCGGCGTCGTTGGAGTTGATCAGCAGAAATGGCAGCGGTGGGATTCGAACCCACGCCTCTGTCGAGACTGAAGCCTTAATCCAGCGCCTTAGACCGCTCGGCCACACTACCAGCCGCCGGCGCCGCCCATTTTCTTGCACTTCCAATTGTGCTCCTGCATAACAACACATGCAAAGTCAGGTGAAAAGGGGTCCACGACCCCTCTCCGACTCGCACAGCTGCTGGGATGTGCCCGTCTACAATATCAATTTCGCAGCAGATCGTGATAGCCCATCAATCCAGACAAAAATCAATCTATCGTCTCAGACTCTTTTCAGCTACAAATGTATCTGTGAGTGCGTGAGAACATATGATCGGTTATGATTTGGTCAAATTACCATGAGCTGCTTGACATTACTGCAATTTCGATTCTTGCTTTGCTAAATGATTTCACCCATTGCTCGAAACAGGACACCTTTCACGTTTACACGGAACACGAAACACACCGGACTACAGGGAAAATGCACAAAGCTGAGCAGGCCGTGTTCCACATCATACCGTGCAGCAGAGTTACAGTCACTGTGTCTGTTTTGCAGAATAAGAGTCCCAAAGAATGTTCTCCACCCTAAAACCGGAGGTAGCATTACAATCCGAGAACGACAGATCACATTGTGAGGATGCTCTGTCCTCAGAGCCAGTTCGAGATGCCACTTTCCTTGCCTTTTACCTTAACCGTGCAATTTGCTGCAGAGATGCTCAGTCCTGGACATGAGCCTCATGGATACCAACTGAGTTGGAAACCTGTGTGGGAATCGAGGAGAAGCGTCTCAATAAATTTTGCTAAATTCCATGGTGTTTATTAGAAATGCAGTTTGTGTTCACCTCAATCTAAAAGGCAGTTTCTGAACATAGTAACAGAAGTCAAAAGGTAATTACCTCACCCCACCCCCACTCCCGAAGAGGTGCTAACTGCCCTTGAGTGCTTTTTGTTCTCGATGTGAAGAGTTCTCACGCCTGAGTCACCCTCACGTCTCTGGTTGCTGAGTGAATCACAAAGAAGGAATTTCACCAGAGCTGGAACTGCCTCACTTCCCCACTCGCCCTCCCCGTGTACATTTTCCTGCTCCTCAGTGATTTAAAGAAAACCAAATGGATGCGATGTCATTCTGTAGCCTCTCTGTCGATTCCTCCGTTTCAGTTCCGACGTGGCTTAGATCACGTGGTGCACCTTAATACTAGCGACGCTATGAAAGCACAAGTCCAAAGATTCCTCTGAGAGTGTAATTTCTTTCATTGCGTTGCTGATTGAATGAGCCACTAACGTGCGAACTGCTCCAAAACATGATTCAGGACCTCTGGTGCCAACTCTCGCACGTTGAATAACGACAGACAGCTTCCAAATGAGGTCTTTCAGAGACGACTTTGGGGTACATTTGACAGACAGACTAGTTCAGGAATCCGTGGTGCGCTGTGACACCAGCGCATCAGCTTCTTCCCTGTCTTTGAACCGGGCCGCCTGCGCAAGGAATGCAAATGCGGTACTGCTTTTCGTGAAAGGATCAGAAGGCGGTAACTACACTCTCAAACGGAATGGCATATGAACAGAACCAGGTTGGAGAAAAACTTTACAATGCTTTGCACAGTAATTAAATGGAGTTGCATTACATTTCACTACGAGAGCACATTTGTTCAAGCAAATTCGAAGGCAGGTTTGCAGATGGGAAAGCAAGCAAGAAAGCTCCGTTCCTGACCATGTAAAGGTCCGCAGTTGAAGAACAAAGCAGTTTCTGCCCACTTTCGAAACGGGCACCTTTCGCGTGTAAGGCGAGCGTGATGACCACTTCACTACAGAAACCAGCCTCAGCCGGCCGTGCTGCGGCTCAGTGGCATCCAGCAATGACAGTTGAAGCCATTCTACCTTTCACCTTTCTGTTTCCAATAGCTCGTTGTTTCATGGGACTTGTTTCATTTTGGCTATGTGGTGAGCATGGACGAGATACACCGAAGTATCTGTTTCTACGCGGTGGACCCCAATAACGTTGTGTTGCTTACACCGGCTTTAAAGGATTACTTTTTAGCGGAGCTTGCCGTCGCAGTCTGTGGCACAATCATTTCGTCTGTTCGGAAGCATTTAACACGGAACACAAACAAAACTGGCAAACCAAATGCAGTTTTAGACACAGCGAGCATGAATGCTAAATGTGAGACAGTCCGGGGGCATGAGCCATAAAGTAATCTCACAACTAACAACAGGGCAATTCCAAACTACTCTTTCAAACATACTGGAGACTGAGTGCACCACCACTTCCGAGACAATGCTGAAAAGAGAGAAAGAAAGAACATAATAAGAGTGGGCCATAAAAAGTGAATTTCACCAATCACAGTCGCGATTAGATTACCTTTCCCTTCGGATGTGTCCAGGACGGAGATGAAGTAAATGGGAGAAATTCAATAACAAATGACATCGAAATTCATTGGAACGATTTTCTCATTGGCCAGAAAACCAAATAACGACGAGTCGAGTCACCGTAGGACTTTGTTTCACAACAGCGATGAAATAACGGTCTCCATTCAGTTCCAGTAAAATCTCAACTTGCCTGGAACGTGAAGCAACAGTAGAGCTGCGTGCGATTTTCCGCGCGGGAGGCGCACACGATCATGACAGCACAGACACTTCGGAAAATTCGGCACTTTACCACACCACAGTTAATTCCACAGGAAGCAAACTCATTTTTCTTCTGTTTCAAACAGAAATGCAGTAGGGGTCGAAACCGCATTTGAACAAGCGGCGTCGTTGGAGTTGATCAGCAGAAATGGCAGCGGTGGGATTCGAACCCACGCCTCTGTCGAGACTGGAGCCTTAATCCAGCGCCTTAGACCGCTCGGCCACACTACCAGCCGCCGGGGCCGCCCATTTTCTTGCACTTCCAATTGTGCTCCTGCATAACAACACATGCAAAGTCAGGTGAAAAGGGGTCCACGACCCCTCTCCGACTCGCACAGCTGCTGGGATGTGCCCGTCTACAATATCAATTTCGCAGCAGATCATGATAGCCCATCAATCCAGACAAAAATCAATCTATCGTCTCAGACTCTTTTCAGCTACAAATGTATCTGTGAGTGCGTGAGAACATATGATCGGTTATGATTTGGTCAAATTACCATGAGCTGCTTGACATTACTGCAATTTCGATTCTTGCTTTGCTAAATGATTTCACCCATTGCTCGAAACAGGACACCTTTCACGTTTACACGGAACACGAAACACACCGGACTACAGGGAAAATGCACAAAGCTGAGCAGGCCGTGTTCCACATCATACCGTGCAGCAGAGTTACAGTCACTGTGTCTGTTTTGCAGAATAAGAGTCCCAAAGAATGTTCTCCACCCTAAAACCGGAGGTAGCATTACAATCCGAGAACGACAGATCACATTGTGAGGATGCTCTGTCCTCAGAGCCAGTTCGAGATGCCACTTTCCTTGCCTTTTACCTTAACCGTGCAATTTGCTGCAGAGATGCTCAGTCCTGGACATGAGCCTCATGGATACCAACTGAGTTGGAAACCTGTGTGGGAATCGAGGAGAAGCGTCTCAATAAATTTTGCTAAATTCCATGGTGTTTATGAGAAATGCAGTTTGTGTTCACCTCAATCTAAAAGGCAGTTTCTGAACATAGTAACAGAAGTCAAAAGGTAATTACCTCACCCCACCCCCACTCCCGAAGAGGTGCTAACTGCCCTTGAGTGCTTTTTGTTCTCGATGTGAAGAGTTCTCACGCCTGAGTCACCCTCACGTCTCTGGTTGCTGAGTGAATCACAAAGAAGGAATTTCACCAGAGCTGGAACTGCCTCACTTCCCCACTCGCCCTCCCCGTGTACATTTTCCTGCTCCTCAGTGATTTAAAGAAAACCAAATGGATGCGATGTCATTCTGTAGCCTCTCTGTCGATTCCTCCGTTTCAGTTCCGACGTGGCTTAGATCACGTGGCGCACCTTAATACTAGCGACGCTATGAAAGCACAAGTCCAGAGGTTCCTCTGAGAGTGTAATTTCTTTCATTGCTGTTGCTGATTGAATGAGCCACTAACGTGCGAACTGCTCCAAAACATGATTCAGGACCTCTGGTGCCAACTCTCGCACGTTGAATAACGACAGACAGCTTCCAAATGAGATCTTTCAGAGACGACTTTGGGGTACATTTGACAGACAGACTAGTTCAGGAATCCGTGGTGCGCTGTGACACCAGCGCATCAGCTTCTTCCCTGTCTTTGAACCGGGCCGCCTACGCAAGGAATGCAAATGCGGTACTGCTTTTCGTGAAAGGATCAGAAGGCGGTAACTACACTCTCAAACGGAATGGCATATGAACAGAACCAGGTTGGAGAAAAACTTTACAATGCTTTGCACAGTAATTAAATGGAGTTGCATTACATTTCACTACGAGAGCACATTTGTTCAAGCAAATTCGAAGGCAGGTTTGCAGATGGGAAAGCAAGCAAGAAAGCTCCGTTCCTGACCATGTAAAGGTCCGCAGTTGAAGAACAAAGCAGTTTCTGCCCACTTTCTAAACGGGCACCTTTCGCGTGTAAGGCGAGCGTGATGACCACTTCACTACAGAAACCAGCCTCAGCCGGCCGTGCTGCGGCTCAGTGGCATCCAGCAATGACAGTTGAAGCCATTCTATCTTTCACCTTTCTGTTTCCAATAGCTCGTTGTTTCATGGGACTTGTTTCATTTTGGCTATGTGGTGAGCATGGACGAGTTACACCGAAGTATCTGTTTCTACGCGGTGGACCCCAATAACGTTGTGTTGCTTACACCGGCTTTAAAGGATTACTTTTTAGCGGAGCTTGCCGTCGCAGTCTGTGGCACAATCATTTAGTCTGTTCGGAAGCATTTAACACGGAACACAAACAAAACTGGCAAACCAAATGCAGTTTTAGACACAGTGAGCATGAATGCTAAATGTGAGACAGTCCGGGGGCATGAGCCATAAAGTAATCTCACAACTAACAACAGGGCAATTCCAAACTACTCTTTCAAACATACTGGAGACTGAGTGCACCACCACTTCCGAGACAATCCTGAAAAGAGAGAAAGAAAGAACATAATAAGAGTGGGCCATAAAAAGTGAATTTCACCAATCACAGTCGCGATTAGATTACCTTTCCCTTCGGATGTGTCCAGGACGGAGATGAAGTAAATGGGAGAAATTCAATAACAAATGACATCGAAATTCATTGGAACGATTTTCTCATTGGCCAGAAAACCAAATAACGACGAGTCGAGTCACCGTAGGACTTTGTTTCACAACAGCGATGAAATAACGGTCTCCATTCAGTTCCAGTAAAATCTCAACTTGCCTGGAACGTGAAGCAACAGTAGAGCTGCGTGCGATTTTCCGCGCGGGAGGCGCACACGATCATGACAGCACAGACACTTCGGAAAATTTGGCACTTTACCACACCACAGTTAATTCCACAGGAAGCAAACTCATTTTTCTTCTGTTTCAAACAGAAATGCAGTAGGGGTCGAAACCGCATTTGAACAAGCGGCGTCGTTGGAGTTGATCAGCAGAAATGGCAGCGGTGGGAGTCGAACCCACGCCTCTGTCGAGACTGGAGCCTTAATCCAGCGCCTTAGACCGCTCGGCCACACTACCAGCCGCCGGGGCCGCCCATTTTCTTGCACTTCCAATTGTGCTCCTGCATAACAACACATGCAAAGTCAGGTGAAAAGGGGTCCACGACCCCTCTCCGACTCGCACAGCTGCTGGGATGTGCCCGTCTACAATATCAATTTCGCAGCAGATCATGATAGCCCATCAATCCAGACAAAAATCAATCTATCGTCTCAGACTCTTTTCAGCTACAAATGTATCTGTGAGTGCGTGAGAACATATGATCGGTTATGATTTGGTCAAATTACCATGAGCTGCTTGACATTACTGCAATTTCGATTCTTGCTTTGCTAAATGATTTCACCCATTGCTCGAAACAGGACACCTTTCACGTTTACACGGAACACGAAACACACCGGACTACAGGGAAAATGCACCAAGCTGAGCAGGCCGTGTTCCACATCATACCGTGCAGCAGAGTTACAGTCACTGTGTCTGTTTTGCAGAATAAGAGTCCCAAAGAATGTTCTCCACCCTAAAACCGGAGGTAGCATTACAATCCGAGAACGACAGATCACATTGTGAGGATGCTCTGTCCTCAGAGCCAGTTCGAGATGCCACTTTCCTTGCCTTTTACCTTAACCGTGCAATTTGCTGCAGAGATGCTCAGTCCTGGACATGAGCCTCATGGATACCAACTGAGTTGGAAACCTGTGTGGGAATCGAGGAGAAGCGACTCAATAAATTTTGCTAAATTCCATGGTGTTTATGAGAATTGCAGTTTGTGTTCACCTCAATCTAAAATGCAGTTTCTGAACATAGTAACAGAAGTCAAAAGGTAATTACCTCACCCCACTCCCACTCCAGAAGAGGTGCTAACTGCCCATGAGTGCTTTTTGTTCTCGATGTGAAGAGCTCTCACGCCTGAGTCACCCTCACGTCTCTGGTTGCTGAGTGAATCACAAAGAAGGAATTTCACCAGAGCTGGAACTGCCTCACTTCCCCACTCGCCCTCCCCGTGTACATTTTCCTGCTCCTCAGTGATTTAAAGAAAACCAAATGGATGCGATATCATTCTGTAGCCTCTCTGTCGATTCCTCCGTTTCAGTTCCGACGTGGCTTAGATCACGTGGCGCACCTTAATACTAGCGACGCTATGAAAGCACAAGTCCAGAGGTTCCTCTGAGAGTGTAATTTCTTTCATTGCGTTGCTGATTGAATGAGCCACTAACGTGCGAACTGCTCCAAAACATGATTCAGGACCTCTGGTGCCAACTCTCGCACGTTGAATAACGACAGACAGCTTCCAAATGAGGTCTTTCAGAGACGACTTTGGGGTACATTTGACAGACAGACTAGTTCAGGAATCCGTGGTGCGCTGTGACACCAGCGCATCAGCTTCTTCCCTGTCTTTGAACCGGGCCGCCTGCGCAAGGAATGCAAATGCGGTACTGCTTTTCGTGAAAGGATCAGAAGGCGGTAACTACACTCTCAAACGGAATGGCATATGAACAGAACCAGGTTGGAGAAAAACTTTACAATGCTTTGCACAGTAATTAAATGGAGTTGCATTACATTTCACTACGAGAGCACATTTGTTCAAGCATATTCGAAGGCAGGTTTGCAGATGGGAAAGCAAGCAAGAAAGCTCCGTTCCTGACCATGTAAAGGTCCGCAGTTGAAGAACAAAGCAGTTTCTGCCCACTTTCGAAACGGGCACCTTTCGCGTGTAAGGCGAGCGTGATGACCACTTCACTACAGAAACCAGCCTCAGCCGGCCGTGCTGCGGCTCAGTGGCATCCAGCAATGACAGTTGAAGCCATTCTACCTTTCACCTTTCTGTTTCCAATAGCTCGTTGTTTCATGGGACTTGTTTCATTTTGGCTATGTGGTGAGCATGGACGAGATACACCGAAGTATCTGTTTCTACGCGGTGGACCCCAATAACGTTGTGTTGCTTACACCGGCTTTAAAGGATTACTTTTTAGCGGAGCTTGCCGTCGCAGTCTGTGGCACAATCATTTCGTCTGTTCGGAAGCATTTAACACGGAACACAAACAAAACTGGCAAACCAAATGCAGTTTTAGACACAGCGAGCATGAATGCTAAATGTGAGACAGTCCGGGGGCATGAGCCATAAAGTAATCTCACAACTAACAACAGGGCAATTCCAAACTACTCTTTCAAACATACTGGAGACTGAGTGCACCACCACTTCCGAGACAATGCTGAAAAGAGAGAAAGAAAGAACATAATTTGAGTGGGCCATAAAAAGTGAATTTCACCAATCACAGTCGCGATTAGATTACCTTTCCCTTCGGATGTGTCCAGGACGGAGATGAAGTAAATGGGAGAAATTCAATAACAAATGACATCGAAATTCATTGGAACGATTTTCTCATTGGCCAGAAAACCAAATAACGACGAGTCGAGTCACCGTAGGACTTTGTTTCACAACAGCGATGAAATAACAGTCTCCATTCGGTTCCAGTAAAATCTCAACTTGCCTGGAATGTGAAGCAACAGTAGAGCTGCGTGCGATTTTCCGCGCGGGAGGCGAACACGATCATGACAGCACAGACACTTCGGAAAATTCGGCACTTTACCACACCACAGTTAATTCCACAGGAAGCAAACTCATTTTTCTTCTGTTTCAAACAGAAATGCAGTAGGGGTCGAAACCGCATTTGAACAAGCGGCGTCGTTGGAGTTGATCAGCAGAAATGGCAGCGGTGGGATTCGAACCCACGCCTCTGTCGAGACTGGAGCCTTAATCCAGCGCCTTAGACCGCTCGGCCACACTACCAGCCGCCGGGGCCGCCCATTTTCTTGCACTTCCAATTGTGCTCCTGCATAACAACACATGCAAAGTCAGGTGAAAAGGGGTCCACGACCCCTCTCCGACTCGCACAGCTGCTGGGATGTGCCCGTCTACAATATCAATTTCGCAGCAGATCATGATAGCCCATCAATCCAGACAAAAATCAATCTATCGTCTCAGACTCTTTTCAGCTACAAATGTATCTGTGAGTGCGTGAGAACATATGATCAGTTATGATTTGGTCAAATTACCATGAGCTGCTTGACATTACTGCAATTTCGATTCTTGCTTTGCTAAATGATTTCACCCATTGCTCGAAACAGGACACCTTTCACGTTTACACGGAACACGAAACACACCGGACTACAGGGAAAATGCACAAAGCTGAGCAGGCCGTGTTCCACATCATACCGTGCAGCAGAGTTACAGTCACTGTGTCTGTTTTGCAGAATAAGAGTCCCAAAGAATGTTCTCCACCCTAAAAGCGGAGGTAGCATTACAATCCGAGAACGACAGATCACATTGTGAGGATGCTCTGTCCTCAGAGCCAGTTCGAGATGCCACTTTCCTTGCATTTTACCTTAACCGTGCAATTTGCTGCAGAGATGCTCAGTCCTGGACATGAGCCTCATGGATACCAACTGAGTTGGAAACCTGTGTGGGAATCGAGGAGAAGCGACTCAATAAATTTTGCTAAATTCCATGGTGTTTATGAGAATTGCAGTTTGTGTTCACCTCAATCTAAAATGCAGTTTCTGAACATAGTAACAGAAGTCAAAAGGTAATTACCTCACCCCACTCCCACTCCAGAAGAGGTGCTAACTGCCCATGAGTGCTTTTTGTTCTCGATGTGAAGAGCTCTCACGCCTGAGTCACCCTCACGTCTCTGGTTGCTGAGTGAATCACAAAGAAGGAATTTCACCAGAGCTGGAACTGCCTCACTTCCCCACTCGCCCTCCCCGTGTACATTTTCCTGCTCCTCAGTGATTTAAAGAAAACCAAATGGATGCGATATCATTCTGTAGCCTCTCTGTCGATTCCTCCGTTTCAGTTCCGACGTGGCTTAGATCACGTGGCGCACCTTAATACTAGCGACGCTATGAAAGCACAAGTCCAGAGGTTCCTCTGAGAGTGTAATTTCTTTCATTGCGTTGCTGATTGAATGAGCCACTAACGTGCGAACTGCTCCAAAACATGATTCAGGACCTCTGGTGCCAACTCTCGCACGTTGAATAACGACAGACAGCTTCCAAATGAGGTCTTTCAGAGACGACTTTGGGGTACATTTGACAGACAGACTAGTTCAGGAATCCGTGGTGCGCTGTGACACCAGCGCATCAGCTTCTTCCCTGTCTTTGAACCGGGCCGCCTGCGCAAGGAATGCAAATGCGGTACTGCTTTTCGTGAAAGGATCAGAAGGCGGTAACTACACTCTCAAACGGAATGGCATATGAACAGAACCAGGTTGGAGAAAAACTTTACAATGCTTTGCACAGTAATTAAATGGAGTTGCATTACATTTCACTACGAGAGCACATTTGTTCAAGCATATTCGAAGGCAGGTTTGCAGATGGGAAAGCAAGCAAGAAAGCTCCGTTCCTGACCATGTAAAGGTCCGCAGTTGAAGAACAAAGCAGTTTCTGCCCACTTTCGAAACGGGCACCTTTCGCGTGTAAGGCGAGCGTGATGACCACTTCACTACAGAAACCAGCCTCAGCCGGCCGTGCTGCGGCTCAGTGGCATCCAGCAATGACAGTTGAAGCCATTCTACCTTTCACCTTTCTGTTTCCAATAGCTCGTTGTTTCATGGGACTTGTTTCATTTTGGCTATGTGGTGAGCATGGACGAGATACACCGAAGTATCTGTTTCTACGCGGTGGACCCCAATAACGTTGTGTTGCTTACACCGGCTTTAAAGGATTACTTTTTAGCGGAGCTTGCCGTCGCAGTCTGTGGCACAATCATTTCGTCTGTTCGGAAGCATTTAACACGGAACACAAACAAAACTGGCAAACCAAATGCAGTTTTAGACACAGCGAGCATGAATGCTAAATGTGAGACAGTCCGGGGGCATGAGCCATAAAGTAATCTCACAACTAACAACAGGGCAATTCCAAACTACTCTTTCAAACATACTGGAGACTGAGTGCACCACCACTTCCGAGACAATGCTGAAAAGAGAGAAAGAAAGAACATAATAAGAGTGGGCCATAAAAAGTGAATTTCACCAATCACAGTCGCGATTAGATTACCTTTCCCTTCGGATGTGTCCAGGACGGAGATGAAGTAAATGGGAGAAATTCAATAACAAATGACATCGAAATTCATTGGAACGATTTTCTCATTGGCCAGAAAACCAAATAACGACGAGTCGAGTCACCGTAGGACTTTGTTTCACAACAGCGATGAAATAACAGTCTCCATTCGGTTCCAGTAAAATCTCAACTTGCCTGGAACGTGAAGCAACAGTAGAGCTGCGTGCGATTTTCCGCGCGGGAGGCGAACACGATCATGACAGCACAGACACTTCGGAAAATTCGGCACTTTACCACACCACAGTTAATTCCACAGGAAGCAAACTCATTTTTCTTCTGTTTCAAACAGAAATGCAGTAGGGGTCGAAACCGCATTTGAACAAGCGGCGTCGTTGGAGTTGATCAGCAGAAATGGCAGCGGTGGGATTCGAACCCACGCCTCTGTCGAGACTGGAGCCTTAATCCAGCGCCTTAGACCGCTCGGCCACACTACCAGCTGCCGGGGCCGCCCATTTTCTTGCACTTCCAATTGTGCTCCTGCATAACAACACATGCAAAGTCAGGTGAAAAGGGGTCCACGACCCCTCTCCGACTCGCACAGCTGCTGGGATGTGCCCGTCTACAATATCAATTTCGCAGCAGATCATGATAGCCCATCAATCCAGACAAAAATCAATCTATCGTCTCAGACTCTTTTCAGCTACAAATGTATCTGTGAGTGCGTGAGAACATATGATCAGTTATGATTTGGTCAAATTACCATGAGCTGCTTGACATTACTGCAATTTCGATTCTTGCTTTGCTAAATGATTTCACCCATTGCTCGAAACAGGACACCTTTCACGTTTACACGGAACACGAAACACACCGGACTACAGGGAAAATGCACAAAGCTGAGCAGGCCGTGTTCCACATCATACCGTGCAGCAGAGTTACAGTCACTGTGTCTGTTTTGCAGAATAAGAGTCCCAAAGAATGTTCTCCACCCTAAAACCGGAGGTAGCATTACAATCCGAGAACGACAGATCACATTGTGAGGATGCTCTGTCCTCAGAGCCAGTTCGAGATGCCACTTTCCTTGCCTTTTACCTTAACCGTGCAATTTGCTGCAGAGATGCTCAGTCCTGGACATGAGCCTCATGGATACCAACTGAGTTGGAAACCTGTGTGGGAATCGAGGAGAAGCGACTCAATAAATTTTGCTAAATTCCATGGTGTTTATGAGAATTGCAGTTTGTGTTCACCTCAATCTAAAATGCAGTTTCTGAACATAGTAACAGAAGTCAAAAGGTAATTACCTCACCCCACTCCCACTCCAGAAGAGGTGCTAACTGCCCATGAGTGCTTTTTGTTCTCGATGTGAAGAGCTCTCACGCCTGAGTCACCCTCACGTCTCTGGTTGCTGAGTGAATCACAAAGAAGGAATTTCACCAGAGCTGGAACTGCCTCACTTCCCCACTCGCCCTCCCCGTGTACATTTTCCTGCTCCTCAGTGATTTAAAGAAAACCAAATGGATGCGATATCATTCTGTAGCCTCTCTGTCGATTCCTCCGTTTCAGTTCCGACGTGGCTTAGATCACGTGGCGCACCTTAATACTAGCGACGCTATGAAAGCACAAGTCCAGAGGTTCCTCTGAGAGTGTAATTTCTTTCATTGCGTTGCTGATTGAATGAGCCACTAACGTGCGAACTGCTCCAAAACATGATTCAGGACCTCTGGTGCCAACTCTCGCACGTTGAATAACGACAGACAGCTTCCAAATGAGGTCTTTCAGAGACGACTTTGGGGTACATTTGACAGACAGACTAGTTCAGGAATCCGTGGTGCGCTGTGACACCAGCGCATCAGCTTCTTCCCTGTCTTTGAACCGGGCCGCCTGCGCAAGGAATGCAAATGCGGTACTGCTTTTCGTGAAAGGATCAGAAGGCGGTAACTACACTCTCAAACGGAATGGCATATGAACAGAACCAGGTTGGAGAAAAACTTTACAATGCTTTGCACAGTAATTAAATGGAGTTGCATTACATTTCACTACGAGAGCACATTTGTTCAAGCATATTCGAAGGCAGGTTTGCAGATGGGAAAGCAAGCAAGAAAGCTCCGTTCCTGACCATGTAAAGGTCCGCAGTTGAAGAACAAAGCAGTTTCTGCCCACTTTCGAAACGGGCACCTTTCGCGTGTAAGGCGAGCGTGATGACCACTTCACTACAGAAACCAGCCTCAGCCGGCCGTGCTGCGGCTCAGTGGCATCCAGCAATGACAGTTGAAGCCATTCTACCTTTCACCTTTCTGTTTCCAATAGCTCGTTGTTTCATGGGACTTGTTTCATTTTGGCTATGTGGTGAGCATGGACGAGATACACCGAAGTATCTGTTTCTACGCGGTGGACCCCAATAACGTTGTGTTGCTTACACCGGCTTTAAAGGATTACTTTTTAGCGGAGCTTGCCGTCGCAGTCTGTGGCACAATCATTTCGTCTGTTCGGAAGCATTTAACACGGAACACAAACAAAACTGGCAAACCAAATGCAGTTTTAGACACAGCGAGCATGAATGCTAAATGTGAGACAGTCCGGGGGCATGAGCCATAAAGTAATCTCACAACTAACAACAGGGCAATTCCAAACTACTCTTTCAAACATACTGGAGACTGAGTGCACCACCACTTCCGAGACAATGCTGAAAAGAGAGAAAGAAAGAACATAATAAGAGTGGGCCATAAAAAGTGAATTTCACCAATCACAGTCGCGATTAGATTACCTTTCCCTTCGGATGTGTCCAGGACGGAGATGAAGTAAATGGGAGAAATTCAATAACAAATGACATCGAAATTCATTGGAACGATTTTCTCATTGGCCAGAAAACCAAATAACGACGAGTCGAGTCACCGTAGGACTTTGTTTCACAACAGCGATGAAATAACAGTCTCCATTCGGTTCCAGTAAAATCTCAACTTGCCTGGAACGTGAAGCAACAGTAGAGCTGCGTGCGATTTTCCGCGCGGGAGGCGAACACGATCATGACAGCACAGACACTTCGGAAAATTCGGCACTTTACCACACCACAGTTAATTCCACAGGAAGAAAACTCATTTTTCTTCTGTTTCAAACAGAAATGCAGTAGGGGTCGAAACCGCATTTGAACAAGCGGCGTCGTTGGAGTTGATCAGCAGAAATGGCAGCGGTGGGATTCGAACCCACGCCTCTGTCGAGACTGGAGCCTTAATCCAGCGCCTTAGACCGCTCGGCCACACTACCAGCCGCTGGCGCCGCCCATTTTCTTGCACTTCCAATTGTGCTCCTGCATAACAACACATGCAAAGTCAGGTGAAAAGGGGTCCACGACCCCTCTCCGACTCGCACAGCTGCTGGGATGTGCCCGTCTACAATATCAATTTCGCAGCAGATCATGATAGCCCATCAATCCAGACAAAAATCAATCTATCGTCTCAGACTCTTTTCAGCTACAAATGTATCTGTGAGTGCGTGAGAACATATGATCAGTTATGATTTGGTCAAATTACCATGAGCTGCTTGACATTACTGCAATTTCGATTCTTGCTTTGCTAAATGATTTCACCCATTGCTCGAAACAGGACACCTTTCACGTTTACACGGAACACGAAACACACCGGACTACAGGGAAAATGCACAAAGCTGAGCAGGCCGTGTTCCACATCATACCGTGCAGCAGAGTTACAGTCACTGTGTCTGTTTTGCAGAATAAGAGTCCCAAAGAATGTTCTCCACCCTAAAACCGGAGGTAGCATTACAATCCGAGAACGACAGATCAGAGCCAGTTCGAGATGCCACTTTCCTTGCCTTTTACCTTAACCGTGCAATTTGCTGCAGAGATGCTCAGTCCTGGACATGAGCCTCATGGATACCAACTGAGTTGGAAACCTGTGTGGGAATCGAGGAGAAGCGACTCAATAAATTTTGCTAAATTCCATGGTGTTTATGAGAATTGCAGTTTGTGTTCACCTCAATCTAAAATGCAGTTTCTGAACATAGTAACAGAAGTCAAAAGGTAATTACCTCACCCCACTCCCACTCCAGAAGAGGTGCTAACTGCCCATGAGTGCTTTTTGTTCTCGATGTGAAGAGCTCTCACGCCTGAGTCACCCTCACGTCTCTGGTTGCTGAGTGAATCACAAAGAAGGAATTTCACCAGAGCTGGAACTGCCTCACTTCCCCACTCGCCCTCCCCGTGTACATTTTCCTGCTCCTCAGTGATTTAAAGAAAACCAAATGGATGCGATATCATTCTGTAGCCTCTCTGTCGATTCCTCCGTTTCAGTTCCGACGTGGCTGAGATCACGTGGCGCACCTTAATACTAGCGACGCTATGAAAGCACAAGTCCAGAGGTTCCTCTGAGAGTGTAATTTCTTTCATTGCGTTGCTGATTGAATGAGCCACTAACGTGCGAACTGCTCCAAAACATGATTCAGGACCTCTGGTGCCAACTCTCGCACGTTGAATAACGACAGACAGCTTCCAAATGAGGTCTTTCAGAGACGACTTTGGGGTACATTTGACAGACAGACTAGTTCAGGAATCCGTGGTGCGCTGTGACACCAGCGCATCAGCTTCTTCCCTGTCTTTGAACCGGGCCGCCTGCGCAAGGAATGCAAATGCGGTACTGCTTTTCGTGAAAGGATCAGAAGGCGGTAACTACACTCTCAAACGGAATGGCATATGAACAGAACCAGGTTGGAGAAAAACTTTACAATGCTTTGCACAGTAATTAAATGGAGTTGCATTACATTTCACTACGAGAGCACATTTGTTCAAGCATATTCGAAGGCAGGTTTGCAGATGGGAAAGCAAGCAAGAAAGCTCCGTTCCTGACCATGTAAAGGTCCGCAGTTGAAGAACAAAGCAGTTTCTGCCCACTTTCGAAACGGGCACCTTTCGCGTGTAAGGCGAGCGTGATGACCACTTCACTACAGAAACCAGCCTCAGCCGGCCGTGCTGCGGCTCAGTGGCATCCAGCAATGACAGTTGAAGCCATTCTACCTTTCACCTTTCTGTTTCCAATAGCTCGTTGTTTCATGGGACTTGTTTCATTTTGGCTATGTGGTGAGCATGGACGAGATACACCGAAGTATCTGTTTCTACGCGGTGGACCCCAATAACGTTGTGTTGCTTACACCGGCTTTAAAGGATTACTTTTTAGCGGAGCTTGCCGTCGCAGTCTGTGGCACAATCATTTCGTCTGTTCGGAAGCATTTAACACGGAACACAAACAAAACTGGCAAACCAAATGCAGTTTTAGACACAGCGAGCATGAATGCTAAATGTGAGACAGTCCGGGGGCATGAGCCATAAAGTAATCTCACAACTAACAACAGGGCAATTCCAAACTACTCTTTCAAACATACTGGAGACTGAGTGCACCACCACTTCCGAGACAATGCTGAAAAGAGAGAAAGAAAGAACATAATAAGAGTGGGCCATAAAAAGTGAATTTCACCAATCACAGTCGCGATTAGATTACCTTTCCCTTCGGATGTGTCCAGGACGGAGATGAAGTAAATGGGAGAAATTCAATAACAAATGACATCGAAATTCATTGGAACGATTTTCTCATTGGCCAGAAAACCAAATAACGACGAGTCGAGTCACCGTAGGACTTTGTTTCACAACAGCGATGAAATAACAGTCTCCATTCGGTTCCAGTAAAATCTCAACTTGCCTGGAACGTGAAGCAACAGTAGAGCTGCGTGCGATTTTCCGCGCGGGAGGCGAACACGATCATGACAGCACAGACACTTCGGAAAATTCGGCACTTTACCACACCACAGTTAATTCCACAGGAAGCAAACTCATTTTTCTTCTGTTTCAAACAGAAATGCAGTAGGGGTCGAAACCGCATTTGAACAAGCGGCGTCGTTGGAGTTGATCAGCAGAAATGGCAGCGGTGGGATTCGAACCCACGCCTCTGTCGAGACTGGAGCCTTAATCCAGCGCCTTAGACCGCTCGGCCACACTACCAGCCGCCGGGGCCGCCCATTTTCTTGCACTTCCAATTGTGCTCCTGCATAACAACACATGCAAAGTCAGGTGAAAAGGGGTCCACGACCCCTCTCCGACTCGCACAGCTGCTGGGATGTGCCCGTCTACAATATCAATTTCGCAGCAGATCATGATAGCCCATCAATCCAGACAAAAATCAATCTATCGTCTCAGACTCTTTTCAGCTACAAATGTATCTGTGAGTGCGTGAGAACATATGATCAGTTATGATTTGGTCAAATTACCATGAGCTGCTTGACATTACTGCAATTTCGATTCTTGCTTTGCTAAATGATTTCACCCATTGCTCGAAACAGGACACCTTTCACGTTTACACGGAACACGAAACACACCGGACTACAGGGAAAATGCACAAAGCTGAGCAGGCCGTGTTCCACATCATACCGTGCAGCAGAGTTACAGTCACTGTGTCTGTTTTGCAGAATAAGAGTCCCAAAGAATGTTCTCCACCCTAAAACCGGAGGTAGCATTACAATCCGAGAACGACAGATCACATTGTGAGGATGCTCTGTCCTCAGAGCCAGTTCGAGATGCCACTTTCCTTGCCTTTTACCTTAACCGTGCAATTTGCTGCAGAGATGCTCAGTCCTGGACATGAGCCTCATGGATACCAACTGAGTTGGAAACCTGTGTGGGAATCGAGGAGAAGCGACTCAATAAATTTTGCTAAATTCCATGGTGTTTATGAGAATTGCAGTTTGTGTTCACCTCAATCTAAAATGCAGTTTCTGAACATAGTAACAGAAGTCAAAAGGTAATTACCTCACCCCACTCCCACTCCAGAAGAGGTGCTAACTGCCCATGAGTGCTTTTTGTTCTCGATGTGAAGAGCTCTCACGCCTGAGTCACCCTCACATCTCTGGTTGCTGAGTGAATCACAAAGAAGGAATTTCACCAGAGCTGGAACTGCCTCACTTCCCCACTCGCCCTCCCCGTGTACATTTTCCTGCTCCTCAGTGATTTAAAGAAAACCAAATGGATGCGATATCATTCTGTAGCCTCTCTGTCGATTCCTCCGTTTCAGTTCCGACGTGGCTTAGATCACGTGGCGCACCTTAATACTAGCGACGCTATGAAAGCACAAGTCCAGAGGTTCCTCTGAGAGTGTAATTTCTTTCATTGCGTTGCTGATTGAATGAGCCACTAACGTGCGAACTGCTCCAAAACATGATTCAGGACCTCTGGTGCCAACTCTCGCACGTTGAATAACGACAGACAGCTTCCAAATGAGGTCTTTCAGAGACGACTTTGGGGTACATTTGACAGACAGACTAGTTCAGGAATCCGTGGTGCGCTGTGACACCAGCGCATCAGCTTCTTCCCTGTCTTTGAACCGGGCCGCCTGCGCAAGGAATGCAAATGCGGTACTGCTTTTCGTGAAAGGATCAGAAGGCGGTAACTACACTCTCAAACGGAATGGCATATGAACAGAACCAGGTTGGAGAAAAACTTTACAATGCTTTGCACAGTAATTAAATGGAGTTGCATTACATTTCACTACGAGAGCACATTTGTTCAAGCATATTCGAAGGCAGGTTTGCAGATGGGAAAGCAAGCAAGAAAGCTCCGTTCCTGACCATGTAAAGGTCCGCAGTTGAAGAACAAAGCAGTTTCTGCCCACTTTCGAAACGGGCACCTTTCGCGTGTAAGGCGAGCGTGATGACCACTTCACTACAGAAACCAGCCTCAGCCGGCCGTGCTGCGGCTCAGTGGCATCCAGCAATGACAGTTGAAGCCATTCTACCTTTCACCTTTCTGTTTCCAATAGCTCGTTGTTTCATGGGACTTGTTTCATTTTGGCTATGTGGTGAGCATGGACGAGATACACCGAAGTATCTGTTTCTACGCGGTGGACCCCAATAACGTTGTGTTGCTTACACCGGCTTTAAAGGATTACTTTTTAGCGGAGCTTGCCGTCGCAGTCTGTGGCACAATCATTTCGTCTGTTCGGAAGCATTTAACACGGAACACAAACAAAACTGGCAAACCAAATGCAGTTTTAGACACAGCGAGCATGAATGCTAAATGTGAGACAGTCCGGGGGCATGAGCCATAAAGTAATCTCACAACTAACAACAGGGCAATTCCAAACTACTCTTTCAAACATACTGGAGACTGAGTGCACCACCACTTCCGAGACAATGCTGAAAAGAGAGAAAGAAAGAACATAATAAGAGTGGGCCATAAAAAGTGAATTTCACCAATCACAGTCGCGATTAGATTACCTTTCCCTTCGGATGTGTCCAGGACGGAGATGAAGTAAATGGGAGAAATTCAATAACAAATGACATCGAAATTCATTGGAACGATTTTCTCATTGGCCAGAAAACCAAATAACGACGAGTCGAGTCACCGTAGGACTTTGTTTCACAACAGCGATGAAATAACAGTCTCCATTCGGTTCCAGTAAAATCTCAACTTGCCTGGAACGTGAAGCAACAGTAGAGCTGCGTGCGATTTTCCGCGCGGGAGGCGAACACGATCATGACAGCACAGACACTTCGGAAAATTCGGCACTTTACCACACCACAGTTAATTCCACAGGAAGCAAACTCATTTTTCTTCTGTTTCAAACAGAAATGCAGTAGGGGTCGAAACCGCATTTGAACAAGCGGCGTCGTTGGAGTTGATCAGCAGAAATGGCAGCGGTGGGATTCGAACCCACGCCTCTGTCGAGACTGGAGCCTTAATCCAGCGCCTTAGACCGCTCGGCCACACTACCAGCCGCCGGCGCCGCCCATTTTCTTGCACTTCCAATTGTGCTCCTGCATAACAACACATGCAAAGTCAGGTGAAAAGGGGTCCACGACCCCTCTCCGACTCGCACAGCTGCTGGGATGTGCCCGTCTACAATATCAATTTCGCAGCAGATCATGATAGCCCATCAATCCAGACAAAAATCAATCTATCGTCTCAGACTCTTTTCAGCTACAAATGTATCTGTGAGTGCGTGAGAACATATGATCAGTTATGATTTGGTCAAATTACCATGAGCTGCTTGACATTACTGCAATTTCGATTCTTGCTTTGCTAAATGATTTCACCCATTGCTCGAAACAGGACACCTTTCACGTTTACACGGAACACGAAACACACCGGACTACAGGGAAAATGCACAAAGCTGAGCAGGCCGTGTTCCACATCATACCGTGCAGCAGAGTTACAGTCACTGTGTCTGTTTTGCAGAATAAGAGTCCCAAAGAATGTTCTCCACCCTAAAACCGGAGGTAGCATTACAATCCGAGAACGACAGATCACATTGTGAGGATGCTCTGTCCTCAGAGCCAGTTCGAGATGCCACTTTCCTTGCCTTTTACCTTAACCGTGCAATTTGCTGCAGAGATGCTCAGTCCTGGACATGAGCCTCATGGATACCAACTGAGTTGGAAACCTGTGTGGGAATCGAGGAGAAGCGACTCAATAAATTTTGCTAAATTCCATGGTGTTTATGAGAATTGCAGTTTGTGTTCACCTCAATCTAAAATGCAGTTTCTGAACATAGTAACAGAAGTCAAAAGGTAATTACCTCACCCCACTCCCACTCCAGAAGAGGTGCTAACTGCCCATGAGTGCTTTTTGTTCTCGATGTGAAGAGCTCTCACGCCTGAGTCACCCTCACGTCTCTGGTTGCTGAGTGAATCACAAAGAAGGAATTTCACCAGAGCTGGAACTGCCTCACTTCCCCACTCGCCCTCCCCGTGTACATTTTCCTGCTCCTCAGTGATTTAAAGAAAACCAAATGGATGCGATATCATTCTGTAGCCTCTCTGTCGATTCCTCCGTTTCAGTTCCGACGTGGCTTAGATCACGTGGCGCACCTTAATACTAGCGACGCTATGAAAGCACAAGTCCAGAGGTTCCTCTGAGAGTGTAATTTCTTTCATTGCGTTGCTGATTGAATGAGCCACTAACGTGCGAACTGCTCCAAAACATGATTCAGGACCTCTGGTGCCAACTCTCGCACGTTGAATAACGACAGACAGCTTCCAAATGAGGTCTTTCAGAGACGACTTTGGGGTACATTTGACAGACAGACTAGTTCAGGAATCCGTGGTGCGCTGTGACACCAGCGCATCAGCTTCTTCCCTGTCTTTGAACCGGGCCGCCTGCGCAAGGAATGCAAATGCGGTACTGCTTTTCGTGAAAGGATCAGAAGGCGGTAACTACACTCTCAAACGGAATGGCATATGAACAGAACCAGGTTGGAGAAAAACTTTACAATGCTTTGCACAGTAATTAAATGGAGTTGCATTACATTTCACTACGAGAGCACATTTGTTCAAGCATATTCGAAGGCAGGTTTGCAGATGGGAAAGCAAGCAAGAAAGCTCCGTTCCTGACCATGTAAAGGTCCGCAGTTGAAGAACAAAGCAGTTTCTGCCCACTTTCGAAACGGGCACCTTTCGCGTGTAAGGCGAGCGTGATGACCACTTCACTACAGAAACCAGCCTCAGCCGGCCGTGCTGCGGCTCAGTGGCATCCAGCAATGACAGTTGAAGCCATTCTACCTTTCACCTTTCTGTTTCCAATAGCTCGTTGTTTCATGGGACTTGTTTCATTTTGGCTATGTGGTGAGCATGGACGAGATACACCGAAGTATCTGTTTCTACGCGGTGGACCCCAATAACGTTGTGTTGCTTACACCGGCTTTAAAGGATTACTTTTTAGCGGAGCTTGCCGTCGCAGTCTGTGGCACAATCATTTCGTCTGTTCGGAAGCATTTAACACGGAACACAAACAAAACTGGCAAACCAAATGCAGTTTTAGACACAGCGAGCATGAATGCTAAATGTGAGACAGTCCGGGGGCATGAGCCATAAAGTAATCTCACAACTAACAACAGGGCAATTCCAAACTACTCTTTCAAACATACTGGAGACTGAGTGCACCACCACTTCCGAGACAATGCTGAAAAGAGAGAAAGAAAGAACATAATAAGAGTGGGCCATAAAAAGTGAATTTCACCAATCACAGTCGCGATTAGATTACCTTTCCCTTCGGATGTGTCCAGGACGGAGATGAAGTAAATGGGAGAAATTCAATAACAAATGACATCGAAATTCATTGGAACGATTTTCTCATTGGCCAGAAAACCAAATAACGACGAGTCGAGTCACCGTAGGACTTTGTTTCACAACAGCGATGAAATAACAGTCTCCATTCGGTTCCAGTAAAATCTCAACTTGCCTGGAACGTGAAGCAACAGTAGAGCTGCGTGCGATTTTCCGCGCGGGAGGCGAACACGATCATGACAGCACAGACACTTCGGAAAATTCGGCACTTTACCACACCACAGTTAATTCCACAGGAAGAAAACTCATTTTTCTTCTGTTTCAAACAGAAATGCAGTAGGGGTCGAAACCGCATTTGAACAAGCGGCGTCGTTGGAGTTGATCAGCAGAAATGGCAGCGGTGGGATTCGAACCCACGCCTCTGTCGAGACTGGAGCCTTAATCCAGCGCCTTAGACCGCTCGGCCACACTACCAGCCGCCGGGGCCGCCCATTTTCTTGCACTTCCAATTGTGCTCCTGCATAACAACACATGCAAAGTCAGGTGAAAAGGGGTCCACGACCCCTCTCCGACTCGCACAGCTGCTGGGATGTGCCCGTCTACAATATCAATTTCGCAGCAGATCATGATAGCCCATCAATCCAGACAAAAATCAATCTATCGTCTCAGACTCTTTTCAGCTACAAATGTATCTGTGAGTGCGTGAGAACATATGATCAGTTATGATTTGGTCAAATTACCATGAGCTGCTTGACATTACTGCAATTTCGATTCTTGCTTTGCTAAATGATTTCACCCATTGCTCGAAACAGGACACCTTTCACGTTTACACGGAACACGAAACACACCGGACTACAGGGAAAATGCACAAAGCTGAGCAGGCCGTGTTCCACATCATACCGTGCAGCAGAGTTACAGTCACTGTGTCTGTTTTGCAGAATAAGAGTCCCAAAGAATGTTCTCCACCCTAAAACCGGAGGTAGCATTACAATCCGAGAACGACAGATCACATTGTGAGGATGCTCTGTCCTCAGAGCCAGTTCGAGATGCCACTTTCCTTGCCTTTTACCTTAACCGTGCAATTTGCTGCAGAGATGCTCAGTCCTGGACATGAGCCTCATGGATACCAACTGAGTTGGAAACCTGTGTGGGAATCGAGGAGAAGCGACTCAATAAATTTTGCTAAATTCCATGGTGTTTATGAGAATTGCAGTTTGTGTTCACCTCAATCTAAAATGCAGTTTCTGAACATAGTAACAGAAGTCAAAAGGTAATTACCTCACCCCACTCCCACTCCAGAAGAGGTGCTAACTGCCCATGAGTGCTTTTTGTTCTCGATGTGAAGAGCTCTCACGCCTGAGTCACCCTCACGTCTCTGGTTGCTGAGTGAATCACAAAGAAGGAATTTCACCAGAGCTGGAACTGCCTCACTTCCCCACTCGCCCTCCCCGTGTACATTTTCCTGCTCCTCAGTGATTTAAAGAAAACCAAATGGATGCGATATCATTCTGTAGCCTCTCTGTCGATTCCTCCGTTTCAGTTCCGACGTGGCTTAGATCACGTGGCGCACCTTAATACTAGCGACGCTATGAAAGCACAAGTCCAGAGGTTCCTCTGAGAGTGTAATTTCTTTCATTGCGTTGCTGATTGAATGAGCCACTAACGTGCGAACTGCTCCAAAACATGATTCAGGACCTCTGGTGCCAACTCTCGCACGTTGAATAACGACAGACAGCTTCCAAATGAGGTCTTTCAGAGACGACTTTGGGGTACATTTGACAGACAGACTAGTTCAGGAATCCGTGGTGCGCTGTGACACCAGCGCATCAGCTTCTTCCCTGTCTTTGAACCGGGCCGCCTGCGCAAGGAATGCAAATGCGGTACTGCTTTTCGTGAAAGGATCAGAAGGCGGTAACTACACTCTCAAACGGAATGGCATATGAACAGAACCAGGTTGGAGAAAAACTTTACAATGCTTTGCACAGTAATTAAATGGAGTTGCATTACATTTCACTACGAGAGCACATTTGTTCAAGCATATTCGAAGGCAGGTTTGCAGATGGGAAAGCAAGCAAGAAAGCTCCGTTCCTGACCATGTAAAGGTCCGCAGTTGAAGAACAAAGCAGTTTCTGCCCACTTTCGAAACGGGCACCTTTCGCGTGTAAGGCGAGCGTGATGACCACTTCACTACAGAAACCAGCCTCAGCCGGCCGTGCTGCGGCTCAGTGGCATCCAGCAATGACAGTTGAAGCCATTCTACCTTTCACCTTTCTGTTTCCAATAGCTCGTTGTTTCATGGGACTTGTTTCATTTTGGCTATGTGGTGAGCATGGACGAGATACACCGAAGTATCTGTTTCTACGCGGTGGACCCCAATAACGTTGTGTTGCTTACACCGGCTTTAAAGGATTACTTTTTAGCGGAGCTTGCCGTCGCAGTCTGTGGCACAATCATTTCGTCTGTTCGGAAGCATTTAACACGGAACACAAACAAAACTGGCAAACCAAATGCAGTTTTAGACACAGCGAGCATGAATGCTAAATGTGAGACAGTCCGGGGGCATGAGCCATAAAGTAATCTCACAACTAACAACAGGGCAATTCCAAACTACTCTTTCAAACATACTGGAGACTGAGTGCACCACCACTTCCGAGACAATGCTGAAAAGAGAGAAAGAAAGAACATAATAAGAGTGGGCCATAAAAAGTGAATTTCACCAATCACAGTCGCGATTAGATTACCTTTCCCTTCGGATGTGTCCAGGACGGAGATGAAGTAAATGGGAGAAATTCAATAACAAATGACATCGAAATTCATTGGAACGATTTTCTCATTGGCCAGAAAACCAAATAACGACGAGTCGAGTCACCGTAGGACTTTGTTTCACAACAGCGATGAAATAACAGTCTCCATTCGGTTCCAGTAAAATCTCAACTTGCCTGGAACGTGAAGCAACAGTAGAGCTGCGTGCGATTTTCCGCGCGGGAGGCGAACACGATCATGACAGCACAGACACTTCGGAAAATTCGGCACTTTACCACACCACAGTTAATTCCACAGGAAGCAAACTCATTTTTCTTCTGTTTCAAACAGAAATGCAGTAGGGGTCGAAACCGCATTTGAACAAGCGGCGTCGTTGGAGTTGATCAGCAGAAATGGCAGCGGTGGGATTCCAACCCACGCCTCTGTCGAGACTGGAGCCTTAATCCAGCGCCTTAGACCGCTCGGCCACACTACCATCCGCCGGGGCTGCCCATTTTCTTGCACTTCCAATTGTGCTCCTGCATAACAACACATGCAAAGTCAGGTGAAAAGGGGTCCACGACCCCTCTCCGACTCGCACAGCTGCTGGGATGTGCCCGTCTACAATATCAATTTCGCAGCAGATCATGATAGCCCATCAATCCAGACAAAAATCAATCTATCGTCTCAGACTCTTTTCAGCTACAAATGTATCTGTGAGTGCGTGAGAACATATGATCAGTTATGATTTGGTCAAATTACCATGAGCTGCTTGACATTACTGCAATTTCGATTCTTGCTTTGCTAAATGATTTCACCCATTGCTCGAAACAGGACACCTTTCACGTTTACACGGAACACGAAACACACCGGACTACAGGGAAAATGCACAAAGCTGAGCAGGCCGTGTTCCACATCATACCGTGCAGCAGAGTTACAGTCACTGTGTCTGTTTTGCAGAATAAGAGTCCCAAAGAATGTTCTCCACCCTAAAACCGGAGGTAGCATTACAATCCGAGAACGACAGATCACATTGTGAGGATGCTCTGTCCTCAGAGCCAGTTCGAGATGCCACTTTCCTTGCCTTTTACCTTAACCGTGCAATTTGCTGCAGAGATGCTCAGTCCTGGACATGAGCCTCATGGATACCAACTGAGTTGGAAACCTGTGTGGGAATCGAGGAGAAGCGACTCAATAAATTTTGCTAAATTCCATGGTGTTTATGAGAAATGCAGTTTGTGTTCACCTCAATCTAAAATGCAGTTTCTGAACATAGTAACAGAAGTCAAAAGGTAATTACCTCACCCCACCCCCACTCCAGACGAGGTGCTAACTGCCCATGAGTGCTTTTTGTTCTCGATGTGAAGAGCTCTCACGCCTGAGTCACCCTCACGTCTCTGGTTGCTGAGTGAATCACAAAGAAGGAATTTCACCAGAGCTGGAACTGCCTCACTTCCCCACTCGCCCTCCCCGTGTACATTTTCCTGCTCCTCAGTGATTTAAAGAAAACCAAATGGATGCGATATCATTCTGTAGCATCTCTGTCGATTCCTCCGTTTCAGTTCCGACGTGGCTTAGATCACGTGGCGCACCTTAATACTAGCGACGCTATGAAAGCACAAGTCCAAAGGTTCCTCTGAGAGTGTAATTTCTTTCATTGCGTTGCTGATTGAATGAGCCACTAACGTGCGAACTGCTCCAAAACATGATTCAGGACCTCTGGTGCCAACTCTCGCACGTTGAATAACGACAGACAGCTTCCAAATGAGGTCTTTCAGAGACGACTTTGGGGTACATTTGACAGACAGACTAGTTCAGGAATCCGTGGTGCGCTGTGACACCAGCGCATGAGCTTCTTCCCTGTCTTTGAACCGGGCCGCCTGCGCAAGGAATGCAAATGCGGTACTGCTTTTCGTGAAAGGATCAGAAGGCGGTAACTACACTCTCAAACGGAATGGCATATGAACAGAACCAGGTTGGAGAAAAACTTTACAATGCTTTGCACAGTAATTAAATGGAGTTGCATTACATTTCACTACGAGAGCACATTTGTTCAAGCAAATTCGAAGGCAGGTTTGCAGATGGGAAAGCAAGCAAGAAAGCTCCGTTCCTGACCATGTAAAGGTCCGCAGTTGAAGAACAAAGCAGTTTCTGCCCACTTTCGAAACGGGCACCTTTCGCGTGTAAGGCGAGCGTGATGACCACTTCACTACAGAAACCAGCCTCAGCCGGCCGTGCTGCGGCTCAGTGGCATCCAGCAATGACAGTTGAAGCCATTCTACCTTTCACCTTTCTGTTTCCAATAGTTCGTTGTTTCATGGGACTTGTTTCATTTTGGCTATGTGGTGAGCATGGACGAGATACACCGAAGTATCTGTTTCTACGCGGTGGACCCCAATAACGTTGTGTTGCTTACACCGGCTTTAAAGGATTACTTTTTAGCGGAGCTTGCCGTCGCAGTCTGTGGCACAATCATTTCGTCTGTTCGGAAGCATTTAACACGGAACACAAACAAAACTGGCAAACCAAATGCAGTTTTAGACACAGCGAGCATGAATGCTAAATGTGAGACAGTCCGGGGGCATGAGCCATAAAGTAATCTCACAACTAACAACAGGGCAATTCCAAACTACTCTTTCAAACATACTGGAGACTGAGTGCACCACCACTTCCGAGACAATGCTGAAAAGAGAGAAAGAAAGAACATAATAAGAGTGGGCCATAAAAAGTGAATTTCACCAATCACAGTCGCGATTAGATTACCTTTCCCTTCGGATGTGTCCAGGACGGAGATGAAGTAAATGGGAGAAATTCAATAACAAATGACATCGAAATTCATTGGAACGATTTTCTCATTGGCCAGAAAACCAAATAACGACGAGTCGAGTCACCGTAGGACTTTGTTTCACAACAGCGATGAAATAACAGTCTCCATTCGGTTCCAGTAAAATCTCAACTTGCCTGGAACGTGAAGCAACAGTAGAGCTGCGTGCGATTTTCCGCGCGGGAGGCGAACACGATCATGACAGCACAGACACTTCGGAAAATTCGGCACTTTACCACACCACAGTTAATTCCACAGGAAGCAAACTCATTTTTCTTCTGTTTCAAACAGAAATGCAGTAGGGGTCGAAACCGCATTTGAACAAGCGGCGTCGTTGGAGTTGATCAGCAGAAATGGCAGCGGTGGGATTCGAACCCACGCCTCTGTCGAGACTGGAGCCTTAATCCAGCGCCTTAGACCGCTCGGCCACACTACCAGCCGCCGGCGCCGCCCATTTTCTTGCACTTCCAATTGTGCTCCTGCATAACAACACATGCAAAGTCAGGTGAAAAGGGGTCCACGACCCCTCTCCGACTCGCACAGCTGCTGGGATGTGCCCGTCTACAATATCAATTTCGCAGCAGATCATGATAGCCCATCAATCCAGACAAAAATCAATCTATCGTCTCAGACTCTTTTCAGCTACAAATGTATCTGTGAGTGCGTGAGAACATATGATCAGTTATGATTTGGTCAAATTACCATGAGCTGCTTGACATTACTGCAATTTCGATTCTTGCTTTGCTAAATGATTTCACCCATTGCTCGAAACAGGACACCTTTCACGTTTACACGGAACACGAAACACACCGGACTACAGGGAAAATGCACAAAGCTGAGCAGGCCGTGTTCCACATCATACCGTGCAGCAGAGTTACAGTCACTGTGTCTGTTTTGCAGAATAAGAGTCCCAAAGAATGTTCTCCACCCTAAAACCGGAGGTAGCATTACAATCCGAGAACGACAGATCACATTGTGAGGATGCTCTGTCCTCAGAGCCAGTTCGAGATGCCACTTTCCTTGCCTTTTACCTTAACCGTGCAATTTGCTGCAGAGATGCTCAGTCCTGGACATGAGCCTCATGGATACCAACTGAGTTGGAAACCTGTGTGGGAATCGAGGAGAAGCGACTCAATAAATTTTGCTAAATTCCATGGTGTTTATGAGAATTGCAGTTTGTGTTCACCTCAATCTAAAATGCAGTTTCTGAACATAGTAACAGAAGTCAAAAGGTAATTACCTCACCCCACTCCCACTCCAGAAGAGGTGCTAACTGCCCATGAGTGCTTTTTGTTCTCGATGTGAAGAGCTCTCACGCCTGAGTCACCCTCACGTCTCTGGTTGCTGAGTGAATCACAAAGAAGGAATTTCACCAGAGCTGGAACTGCCTCACTTCCCCACTCGCCCTCCCCGTGTACATTTTCCTGCTCCTCAGTGATTTAAAGAAAACCAAATGGATGCGATATCATTCTGTAGCCTCTCTGTCGATTCCTCCGTTTCAGTTCCGACGTGGCTTAGATCACGTGGCGCACCTTAATACTAGCGACGCTATGAAAGCACAAGTCCAGAGGTTCCTCTGAGAGTGTAATTTCTTTCATTGCGTTGCTGATTGAATGAGCCACTAACGTGCGAACTGCTCCAAAACATGATTCAGGACCTCTGGTGCCAACTCTCGCACGTTGAATAACGACAGACAGCTTCCAAATGAGGTCTTTCAGAGACGACTTTGGGGTACATTTGACAGACAGACTAGTTCAGGAATCCGTGGTGCGCTGTGACACCAGCGCATCAGCTTCTTCCCTGTCTTTGAACCGGGCCGCCTGCGCAAGGAATGCAAATGCGGTACTGCTTTTCGTGAAAGGATCAGAAGGCGGTAACTACACTCTCAAACGGAATGGCATATGAACAGAACCAGGTTGGAGAAAAACTTTACAATGCTTTGCACAGTAATTAAATGGAGTTGCATTACATTTCACTACGAGAGCACATTTGTTCAAGCATATTCGAAGGCAGGTTTGCAGATGGGAAAGCAAGCAAGAAAGCTCCGTTCCTGACCATGTAAAGGTCCGCAGTTGAAGAACAAAGCAGTTTCTGCCCACTTTCGAAACGGGCACCTTTCGCGTGTAAGGCGAGCGTGATGACCACTTCACTACAGAAACCAGCCTCAGCCGGCCGTGCTGCGGCTCAGTGGCATCCAGCAATGACAGTTGAAGCCATTCTATCTTTCACCTTTCTGTTTCCAATAGCTCGTTGTTTCATGGGACTTGTTTCATTTTGGCTATGTGGTGAGCATGGACGAGATACACCGAAGTATCTGTTTCTACGCGGTGGACCCCAATAACGTTGTGTTGCTTACACCGGCTTTAAAGGATTACTTTTTAGCGGAGCTTGCCGTCGCAGTCTGTGGCACAATCATTTCGTCTGTTCGGAAGCATTTAACACGGAACACAAACAAAACTGGCAAACCAAATGCAGTTTTAGACACAGCGAGCATGAATGCTAAATGTGAGACAGTCCGGGGGCATGAGCCATAAAGTAATCTCACAACTAACAACAGGGCAATTCCAAACTACTCTTTCAAACATACTGGAGACTGAGTGCACCACCACTTCCGAGACAATGCTGAAAAGAGAGAAAGAAAGAACATAATAAGAGTGGGCCATAAAAAGTGAATTTCACCAATCACAGTCGCGATTAGATTACCTTTCCCTTCGGATGTGTCCAGGACGGAGATGAAGTAAATGGGAGAAATTCAATAACAAATGACATCGAAATTCATTGGAACGATTTTCTCATTGGCCAGAAAACCAAATAACGACGAGTCGAGTCACCGTAGGACTTTGTTTCACAACAGCGATGAAATAACAGTCTCCATTCGGTTCCAGTAAAATCTCAACTTGCCTGGAACGTGAAGCAACAGTAGAGCTGCGTGCGATTTTCCGCGCGGGAGGCGAACACGATCATGACAGCACAGACACTTCGGAAAATTCGGCACTTTACCACACCACAGTTAATTCCACAGGAAGCAAACTCATTTTTCTTCTGTTTCAAACAGAAATGCAGTAGGGGTCGAAACCGCATTTGAACAAGCGGCGTCGTTGGAGTTGATCAGCAGAAATGGCAGCGGTGGGACTCGAACCCACGCCTCTGTCGAGACTGGAGCCTTAATCCAGCGCCTTAGACCGCTCGGCCACACTACCACCCGCCGGGGCTGCCCATTTTCTTGCACTTCCAATTGTGCTCCTGCATAACAACACATGCAAAGTCAGGTGAAAAGGGGTCCACGACCCCTCTCCGACTCGCACAGCTGCTGGGATGTGCCCGTCTACAATATCAATTTCGCAGCAGATCATGATAGCCCATCAATTCAGACAAAAATCAATCTATCGTCTCAGACTCTTTTCAGCTACAAATGTATCTGTGAGTGCGTGAGAACATATGATCAGTTATGATTTGGTCAAATTACCATGAGCTGCTTGACATTACTGCAATTTCGATTCTTGCTTTGCTAAATGATTTCACCCATTGCTCGAAACAGGACACCTTACACGTTTACACGGAACACGAAACACACCGGACTACAGGGAAAATGCACAAAGCTGAGCAGGCCGTGTTCCACATCATACCGTGCAGCAGAGTTACAGTCACTGTGTCTGTTTTGCAGAATAAGAGTCCCAAAGAATGTTCTCCACCCTAAAACCGGAGGTAGCATTACAATCCGAGAACGACAGATCACATTGTGAGGATGCTCTGTCCTCAGAGCCAGTTCGAGATGCCACTTTCCTTGCCTTTTACCTTAACCGTGCAATTTGCTGCAGAGATGCTCAGTCCTGGACATGAGCCTCATGGATACCAACTGAGTTGGAAACCTGTGTGGGAATCGAGGAGAAGCGACTCAATAAATTTTGCTAAATTCCATGGTGTTTATGAGAATTGCAGTTTGTGTTCACCTCAATCTAAAATGCAGTTTCTGAACATAGTAACAGAAGTCAAAAGGTAATTACCTCACCCCACTCCCACTGCAGAAGAGGTGCTAACTGCCCATGAGTGCTTTTTGTTCTCGATGTGAAGAGCTCTCACGCCTGAGTCACCCTCACGTCTCTGGTTGCTGAGTGAATCACAAAGAAGGAATTTCACCAGAGCTGGAACTGCCTCACTTCCCCACTCGCCCTCCCCGTGTACATTTTCCTGCTCCTCAGTGATTTAAAGAAAACCAAATGGATGCGATATCATTCTGTAGCCTCTCTGTCGATTCCTCCGTTTCAGTTCCGACGTGGCTTAGATCACGTGGCGCACCTTAATACTAGCGACGCTATGAAAGCACAAGTCCAGAGGTTCCTCTGAGAGTGTAATTTCTTTCATTGCGTTGCTGATTGAATGAGCCACTAACGTGCGAACTGCTCCAAAACATGATTCAGGACCTCTGGTGCCAACTCTCGCACGTTGAATAACGACAGACAGCTTCCAAATGAGGTCTTTCAGAGACGACTTTGGGGTACATTTGACAGACAGACTAGTTCAGGAATCCGTGGTGCGCTGTGACACCAGCGCATCAGCTTCTTCCCTGTCTTTGAACCGGGCCGCCTGCGCAAGGAATGCAAATGCGGTACTGCTTTTCGTGAAAGGATCAGAAGGCGGTAACTACACTCTCAAACGGAATGGCATATGAACAGAACCAGGTTGGAGAAAAACTTTACAATGCTTTGCACAGTAATTAAATGGAGTTGCATTACATTTCACTACGAGAGCACATTTGTTCAAGCATATTCGAAGGCAGGTTTGCAGATGGGAAAGCAAGCAAGAAAGCTCCGTTCCTGACCATGTAAAGGTCCGCAGTTGAAGAACAAAGCAGTTTCTGCCCACTTTCGAAACGGGCACCTTTCGCGTGTAAGGCGAGCGTGATGACCACTTCACTACAGAAACCAGCCTCAGCCGGCCGTGCTGCGGCTCAGTGGCATCCAGCAATGACAGTTGAAGCCATTCTACCTTTCACCTTTCTGTTTCCAATAGCTCGTTGTTTCATGGGACTTGTTTCATTTTGGCTATGTGGTGAGCATGGACGAGATACACCGAAGTATCTGTTTCTACGCGGTGGACCCCAATAACGTTGTGTTGCTTACACCGGCTTTAAAGGATTACTTTTTAGCGGAGCTTGCCGTCGCAGTCTGTGGCACAATCATTTCGTCTGTTCGGAAGCATTTAACACGGAACACAAACAAAACTGGCAAACCAAATGCAGTTTTAGACACAGCGAGCATGAATGCTAAATGTGAGACAGTCCGGGGGCATGAGCCATAAAGTAATCTCACAACTAACAACAGGGCAATTCCAAACTACTCTTTCAAACATACTGGAGACTGAGTGCACCACCACTTCCGAGACAATGCTGAAAAGAGAGAAAGAAAGAACATAATAAGAGTGGGCCATAAAAAGTGAATTTCACCAATCACAGTCGCGATTAGATTACCTTTCCCTTCGGATGTGTCCAGGACGGAGATGAAGTAAATGGGAGAAATTCAATAACAAATGACATCGAAATTCATTGGAACGATTTTCTCATTGGCCAGAAAACCAAATAACGACGAGTCGAGTCACCGTAGGACTTTGTTTCACAACAGCGATGAAATAACAGTCTCCATTCGGTTCCAGTAAAATCTCAACTTGCCTGGAACGTGAAGCAACAGTAGAGCTGCGTGCGATTTTCCGCGCGGGAGGCGAACACGATCATGACAGCACAGACACTTCGGAAAATTCGGCACTTTACCACACCACAGTTAATTCCACAGGAAGAAAACTCATTTTTCTTCTGTTTCAAACAGAAATGCAGTAGGGGTCGAAACCGCATTTGAACAAGCGGCGTCGTTGGAGTTGATCAGCAGAAATGGCAGCGGTGGGATTCGAACCCACGCCTCTGTCGAGACTGGAGCCTTAATCCAGCGCCTTAGAGCGCTCGGCCACACTACCAGCCGCCGGGGCCGCCCATTTTCTTGCACTTCCAATTGTGCTCCTGCATAACAACACATGCAAAGTCAGGTGAAAAGGGGTCCACGACCCCTCTCCGACTCGCACAGCTGCTGGGATGTGCCCGTCTACAATATCAATTTCGCAGCAGATCATGATAGCCCATCAATCCAGACAAAAATCAATCTATCGTCTCAGACTCTTTTCAGCTACAAATGTATCTGTGAGTGCGTGAGAACATATGATCAGTTATGATTTGGTCAAATTACCATGAGCTGCTTGACATTACTGCAATTTCGATTCTTGCTTTGCTAAATGATTTCACCCATTGCTCGAAACAGGACACCTTTCACGTTTACACGGAACACGAAACACACCGGACTACAGGGAAAATGCACAAAGCTGAGCAGGCCGTGTTCCACATCATACCGTGCAGCAGAGTTACAGTCACTGTGTCTGTTTTGCAGAATAAGAGTCCCAAAGAATGTTCTCCACCCTAAAACCGGAGGTAGCATTACAATCCGAGAACGAC